>NC_133618.1:527595834-528195834 GCF_048593235.1 Sminthopsis crassicaudata
TAGAGTTTCTTGGGGGGGGATCATTTCTCTATCACTAAGGGTCCTTACAAGAGACATTGGACATAAAACATTTTGTTGGTATAGGATAGATTAGATTGCCTCTGAGGTCTCTTCTAACTTCAATGATATGATTTTTGGTATGGAAAAAATGGCTCTGGATGAGATATTTTAAATACGGGAAAGCAGTTTTACTAAATTTTTTGTAACACATCACAATCCTTGCTATGCTGTTATAACAAAACAAAGGGGCTATTACAAAAATATTTTTTAATAATTGGAACTATTTTAGTAAACTATCAACAGATAATCACTGTTATCAAAACTATGTTTCACTTGTTTTTGATTAGAACAGTATAAAAAAGATACGGGTGACAGAGAGGTATCACAAAATACCTCAAGAAGCAAGGACCAGGTTTTTTTTTTTTTTTTTTTTTTGACCATAATAAGAATTTATCATTTACTGGATAAAGTAGATATAATACAACCAGAAGGACCAGGTTTTTTACTTTAATTCTTTTGAGGTAAATTTCTCTAAATTTCTAAATAATTCCTTCCCTCTACATACCATCCTATAAAATATTTTTAATGTTCTTAAAACTGCTACCATAATCAGCTTGTAAAAACAGATTGTCTGCTGTTTTATCATTTAACTCTACTTTCAAGATTTGGAAGCAATTTCTGAGATGCAAAAAATATATGAATCAGCTATTGCAATGCAGTAGTCCAGAGTCAAGAATTAAAAATACTATTTTTCTTTCATTTATTGTGTAGGAACAGAACATTTTTCAAACCTGAAAAGTAGATTAGGTTAAACATTATGTGCATAATAACAAAGGAAACTAAACTGACCCATTATCAAAAAATTAAGGCAAAACACATCTGCTGAACTACATATTAAATCTTAGCTTATAAAAAAAAGTGAAAGCTGTCCACAATTTGGTGACTATGTACTTTTCTAGTTTTTTCTTTCCTTCTATATTGCTCCCCTCCTTGAAATTATATTCTAGTCAAACTAGAAAGCCCAGCTGTTTTCTGAATGTGAGATCCCCACCTCTTTCCTGCTGAAGTGGCAAATCTTTTATTCCTTAAATCCACTCCTCCCTCCCTCATCTCAACTTTTACAAATTCTTGTCTATTCTTCAAAGCTCAGTGGTGCCTGCACCACTTCCTTTGTGAAGGCTTCTCCCTTTCCTCAGGTGTTAATTAGTGTTCTTCCTTCTTTAAGTTTCCTCTTGTTAAACTTATTTGTGTTGTGTATCTGATGTATTACAAACAGCAAAATGTAGAGGCCTTGAGGAAATCAATTGTTTTGTCTTCAGAGACCCAATACATAGCAGCCACTTAATAATTGTTTTAAATGTAAAGAGTTAAAACCTAAAACTGATAAAGTGTTTAAAATTATCAAAGTAAACTAAAACAGGAACATCATCATATCTCCCACAGTTTGTTAAGGATTGAGCTATAACTGTTTTTTAAAAAATACTATTTTTTTCTAAAGATTATTAGACTTCCTGATAAAAGCCTTCCTGAAGTTTATAAGAGTTGGCAGGGGCCTAAAATTACACTTTCTTTGGTTAAAAATAACTGATATATAAAGATAGATATTTTTAAAGGTTTATCATTTACAAAGTACACAAATTATCTTATTTGATCCTTACAATAGCTTTATGAGGAAAAACAAACAGTAGTAGAATAATTATCATTTTAAAAATGATCTATCCAAGTCCACATATAAAAATCACGGATTTTAGATTTGGAAGAGAATCCAGTCACTGAGAAGTACTTAATTTGGGATCCATGGATTCCAGCTCCGCCAAAGAAAGGTGGACAGATTTCAGAGAATCTGTGAATTTACATGTATAAGGAAAAAAATTACATTCTTATCTTCACTAATCTCTAACTGAGATTTAACATTTCCTTCAATTATGAAGACAAGATATTATTCTGGGAAGGGGTCCATAGGCTTTACCAGATTATCAAAGGGATTAATAATACACACACACACACACACACACACACACACACACACACACACACACACACACAAATCTGGCTATGACAACTGCCAAATCACTCTCTGATCTCTGCCCAAAGACCTCCAGTGAGGGGAGAGCCAGGTCCAACTGCTTCACTTTTTGACAACTGTTACATAATTTTCTCTCACCATCAAGTCTAATTTGCCTCTTTACAACTTTTGCCCATTTGCCTACAAGGAGTTAAATAGAATCACCTAAACTCTTCATTCACGTGACAATTCTTGAAATACTTGAACATGGCATCACTAATTCCCGATTATTTTCTTTTCTAACTTGACCATCCCTTGGTTTCTTCCATCCTTATCTAGTATAGAATCAGGGCCCTTCACAACTCAACTTTCAATATTCTAAATTATATTATCCATAACTGAATTTATAATGCTATTCCAAAAACAGCAGAGGTAGAGCAGAGAACAGTGGAACTTTCACCTCCCTATTCCTGGAAAATGTATCTTTTTGCAAAGCAGTCCAAGACTTCATTTTTTTTTTTGGCTGCCACATTACACAACTGACTACTAGAGAAGGGGAAGGAAAAGGGAAAGGAGCTATTTATATAGCACCTACTGTGTGTCAGGCACTGTACAAAGCTTTTTTCTTTCTTTTAAACAAATATCTCATTTGCTACTCCCAACCATGCAAGGCAGGTGCAATTATTATCTACACATTAGAGGTGAATAAAATAAGGCAAATTATAAGGTTAAATACTTTCTGAGGATTACACAGCTAGTAAATGTTCAAATCACATATAAACTCAAGTGTTCCTGATATCTATCCCAGTCACTCTGTGCCATCAACTACCTTTTCTATTGAGCGTTCAGTCCACTAAGACTCCCTAGATCTTTTAAAAACAAGATATTTTTCAGTCTCCAGCCTTTTTTCCAGGTGAGTTACTTCTGCAGATATAGGCCCTGCCTCCATCTCTACCATCAACACTGGTCAAATCAGCAAGGTCCCCCAAGGCAAGGACAGAAGAAGTCATGTGACAGATGAACCACTCACTTTCACCATCTGAATTACAACTTATTCCTCTGACCAGAATGGAGATAGTTAGTACTTTATGATCCAACAGTCCTACAAACAGCACTATCCTGCAGATCACTTTCAGACTGACCCTTGCAGCTACGGTCCAATCAAGCAATTCCTGCAAGGACACAACTAGCAAGGTCTTTCTAGACCACCAGCTCTGCTTCCAGCCCAACCCCTATAGCCATCACTTGGAGAAGTAACCCTGTGGAGATAAGACCTAGCAAATTCCTCCAAAATGTAGTCACCTACAGCTGCACAAGATCTGGAAAAGAGAATTCTCTCCACCAAATTGTTTGGAACTAACAAATGGTTCAGCATCAAAAATGAATATAGCTTTATCAATGAAAATGACATGAAATAAGTCTTTCTGTTTCCAACTAAGGTCCACTAGGCCTTTCCATCAGCCCTAAATCTGAATATTAGTAAAATGTTTTGTCTTTCCCCTAAGAGATTCCAAACTTTTTCAAAGATGCAACATTTTTATTTTTTATCTTCAGAGTTTTGAACAAGTTGCTTTGTTCATAGTAAATACCTGATAAACTTTTTTCATTCATTCATCATTCATATTTATTTTTAAAATTGAATTTTTGTAAAAAATGACAATTCTACTTAAGTTAATCTACTTATTCAGTGTCATACCAATCAAATTGCCAAGAAACTACTTTATAGAGTTAAAAAATTATGACAAAATTCATCTGGAAGAACATAAGATCAAGAATTTCAAGAGAATTAATGGAAAAAATGCAAAGCAAGGTGGCCTAGCTGTACCAGACTTAAACTATATTACCATCATAAAAAAAAACTGCTATGGCAGAAACAAAGCACTGACCAAAATCTAATACCCTATACCAAGATAATGGTTTCATGATTTAGAAATAAAGGATGATACTATAAGCAAATCAGAAGACCAAGTGATAGTTTGCTTTTCAGATTTGTGGAGAAAGAAGGAATTGATGGCCTCAGAAGACCTAGAGAACCTTATGAAATGCAAAATGGATAATTTTGATTACATTAATTTAAAAAGTTTTTAACAAATAAAACCAATGAAGCCAAGATTAGAAGGGAAACAGCTGGGAAATTTTTTTTACATCCAATGTTTCTGATAAAGGCACGTATTTCTAAGATATGTAAAAATTGACTCAAGTTTATAAAATATGAGCCATTTTCCAACTGATATATGGTCAAAGGATATGAACAGATAATTTTCAGATGATGAAATTAGTCATTTCTAGAATTATGAAAAAATGCTCTAAATCACTATTGATTAGAGAAATGCAAATTAAAATAACTCTGAGGTACCACTTCACACCTCTCAGATTGGCTAAGATGACAGGAAAAAAATAATGATAAATGTTGGAGGGCCTGGGAGAAAACTGGACCATTAATGCATTGGTAAAGTTGTGAACTGATCCAACCATTCTAGAGAGCAATTTGGAACTTTGCCCAAAGGGCTATCAACTTGTGCACATCCTTTGATCCAGCAGTGTCTTTACTTGCTCTGTATCCCAAAGAGATCATAAAAAAAGGAAAAGGACTCACATGTGCAAAAATGTTTGTAGCAGCTCTTTTTGTAGTGGCAAGGAAATGGAAATTGAGTAGATGACCATCAGTTGAGAAATGGCTGAATAAATCACAGTATGTGAATGTGATGGAATATTATTTTTCTATAAGAAATGATGAGCAGGCTGATTTAAGAAAAACCATAAAATACTTACATGAACTTATGCTGAATGAAATGAACAGAACCAAGAGAACACTGCACACAGTAAAAAGTTTATGTGATGATCAACTGTGATAGACAGTGTGTTGCTCTTTTCAACAATGAGATGATTCCTGGCAATTCCAATAGACTTATGATAGAAAGAACCATCCACATCCAGAGAAAAATTATAGACTCAATGGGGATCAAAGCACAGTATTTTCACTGTTGTTTGTTTTCTCATTTTTTTCTTTCACCTTTTGATCTGATTTTTCTTGTGCAGCATGACAACAGGTTTAGAAAAGTTGAACAAGGGGTAGCTAGGTGGCGCAGTGGATAGAGCACCAGTCCTGAAATCAGGAGGACCTGAGTTCAAATTTAGACTCAGTCACTTAACACTACCTAGCTGTGTGACCCTGGGCAAATCACTTAACCTCAATTTCCTCAGGAAAAAAAGGAGAAAAGAAAAACTGAACATATTTAACCTACACTGGAGTATTTGCTGCCTGTGGTAGGGGATGGTGGGGACAGAAAAATTTTGGAATTTTTTGAAAAAATTTGAGAAAAAAAAGCTATTAAATTTGGATTTTTGAACCCAAGTTCAACCTTACATTCATTTATATTACACTTATCACAACTGAATTTCATCATATTGAGTCAATTTAATGCTCTTTTCTTTAATTTAATGATCTTTTCTGATCCTGGAATTATCTCTTATGTTCTGTTTGTGCCATCTGCCAATTTTATTGTCTTGACTACTTTGATAAAACATGTTAAAATGTAAGAAATTAGGCACAGATCTCTAGGCATACTACCAGAGATTGCCAAATGGCAGAGCTGAGATTCAAATTCAGGATTTTTTTTTTCAATTACACTACACAGCAGCCTCTGATTAATAGATACAAAAACCTTCAAATAATCGGATAGCTAGATAGATATAGATATTCTGAACAGCAAAATGAATTTCCTGTTTACTTCATAGTTAATCAGAAAATTTTTTTCTCTCTGAACCTCAGTTTCCTTATCTATAGAATGAGAATAATAATGATTGCCTGATATGGTTGTTATGAAAATCAAATGAGATAATGTGTATGTAAAATGATTTATAAATTTTAAAGCACTTTGTAAGTCTTCTTGGGTAGCTAGGTCAGAGATAGAGCTCTGGAAGTCAGGAAGGCTTAAGCCTAGAATCAGGAAGATATAAGTTCAAATATATACAAGCTGTGGGACCCTGGGAAAGTCACTTAACTCTCTTTTCCTCAGTTTTCTCATCTGTAAAGTAAATATTTCATGAATGAAAATTTGTAAATTTGTTGACTATCTTACTGAAAATCTAGAAATGCTTGTACTAATGAAGATGAAAGATTGTAAGATACTTGCTTATCAGATATATGTTATCTAAGGTAGAAATACAATTTTTAAAAAAGGAATACAATTCAGGACATCAGAGAAGAAGGTTATGTTGAATGCAAAATAGTTATTTTCAGATTGCCATTTAAATGTTTTGGTGAAGCTAAATTTGTACATATCAAGCAGGCATTTTTAGGGTTTGCTACAGTTGTACAAAATGGCTTACATTTTCAATGTTAGCATTTATACTTTGGAAATTAGTATATCCTACAAATCAGAGTTTGATTTATTGTTTTGTTGATTGTCTAGATCAGAGTTTCTTAAACTTTTTCCCCTTGCAACACCTTTTCTCCGAGAAATTTTTACATCACCTGGGATATATAAACTCAAATATTTACTGATAATAAATCATTATTTTGCAATCCATAATCAGTTATTTTACATGGGGTTGCAGCCTACGGTTTAAGAAACTTTGCTTTAGACTAAAGAAAATGTTTGGAAAATCCCTAATAATACAAACTTAAAGGTGTGTTCAGAGCACATTAAAAAAAAAAATAAAGAGAGGGTTATTTAAATTTTACCAACATGTAAATACATGTAATACTCCTCTTAAAATTCCATTTATATAAGTAAAACCAATTCCTGTTAAGAATCCTCTTTGGTATAGGATAGGGTCTTATTTTTAATATAATTAAAACACAGTTTGAGCAAATATTCAGCATTCAAGGCACAAGGAGAATTCCTTTAACCTACTGACCTCTGGTCACATCATTCTCTGTTAAACAGGAGGCAACTGCCAGATGCTATAACTAAAAATGGTCACAGATGGTCAGTTGTCCACTTAACACAGCACACTGCTTTCCCCATATCTTCTTAAAATTATGAGTAGAATATATGCTAAAGATAAAAAATAAAAACAAAAACCTGACAATGGTCAAGGGGTCATTTGACCTCATTAAGAGCTCAGATCAACTTAACCAAAGTTAAACTCTCCCTGAAAATAAAACTAAATTTATTCCATGCATTTAAAAAAAAAGGATAGGTCTTACATTATAATTTATACAAAAGATTAGCTCGTTAAATAGGAGGAAATATACCATATGAATCTCTTGACAGACAGAATTCTTATTCTAATAATAATAATAACAGAAAAATTATTTTTGTTGTTGTTCAGTATTTTAGTCCTATCAAACTCTTTGTGACTCTATCTGGAGTTTTCTTGGCAAAAATACTGGAGGGGTTTGCCATTTTTTTCTCTAGCTCATTTTACAGATGAGAAAACTGAGGAAAAGAGAGTTAAGTGACTTTCCCAGGGTCACACAGCTAGTATATATTTGAACTTATATCTTCCGGATTCTAGGTTTAAGCCTTCCTGACTTCCAGAGCTCTATCTCTGACCTAGCTACCCAAGAAGACTTACAAAGTGCTTTAAAATTTATAAATCATTTTACATACATATTATCTTATTTGATTTTCATAACAACCCTATCAGGCAATCATTATTATTCTCATTCTATAGATAAGGAAACTGTGATTCAGAGAGGTAAGACAGTTGTGATTACAAAGGTAGTACATGTTGAAGAGAATTGGAATGACAAGGAATGTATCTATCCAAATTTTACTCATTCTTCAAAGCTATTCAGAATACACATTCATGAAATAAATCTTCCCTGGCTACTAATAACCACATAAAGAATATCAGAATTTCAGAGATGGAGGAGAAATGCCCTCTGTCCCTGGGACCTCTCCCTTTGATCAGAGGGTGGAGAGATCCTCCCAGAACATTCATCTAAGGAGAGTATCCCAGGCATCTTTTATTTCCCAAATCTTCCATCATACTCCAGAAACCTCTTTGACAAGGAGACGACTTTAGCCCTATAATTTAAATACACCTTGAGAGTAGCCTCCTCTGTTCCTCTGTTTGGAGGATTAGTTGAAGCCATCTCTTCATTCCCCACCTGGTTACACTCCTCTGGATCTCTTCATAATGTAGTCCACCACCAACTCAGGTAGCATATTTTTCTTTTTTCCCCTAGATGTGTAACCCTAGGCAAATCACTTTATCCTGTTTGCCTCAGTTTCCTCAACTGTAAAATTAGCTAGAGAAGGAAAAGGCCAAACACTCCAGTATTTTTGCCAAGAAAACCCCAAGTGGAGTCATCAAATGGGGTCTTGAAGAGTCAGGCAGGACTAAACTGGACAGTTAAGGGGATTAGGAAAGACTTCATGAAGAAGATAATACTTGAGCTGGGTCTGAATAGAAAACAAGAGTGTTAAGATCAACAGCTTAATATTTCCCTATTAAGAAGTTGAGTACTGGGGACAGCCAGCTCCCAGGCACGCAGGGGGAGATAAGAGCCTCAGGAGTGCAGAACTGCAAACAGACTAGAATGATGAGATCACATAGTGCATGACGGGAAGTAATACGTGAAAAGACTGAAGAGGTAGGAAGGGCCAGGCTGTAAAAAAGGTGAAGAGACAATTATATTTGATCCTAGAGATAACAGGGACCCACTGGAGTTTGACATGGGTGACGTGCTCAGACTTCACTTTAGTAAAATCATTTTGGCAACCATATGGAGGATGGATTAAACTGGGGAAAGGTTTGAAGTCAGGAGACTAAACAAGAGGTTGTGGCAATAGTCCAGGCAAGTGGCAAAGAGGGACTGACATAGGGTGGTGGTTGTGTGAGAGCAAGGAGGGAGTGCATGCGGCACATGTTGTGCATATGAAATGGCAAGATCTGGCAAATGAGTGGCTTTGTGGGGTGAATGAGAGTCAAAGTCAAAGATGACACTAAGTTGCAATCCTGGAAAACAGGAAGAATAGTAGTGTCCTTGACAGTAATATTCCTGGAAATTCTGCCTCTTTTGATTCAGCCTAAGACTGAGAAAAAATTTTGGCAGCCACATCATGCAACCAACTCTCATTGAGCTTGCAGTCCATTACAGCCTTTAAGTATTTTTTCAGACAAACTGTTTTCAATTCATGCCTTACTCACCTATTTTATACACGGGACAACTTTTTTATTTGTTTTTGGTCCCGACTGTAAGGCAATATAGAATAGTGGAAAGAAGACTTACATTGGTGACATTTGAACTAGGGTTCAAATCCCACCTTTGAAATTTTTTTAACCTCTGAGACTTAGCCAAAACACAACTCACAAACCTGTTTCTTCATTTATAATAGAAGGTTTCTGAAATATTTTCCAGTCCTAAGTCAATAACATTTTTCTATTGAATTTCATCTTATTACACTTTGTCCGATATCCTAGACTGTCACAATCTTTTTAAATTGTGACTGACATCCTTAGTGTTTGCTATTCTTTAGAGCCTTGTGTCAAATGAAAGCAATGAAGAGTATGCCATTTATGCCTTTGTTCCAATCAGTAATAAAAATGTTAAACAGCTGAAAGTCAGTCACAGATCCTTGGGGCACTCTGCCTTAGATATCTTGACAAGTTGATATCCCATATTAATAATGATTCTTTGAGTTTTAATCAGGTCTAAATCCATCTAATTGTACCAAAATCTTGTTCACATATCTCCATTTTTTTCTAAGAATAGAATGGGATAATTTACCACTTTGTAAAACATAGGTAAATTATAAATCATTCCTTTGACCTACATGTTTAACAATCTTATAATATGCATGTTATGATTTTTTACTCATCTTTTATTATTTTCTCTTGTTTCCAAATTCTGCACATAACTTTTTAAAAACTAAGTTGTATGGCAAATTCTTTGTGCATCCCTTAGAATTTCATTCTTGAAAGCTTTCTATCTCTTCTGGTCTGTCTTTTCCTGTAGAATGTTAGGTCAAGGGGTTCCTGTCTCTCAGCTCTTAACATATGCTTCTGCAAACTCTAGGACACATACCATATTATGTTCAGCTTTCATCTCCTTTTCTATCATCAACTTTAGAAGACAATGTGACCCCTCCTCCCAAGAATCACATCATTTCCACCCCAACAATTATTTTCTTTCTGTTATTATGAATTAGATACAGATTAAAATACCCACTAGGGAGGTTCTTTCACTTTTTTTTTTTAAAGATGCAGTTATTAAGATATGTCAAAGAAATTTTTAGTATCTCTGTTTGGACCAAAGACTGAGTTCAGCAAATGTCTGGATTGAGTTCAGCAAATGTCTGGAATTAAAGTTCCCTTTCACTACATTATCACATTTCTGTGACAGGCTTATAGTTATCTGTCTCCTGAAATCTGATTCTTCTTTTTATGTGGCAGGTAGCATATTTAGATAACCAAGCTTTCTCCCTATGGTAACTGGATTTTCTTGTATAACCTTCTTGATACACATTACTCCCACCCTAATTTCCTTTTACTTATTCTGTTTATTTTGAAAGCTATATGTACCCAGAATCCAAGCATGGGTTTCATCCCAAGTCTCAGTGATACTTATGAGGTCAAATTTACTTGATTGTATTAGAATCTCTAGTTCATTTTGTTTGCTCCCTACTTCTGTCCTTTCTCTAAAGACATCTGAGGCCATGGCTTTTACTACTGGCTTCCTTTAATTTTGCTTCCTGTGAACTTCTAAATTTTTTTTCTTCTTTATCCTTCACTCAACTGTCCCACCTCACTTCTGCCTATAGGCAGCACTTTTGTTCTAGATCACACAATATTGCATTTTGCTACAAGGGCTTTATATTTGTTCCAGTTTCACAAATATTAGTTTTACCTTCTTAGAAAGACTTTAAGCCCTATAAAAGCAACTTTATTTCTTTTACACTAATCATTTACTTGGAAGAATCATTTCTAAGAAAGGATAGGTAAAAAATATGGTGATATGTGATGAAGAGGTAGACAGAAATCAGAATATATAAATTGACATTATAAAGGGACAGGGATTATTCTGGCAAATACAAAAAGAACTAGTGCTGATAGCTAAAGGAAATATTGTGTCAATTAGTTATATGTACAGTTCCAAAGGTTCTTGTTTATCAGGGAAATATGATATGCCTTTATGCCTTATAATGAATTCCTAAACTAATGAAATCATAGTTTTCTGAGATAAAAATTTAACACACTCGAATATATCTTCTCAAGAAACTAATTTTTGAACAGTGATACTGAAAATCACATATTCTTCAATATTACCACTCAAAATATGAAATATATTTTTGGTCCTAGATTTTTCAATAGTTTGTAAAATTTAATATTTCCCTTGTTTATATGTTAAGAATTACTCAACTCTGAGAGAGGAACTCTCAACTTTCATACGACTATTCTTATTAATTATACTTTTCTGAAATTCAGTTAATTTTTTCTTTTGAATTTAGATGAGATATCATTTGTTATATATGTTTAATTTTAATGTTATTAGAACATAATATAATTTCCTTGTTTTTCTTTATTGATAGTAGAATTTATTTTTTCTTTGTCTGATAGAATGATCACAACTCATGCTTTTAAAAAATTATCTGATATCAATAAATTTAGCTTCAGACTCTCATTTCTAGTCAGTATATCTATCTTTATTTTTAGATACTTTTCTTACATACAAGCTAGTGTTGGGTTTTATTTTTCTTATCCAGTTAGTCAGTCTCTTTCATTTGAAGAGACTTATGATCTAGTTACATTTAAAGTAATGATGCTTAGGCTGGCATTTTCCTTTACTTATTTCTTTTGTATTTAATTTTACCCCTCTTCATTTAATTCCTAATAATTAAGTTTGCTTATATTTCTTGGACATTAGTGTATTACCAGAGGCTCTCCCTTCAATCTCCTCTAAATGGCTGTTAATATCCAAAGTTCTTGAATTTACTTGTTGTTTATTTCTTTCTTTATATTTATTTATTCCCTTTTTTGTCTGCTCTTTTTCTGTATAGATCAACCATTCAAAATTTTTCCCCAATCTTTTATTTTATTAACTTTCTTTTACTGTGTTCCTTTCCAAGAAGTTTTCCTTTGCTTTGTCTTCTTATTACTTCTCTTTCCCCCTAAACTATTCTGATTTTTTTCTGATTTTTTTTATTCTAATTTTCTGACTACTTGTTCTTTCTGTTATAAAGGTAAAGTTTTGTTTGTTGATCATCTTCAAATCATCCTGGATTTAATGTTTTATTTACTCCAAATAATTTAATGGATTAATTCTAATGCTCTACTAGAAGTATACATTGTAAAGAAGTAGAGATGCAAAATCAGGGGAAAGGTGAGGAGACAAAATGTGTAAACTGAAATTTGGAAACTTCCAACAATACCAAAATCTATTTTGTTGGAAGCAATAAAGTGGTTTAGAAAAAAACCACAATTTTCAATTCTTCTCCTGTTGGTTAATATACTTGCTTCTCTTATTGTAAGAGGAATTAAGAGCCAGGAAAAAAGAAAGAACCAAGTTTACACTCACCTAAACCATTAATAGTATAAAGAAAGTCACTTGCATCCAAAAGAATTGGTCCATTCTCCTGTTGTCCTTCTTCTTTGTAATATAACTTGTAACCATGAACAGTTGCTGTATCCTCAGAGTCCTGTTGCCATCTCACTGTAATGGTGGTACAATTCATAGGCTCCAAACGTAACTCTGGAGACTTTGGGGCTAGAGATTTAAAAAGAAGATAACAGAATATAAAAGGTATAACCAGGTAAGAAAAACTTAATATCTATAAAAGCATTGAATTTCAGGCTGCATTTACAGATACAGAATCAAGGAGTAAGAAAGTATGATAATGCTGATGTATCTGTAGGATATTTTGAGTGTTTCTTTCTCATGACAGACAGATCTAACAAATAAACAAAAAGGAAAGTATTCAATTTAACTATTAAACAGTTTAACAAACCAAAACAATGAATTTCATCTTCTGAACAGATACACTGAAAAAAATAAATGTTTTTCATCACCATTACCTCCCCCAAATATCTGCCTATTAGCTGTCACTAAAAAATAGTGCCACACTGTACCGCATCTGGAGTATGGTGCTCACTTCTGGAAATCCCATTTTAGGAATAATAATGATAAGCTAGAGGTGTCCCTGAGAGGGGAACCAAGATGTTGAAGGGCCTCAAGATCATGTCACATAAAACTAAATTGAAAGAGCTAGATATATTTAGTCTAGGGAAAATTTAGAAAAGAGGGAAATTCCTATTTTCAGTAATTGAAGAACTGGTATAGAGAAGTAAGATTACGTTTTTTCTGCTCATTCCCACTTAGCTAACTAGGTCACTACATGGAAGTTAACCACCTATTTAGGTTAGGGAGAAAACAAAACAACCCTTCTTAACAATCAGAACTTTCAGACAGTGAAATAGATTGCCTCAGGAATAAAATAAGTTATCTGATTTAAAGTTTCAGAAGATAGCAGAATTTATCTATCTTAAGTGAGAGGTAATATTTGTTAAGCTTTTAGTACTGTGTCTGTCAAAAAGCAGGCACTTAATAAATGCTTGTTCCTCCTTCCATCTAAACCTAATGGTCTTTGTATCAAACTGATCAGATAGAAAAAAAAACTTACAAATTAAAAAGTCATTAATTTGTAATTGGTTATAATTAATTCAGACTGAAGGCCCATGTTTGTATTATGTATGAAGAAAGGATTTCCGATACAAATTAATAGTATAAAGGAGTTTTTAAGCAAAGCAATGACTTCTGTGCAAGAAAATGCTAATTATAAGTAGATGTCTTTTCTCTTGCAAATTCCCTTCATTGGGGGAGTAATGATTTATTAGAGGGTAGGATTTTTGCACTTTGTTTAATAAATTCTTGGACATTTTTTTAACCAGTCTCTATTCTCTTCAACTCATTATTTACTGCTAGTGTCAATCTCTAAAAGAAATAACTTTCTGCTTCCCCCAGACTCCCAAACAATAGTCATTCATTGGACAAAGAGGATACTACTCTGCCATTTGGCTTTCTTCATGCAGTTAAAATTGATAGTTACACAATGAAGTGGTTCTCGGAATTCCTGTATTTTTGAGACCAAAACTAGGGCACTGTTCCTTTCAGTACTTACTACCTAGAAGGAAAAAAAAAAATTTTTTTTTTAATCTTTTCTGTAAAGATAACAATAGGGAAACATGCAACTGAAGACCCAAGTTACAAGCTTTGGGGAACTAAGATTGCTAAGAGGAGTTATTAAGAAGAGAGAAAATGTTAAAAGAAGGAAAGAAAAAAATCCTCACCAAAGCTTTTAAAAGAATGGAGCAGTCAAATGAAGAAAGGAGTGAGAAAAACAGAAGAAAGGGAGAGGAAAGAAGAAATAAAAGAACTAAATTATGGAAAACACATGCCTATTGCTATGAAAACGAATGAATTCTTTTAAATTTTAGTAGATTGCACTCAGACAAATGAAGCTTGAAACAGAAATTTTAATATTTCAAATACAAAGTCGTGGTAGAAGAAAACTTTCCTTTCAAGAAAAGAAATAAAAAAGATTCCATACTATTCCATAAGGTGTTTAAGAAAGTTTACCTTTCACGCTTGTAGCTTTTGGTGTCCTATGTGAAGTCCATACTGATGCTTCTCCCAAACCCACTCTAGTTGCAGCAGTAATTCTGACCAGATAGACGCTGTCAGGTTTCAGGCCCTCCAAGAGGTATTCATGAATGGTTCCTGGAAGTTCCAAAACTTGTATAGCACTCTCGGTACTGATTCGAAAGGATACCCGGTAAAGTACAACTTGGCCTCGCCGGTATTTGGCTGGGATTGGTAGCCAAGAGATGAGAATATCTGTGGGGCTTCGACTTGTCAAACTAATTTCAGGAGGTCTTAAGGGAACTGTAAATATAAGAAAAGGGGGGTATCAGATATTTGGAATGGAATATGTCAGTGAATATTCATTAAATTCTCTTTATGCATGCAGAAAAAAACATTCCATAATGAAGAGATCTCCTTATAAGAATTACTAATAAACTAAAACTTCTTCAATATCACAAAGATTAGCAATTTAACTGGTGTATGTCCTTTCCATAACAAATCAGATTATAGACTCTCTGGGAGCTGTAATGGCCAGAAGATTTCATCACACTGAGACCACCTTTTTGATGACAAACTTAGCTAAAATGATCTTCAGGTGATAAACTGACTAGAGAGGTGCCTGAAACAAACTGTGTAGAGTTAAATGTTAAAGTGAGAAGTTATGTTTTAAGTTAGTGAGGATTCTTGAGAATAAAAATGAACTGACTTCAGGTCCAATCTAAGCTTAAAGATATTTTGGGTATCTTTGTGGAAGATAGGTTGGAAAGATAAAAGAACTAAACCCCAATAATCCAGGCAGAAAGTGGTGGAATCCTGAATTAAGTGGAGTGGCAAAGAGAGATAAGTAAATATAAAAGATGTAGTTAGACTTGGAAACTAATTGGGAAATGAGTATGAAGGAAAGGGAAAGAATTGAGTGATTATAAAAGTGACAAGAAAAATGGCAATGCCTCAGCAAAAAAGTTTGAAAGAAGGGTCATTTTGCATTTGAGATGCCTATGTAACACGTATGTGATGTTTGGCATGGTAGTATTGAAGTTCAGCAGAGAGATCAGGGATAGGTACATAAATGTGGGTGTCAACTATACAGAAATGATCATTAAATTCATGGAAGCCTATGAGATCACAAAGAAAGAAGAGAAATGAGGAACATAAGACAAGCCCTTGGGGGAATAACTAAGGTCAGGGAGTGGGACACAGTTAACAATCTAGGGAAAGAAACTGAAAGGAAAAGAACCAGAAAAGAACAGTGATCCAAAGGAAGGAGGAGAGAGTAATTAAAAGGAAGAAATGTTGTGCAAGAGATAAAATAATTTCACTAGTTTCCATAGTCTAAGATACCAGTTAAAAATGATGAACTAACAAAAAATAAGTCTAAACCCTAACACATACATTCAGCATTGCCTTCTCCACTGGCCATTATTTTCTGGCAGGGCTGCACAAGCTAACCCATGGACTAACTATGTAACATGACTCCAAAACCTCTTCTCCCTCATGCTGCAGGAAACCAAAAGGCATACGCTTACCCTGGCTAGTATTGTAATGTGATAGTACTCTGTCTTTCAATAGAATTCAGCTTGAGCACAGAAGGACTTGGGCCAGGAAACATGTGCATGTTGCTCTACTATGCCTAAGGGAAAGAGAGACTGGCATCCGGCTAGGGCTAGTGGTAATAGAGTTGTCCTAAAATTGAATAAGCTAAAATATTTGAAGAGTCAAACTACTGTCTTTACAGAGGAAGAAAGAAAAAAAAACCTGAATTCAGAAAATGATGGTAATCATGGAGAGAATGATTCAGCCAACTGGTATGATGGGGGAGGTCAAATTGCTAGATGTTGAGAAGTCAATGGGAAGTACAGAAGTGGACTAGAGGCAAAGATTTTTTTAACAGGACCACAACTATGAAAGGAAAGAGAAGTACAGGATAAACAGTTATAGGACAACAACAATAGTTGGTGTTTCTTTTTAAAGTGAAAATACTATATTTTGATCCAAATTCAGTCTCCATAATTCTCTCTCTGGAACTTGAAGGAAGTCGGAGAAGTCAAAAGGTAGAGATGAAGAAGGAAAATATTCCAGAGAGGTATTTAATAATTTAATTATTAATTAAATTTTAAAATTAATAATTTAAACAATGAACATCATTGTTTTTTATATATTCTCCTTCACTTAAACTGAGCTCCAGAAACCAGTTTTTGTCTTTTGCCTTTCTTTGGAACCCTAGCACTTAGCTAGCACATAGTAGGCATCTAATAAATTCTTACTGATGGATTTATTGTCTGGAGATTTTATATTGACTCCAGAATCAAATACAAAATCCTCTGATTGGCTTTAAATCCCTTCACAGCCTGGCCATTTCCTGTCTTTCCAGGCTTCTTATACCTTACTCCTTTTCATATAGTCTTTGGCAATACTAACCTTCTTCTTTCTCAAACTTCATACTTCATCACTCTACTTTATAACTTTTCAATGTCTCTCCCCTATGACCACAAAGGTTTCCCTGGCTTTCTTCAAGTTTCACTTCAAATCCAATCTTCTATAAGAGGCTTTCCAGTGCCTACTCCATTCCTAATACCTTCCCTCTGAAATTATCTCCCCTTCCCCCCCCCCTCTATGTCTCTCTCTCTCTCTCTCTCTCTCACTTCTCTCTCTCACTTCTCTCTCTCTCTCTCTCTCTCTCTCTCTCTCTCTCTCTCTCTCTCTCTCTCTCTCTCTCTCTCTCTCTCTCTTCTCTCCCTTTATCTCAATCTCTATCTCTATTCCTCCCTCTAAAAATATACATGATTTTTTGCATATGTCTCTCCCATTAAAATGTTAATTTCTTGAGAGCAAGGCTCCTGGATTTTTTGCCTTTATTCATAGAAGGGACAAAGAATGAAATTGTTCTCTTGGGTCCCTTCACTTGATTATATATTAGTTTACAGAAATCTCCCCAAATTTCTCTAAATTTGTCCCTCTAATTATGGCTTATTGTTAGGATCCTTACAAGGTGCTAAGTTGGTACTTAACAATTCTCTAGTTCAGAGTTCACACTTTTAAAAGAGTTCACTCATTGGTTCCTTAAAGAGTTCCCACAAGCCCATGGAGTACCCACAAGCCCATTCTTTGGGAGGATATAAGGAGCCAACATTAGTGGGGTCAGTTAGTCTGATGTGAGTCAAGGGGAGAACTTCAGGGAAGCTTGAGGAGATTCAGAGCTAGGATTCAGTGGATTCGCAAGTCCAGCAGATTCACAAGTCTAAAGGAAAATCCTGTTCATGGACTTCTGGGAGATTCACATCTAGGACTGAGTTCTGGGAAACCCACAATCCTACACTTTCGGAGGGAGAGTCTGATACCCACACTCTAGGAAATTCAGAGTCAAGTTGATTCCCACATCTATCTTCTTGCTGGCTGGAAGCTTTGGATTCGGAGGGAGCTAGAGACAGAAGCTGGCTGGAAACATTCTGACAGGAAGTAAAGCCAAGGCTGCCTCCAGAAGCTCCCCAAGAAAATCTGCCCCCAAGAGAACGATTACGATTTAGAGACAAAGAAACATTATATTTTGGTGCCCAATGTGGGGCAAAGACTTTTGCTTATGCTGAGTCTGGCTGATTCTGAGTCCTTCAGAGAGCTAGGTCACACTTTACATTTTCCATAATCAAAAATTTAAGTCTAACAGCTAATTAAAAACTGATCAATTTTACCAAATACTTCAGTTCTCTAAGATTACTTTCTTACCATCTTCAAGTGTATTCTGAGTCACATGATCAGACATCTGGCTGGCTCCCATTGGCATATAGGCCACAATATAAAAAGTATAATTGCTGGCTGGCTCTAAGTCATCAATAATATAATGGGTTGTATCATTTCCAATGACTACTTGATACTCTTCATTATTTAAACCTGGATTAAAGAAATAATAATTACTACATAGAAATGACATATCTTCAAAATATAATGAAAATCGCCAGGCCCTATCATTGTAATAAGCATATCATTCTAATCTGGTATCTACCATTCTCAAAAAAACAAACAAAAAAACAAAACAAAAAAAACCTAAGCGATTAGTAACTTCCTGAAAGGAATGGCATCTTATAACAAATGACCATTTTTAGCAATTTTTGCTGAATAAGGTCATCCCAAACACAATTAATCTTATCTAAATCAAATTAAATGTTAAGTCAAAACACACAGAAGATAATGTACAATAATACAACACAAAACTCTGCAAAGTCTTATCATTCAAATTGATCTTAATTTTATTTAAAGTCAATGTGTTTAAAAAAACAAACTGCAAAAGCTTCATATTTGACCAAAGAGGATGTGATGTGATTACACTTTTAAACCAAACAAACAAAGTTATCTAGCAAAACATCTCATTTTACTCCTGACAACTCTATTAAATTAGACTGACATAAGTTTTTACTTTCTTTTATACTGAAAGAAAAAGGACTGGAGCAGAATGTGATTTTTAAAAATGTTTAGTCCAGTAATGAGTCTCTTTGAGAGGAAAAAAAATTCTCATCAGTTCTTATTAAAATATGCATGGCAAGGTATAGAGCAGGGTTTGTCTTTGTTGGATTTAATTCCTATAGACTGAACCTGTAAAGTGGAACAAGTGTAGTGAAAGCTACTATGCTTCCCTAACAATTCATAGCAAATGCATGTCAACTTAATCAAAACTCTGTAAAGGCTGCAGCCCTTGCTCTGAACAACTGAATTTATAAACAAAACAGAAGGCAAATTCCACTATTAAGTTTTCCCACATTTCTGAATTAACTTGATAGCATTTTAATTAGACAAGATTATGGGCATTTCACAACAGACTAGTTAATAGCTTGTTAATTAGGAATCCCATAGTACGATTTCTGACCTGCCAAACAAGGTTCTTGAGTTCAAATTAAAGGGCCTTGTTCTGTCCTTGAATAGACTAGTAGGCCTCATGTGGAGGTTCTAATCAAACAGCTATAATAGAAAACAAGAGCAGCCTTCCACCAAAATCAGTATTCCTTTTGTGCCTTTTCTAAATCACTAACAAAGGAATTAACATACTCCAACATGCTCCCTCATCAGACTTTCATTCTTTCTCGCTACCATGACCCCTAATTTAAATGTAAAATATTCTTCTTTAAAATACAAATAAAACACCTGTTAGTTTTTTCAGATAATATTATTATAACACTATTCTTCTGGAAGGGCTTAAGTTGTTTTTAGTTTATATTCATAAATGCTGGCTTGATGTACAATTAAAACTGTGAATGTTTTTTAACTACTGCACATTATATGATACCATTAGAGAAATCTCTAGGTTTTTCAAAAAGCTATTCCTTTCATCTTGTATTCATTTCTCTGAAAGTAAAATTTAAAACTAATAAATAAGACCCAATAGAATTGAACAGAAATGTCAAATGTAAATTTCAAACTTAATTTTAAAAACTGGATTCAACAAGGATTCAACAATTTAAGAAGTATAACGTCACATATCTTTAAAATGAATATGAGAATAAAAACATAAAATCATAGAGAATGATAATTTATATTTTATAATTTCAATAAAATTATTATGAAAAACTATTTTTGCTACTGTGATACTATGGTCCCTATAACATATATAAATTATATACTATATATACCATATAGTACATATGTAGTATGGTATAATTTTTAAAAACTTTAAAATCTGCATTAAATATTAGTTGAAGAGTTCATATCTAAGTACAAATAAATCCTTTAGTATGGAATTTTTACTAAGTGAAACATACTTTACACTAGGTTTCAAGAATTAAATATGCACTGAACATAATAAAATCTAGAACTTTTCTTAAAAAAACAAATTTTAAAGTTGTTTGTTTGAGGGGAAGGGGGAATGGTATTACTTGTTTTAAAATTGGATATATGTCGCTTTAACTATTTTGTTCAAAGAATAAAACAGAATTTTCAAAAAAAAAACCCAACATTGCTTGAGGATTATATATAAATGGGTAAATAATTTATACTGAGAAGCAAATCCCTAATAGTCAATGGAATTTAAAAACAAACTTTTAATTAGTGCTCACCTTCTGCTTTCATATAGTGTACTGAATAAGCAATGACTTTGTCAGAATTGTAAAGTGGTTTCTCCCAAGCCAAAAGGATGGCTGAACTTGACATAGTTTCAGCATGAACATTACATGGAGCCCCAGGTCTATCTTCTGACATTACTACAGTCAGTCTGGCTCTGGACAAAATAGATCCTTGGCTATTCTCAGCCATACACTGGTAAATAGCATCATCTTCAGGAATAATCTGGTTAATGACCAATTTGCTGAAGGAAGAAAAAAAATTGCTCAAGTCACAGACACAGAAAGTGAGTTTTTGGGCCACTATTAATTCTTCTTGCACTAAAACCAAATTCTGGATAATACAAAATTCATTGCTAATAAATGCCTAAATTAGCTTACAAGGGAATTATTACATTCAATCTTAAAACAGATAAATTTACCATGATTCACTCATTCAATTACAATCAAATTCTTCACATTTAGTAGAATATTATTGGCAATTATTTTTCAAAATTTATCACTGGTCTTACTGATTTCCACCACAACTACTACTATTATTAAAACAGGAGGCAGCTAGATGGGTCAGTGGATAGAGTGCTAGATCTGGAGTTAGGAAGATCTGAATCCAAATTCAGCCTCAGAATTCACTAATTGTATTAGCCTGGGCAAGTCACTTCATCTCTATTTATTTGCCTTTATCCACTGAAAAAGGAAATGACAAAACATTCCAGTGCCTTTGCCAAGAATACCCCCATTGTTGCTCAGTCTTTCAGTTGTATTTGACTATGTCCTCATGAACCATAACACCCCAGATCCTTCACTACCTCTTGAAGGTTGTCCAAGTTTACATTCATTGTTTTCATGATTATTAATTATCCATCTCATCTTCTACCTTCCCCTTTTCTTTTTGCCTTCGATCTTCTCCAACATCAGGATCTTTTCCAATGAGTCCAATTTTATTATGTGACCAAAGTGAGCCCATAAAGGTCACAAAAAAGAGTGGACATGACTGAACAATAACAACAACTATGACAACATATAATATTGAGCATATTCAGTACTTTTTTTTTTTTTTACAAATTGGCAAAACAGATATGAAATATTTTATTCAGCATAAACTATAATATTGATAAGCTTATTAACATTATCATGCATATTAAGTTTTTAGCAGATTTTAAAGTTGGGAGGGAAATCAGAAATCATCTAGTAAGCCTCCTCTTATAGGTGAAGAAACTGACATCAAAAAAGGATAAATGGCTTGCCAAAAGTCATGCCTTTGGTTAGTAATAGGATGTAGATTAGAACCCCAGATCTATTAATTTCTGAGTTCAATTTTGTCTCTAGTATGCCATTCTACATCTTTGATATGCATTCCTCTCTTATATTCCCCTTCACCCCTTCCAACAAAGGGTTGGGAAAATTTGACATCACTAATGACACCTTCTCCTATGCCTCTCTCAATTTTTCTCTTCCCAAGGCTACTTGACTCCTTAAGGGGCATGGATGAAATGAGTCAAAAGCTTTACTCTTTTTAATAAGAGAGATGACCAACTATTGGCTTTGTCTCTGACTTCCTTTATGCCCTACAATCTTTTGGCACTGACATCTGATCTGCTTTTATTACCAGATCTCTGGGCTATGCCATTCACCCCATCATAGCACCATTAGGACTTCTGGATTTTCCATCTATCTTGTAGCTGAATTTTCTTTTATGTATGAATTATTCAATTAAAATATCAGCTTTATGAGAAAGAGGACTGTGGCAACTTTTAAAAATGTTATTTTCAACACAATTAAGTGCATGTCACAGAGAAGATGCTAAATGAATTTTTTTATTCATTAATAACACAAATGAATTTCACAGGATTCTGATCAATCAACAACCATCTCAAAAATCTTTATTGTATGCCAGGTACTTTACAGATGCTGGGACTACAGAGAAACAAAAACAAAATGTTCTTTGCCTTCAAGAAGCTTATATTATTACAGCAGAAATATCATTTTAAAATGAGGCATACAGAATAAAAACAAAGTAAAAAACAAGGTTATTTCAGTAGCAGAGAATACAGTAGGAGCTGGGAGAAATCAAGGAGCATCTTAAGGACAGCCCTTAAGCCGAGCTTTGCAACTGTAAGAAGAGATGAAGAGAAAAATATATTCTAAATGTATTCTAGGCCTGTATACCTGAGAGAATATTCTGTACAGAAGGTAGCAATATTGGTTGGACTACAGAGTGCATGATTGAGAATAATGGTTAATGAACCTGGAAAGTTAGGCTGGATTTAATCTATAATATAATTTAAATGCCAAACAGAGGAATTCATATTTAATTCTAAAGGAAATTGAGAGCCATTTTTTTTTTTTTTTTTTTGCTTATTGAGCAGGGAAAGGACATGGTTAATCATGAATTTTGGGAATGTCAGTTTGGCAGTGTGAAGAATAGTCTGAAGAGGATGTGGAAACAAAGTGAGCAATTGGGGGTTACTAAAATAGTCCAGGAGACAGAGGTGAAGGCAACAAATAAGAGTGTTGGATAGTATAAGATGTAAGAAAAGAATGGATTCAAAAGCCATGTAGGGGGAAATTAAGACTTGACAACTAATGGATATTTATTTGGAAATGAGAAAGGCTGAGGAATTGAGAATGCTTTAATAGAAAGGAATTTTGGATATTATCAACTTAAATCATTTTTTATTAAATTTGTGTCCTTTAAAACATAAAACAAAATTTTCTTATTTATAGTTATAAATTTAAAATTATTATTATAAAAAACAAGAATAGTAACATATCTCACCTGTTATACATTTTTATTCTTCCATTTGAATGAATTCTTCTTCCATTTTTCAGCCATGACATTTTGGGTGAGGGAATTCCCTCTGCCTGACATACAAAACGTGCAGTGCCAGCTCGGGGCCTTGTTAAACTTTCTGGCCACTCCACAAATGAAGGAGGAGCTATTTGGGAAAAAAAATTTAGAAAGCTAAATGTAAAGTATTTCTCAGATCTCAAATGGAAGAGTTAAAAGAAAGAATAGTTATTAATCTATACTACCTAAGGCAGAATTCTTTACCAAATGATAAGATAGTTTTTTTTATCATCCTGAAAGTAGCTGTGAATATTTACAAATTACAGAACCAAATCTCATGCCTACCATCTTTTCCATAGCAATATTTATTTAGATATCTACCTTTCACAGAAACTTCCTAAGTAACTATACTGATATACAGACACTAGGTATACATGCCTGTTATAGATATAGATTTTATATGTATATGGGTCTGTGCATGTGTTTGTAGGTTATATTTATAGGTTACGGTATGGTATAGGCGTATTCGATAATAATCATACATACAAGTTTACAGATATGTGTCTACATGCAAATCTACATATCTTAATATAATGTATATATGCATAAATACACATGTATATTATATATAAAGATAGCACATAACTCAATAGACAAAAGAGGATAAATATGAAGGTCTAAATTTAAAATATCAATTGCAAAACCATATAAGTACATTGCAAGTTCAATATGAACCAGTAGTGTGACATAGGAATCATAATAGTTAATACGAACAAAGACTGAAGAAATGTATATATACAGAAAAAGAGAGGTGGCAGACTCTACCCAGTTTTAAAATGATATTTATTTTTTGATGTCAAAAGAGCACTGCCAGATGAGCATGGTGGCACACACCTAAAATTCTTGCTACCAGGGCACGCTGAGGCTAGTAGCTGTCTTGGGCTAAGAGTTCTGAGGTGTCCAAGGCTGAAGGCAATTGTTGAGAGTCTGCACTGTCTGGCATAAATACAATAAGCTAATTACCTCAGATCAGGAAAAAATGGAATGGTTTAAATAAAGCTTCTGTGCCAGTTAGTATGAAGGTTAAGCCCCTGAGTAGCCACTGCACTTTCAGTCTAGGTGAGATGCAGAGACCCAGTCTCACCAAAACAAACCCACCAATTTGACCAACTAATACATACAAGGGAAAGTGATCATGCTATCCAAGTATCAGCTAAGAAAATAAGTTATACTAGAAAAAATATTTAAATAGGGAGAGTAAGACCTTTCTTCAAATATTACAAGACTAACAAAATAGTTACACTTTCTAATAAATAGATGATAAGTAAATAATAAAATACAGTTAGACCAAAAGATAGAACTAGGAACAAGTGGAAATTGCAGAGCCAAAATTTGGAAAATTAAAGGAAAACTTGCTAACTTGCTACTTCCAAAAGTAGAATGGATTGCTTCAGATGATGAATTCTTAATCACTGAAAACCTTCAAGAGGGATATATTTGGTAGGATTCATGAGATTAATGCTAAAATGTGGGTTGGACTGGAACACCTCAAAGACCACTTTCAACTGAGAGTATTGTTAAAATGGTATTATCTTGGAATTTTAGAACTAGAAAGGCATAGGCATCATCTAGTTTAAACATCCCATTTTTTTAGATAACAAAACTGAGGTTCAGAAAAGTTCAGGAATTTTCTAACGTTACCATAGGTATTTTATAATACCTCTGTCCTCTTGAGTCCTACACCATCATGTTTCTGCCAAACCACCATATCTGCCTCTCCATTCAGCACGGCAAGAGGGCATGCATTTTAGTAATTAGGAGAAAGGAGATGAAATGAAAAAAGCACATTGGTAAGCAGGATAAAATGAATCGTTAAGATGGTCAGCAAGGAGAGCATGGAAAAAGAGGTGGATTTTAACATATCATTCTCATCTCATACTCATAAGTTTAGAGTCAAAAATTACTTAAGTGATACATAAAAACCAGATTACATAATTTAGCTAAAGATGGACTGTCAACTATTAAAATAATAAAGCAAAATAGGAAATTTTAATATTCTTTTGATTAGAAGGAAAAAGCAAACTTACCCAGGACAGTTAGAGTTGCCATGGCGACTGTGAAGTTCCTTGTGCCAGGGGTAGTGGCACGGCAAATATATATCCCAGCATGTTGCAGCTTAACATCAGATATCATGAGATTACCATTTCCAAGTACTCGAGTATTAAATACATCAATGGATTTGTGATCTATTTCAAAGAAAAAGATCCAGTTACAATGATTTAAGATCTGTTCTAATATTACAACTATGGAGAAAGCACTAAAATGTATAAAGCAGAATTACAATGATGTATATTTTTCCTATGTTTTCGAAACAAATATAAAACTTAACAAAGAAAAAATCTACTGGAGAAATCAACCAGCATGGATAATAGCGTAATTATATTATTAAAAACATTTAATTTGTTAGAACGAATAAAAATTATTTTGGGCAAACCTACCTAGACGGCTCCAAGAAATGATTGGCTTAGGATTTCCTGTAGCCACACATTCCAGAACAACAGTCTGATGCAGAGAAGTTGTTATGTTCTGTGGACCTGCTATAATAGTTGGTTTGTGAAAGATCTTAGGCTCCTTGGCTTTGAAAATAAAAGTAAAAGGACATAAATTAAAAATTAAATAATCCATGAAATTCAAATAATATAGCAAAATGTTAAAAAAAAAACCTATCTCTACTAGAAAATTCATCATTCAATTATTATTATATTTTAATTCATTTAATATTGCTATTTCTTTTGAGAATCTATAAAAATAGAATACAAACAAAAAAGAATATTTGTTAAGAACCTATAGGGCTCAAATTTAATTTTTATTAAAGCTTCTAGAAGCTTTTCTAGAAGGTCATCCTATAAGATGATCTGAATGATAACTGAGGCTGCCACTTAAAAAATTCAAATTAATGCTACTGCAAAAAAAAAAAAATCACAATGGTTTACATTTAGCAGGCAGTGTCTTTTAAAAGGCAAAAGCTAAGAACAACAAAAAAAAAAAATGAAAAAGAATATTCATCTTGTTACCTGGAATGACAGTTAAAGTAGCCTCTATGCTTTTATGTCTATTGGCTAAAGTAGTAGCAACACAACGATAATTTCCAGCATCCTTTTGGCCAACACCATAGATTTGCAGCACTCCAGATGGCAGAGCTGTTATCCTATTATAAAAGAAAAAAGATAATGAAATTATTTGTACTAGTTTTTGTTTTTCTTTTTAGTTAAACTTTCTAAAAGGGATATATTTTACCTCTTTTCAAAGAAATGTATAAAACATACCTGATATTTTCAGAAAAAAAAGTTGATTCCAAAGTTTTACTTTGAGCCAACACTGCTCTCTAAACAAAAAAAAGGGATTCTAAAATATGTAGCTGTGAAAATAATTTTTATTTACAAGTATTTACAATAACTTGTATTTTCCAAGAATATGTAAATGAAAAATGAAAAATTTAACCAGTTTCACAAAGTGAAACTCAGCATTCAAGACTGTGGTTAACTGTTAGCCCATATATTATTTTATAAATTTTAATTTCTGGCCTTCCTGAGGCTAATATCCACTAAGAAAGTTCCCAAAAGAAAAGAATCTCCTTGGGAAACCCAGTTTCCACTCTAGAAAACATTTTTGACCTAGTCACATCTCATTAATTAAAGTGTTTAAAACAGCCTTTGGAACCTCGACAAGATGCATGCTAAGAGGCATGCCCTCCCATAATATAGGGGAGAAGACTGCTGAAATGGTTTTTATAAGGTGAGTTGGTAAGAGATTAAGGCTCATATAATCCAACAAATTCATAACCAAGGATGTGATAGGAATATTTCCTGGAAGCCTGGGCTTTAGTTTATTTGTACAAGCATAGGAGTAGATAGAAGGAAAGGATGTCCTTGGGGAGACAAACTCCACTATCTCACTGCCAAGCACATAAACAGAGATTAGTTTCAATAATGCCAATAGTTACTTTTAAAATAGATGGCATAGAGGAATCTAATTTCTATCCTAAAGCTCATTCTAATTAGTCAATAAATAAATGTATACTTAATCTTTTTCTTGTATCTCTCAAATAACTTTTTTTTAAAAGGTCTTTTTTTATATAAATGTAGTTTCTTCATCTGAAAATTATCTGTTCATATCCTTAAAGAAAAAAGTCCATTTACCTGTCCATAATCAATGGTAAGCTTGTTTGATTTAATTCCCAAGTTATGATAGCAGGAGGGTGTGACATAATCTTACAGGCAAATCTTGCAACTCCACCTTCTTGAACCTCAATAGAAGCTGGCTGAATTTCAAATGTAGAGATGGCTAAAACACAAAGTTTGAAAAGATAAGAATAGTAAAGGAAAAATAAAACTTTGAAAACAACAAGTAATAAAAATTGAAGTGCCAAGTTTGTATTCTTGCCAATATAAGCAAAGGCATAAAAATAATTTAAGTTAATTTATCAAACTAGAAATTTGTTCTCCATGTCATATTGATAGCCTACATATTTAGTGCAATTCTGATCTATTATTTCTTTGGAATTTATAGACACAAAGAAATGGAGGACAGGAAAGGTTCTGAAATAAGACATAGTGGAATCAAAATATACAAATATATATTCAAATACATTCAAATTACTTGGTAGGAGAAAATCAATAATGTAAGGAGAGTTTATCTTTATTTTTAGAAAACTGAAGTTAATATTCAAAAATAGGAAAATTTGGATATAATTGATACTGGGAAATCAATAACAAAAGTATTAAAAGTCTAGGCTAGAATTTCTAGTCATATAAAAAAATGTTCTAAATCACTATTGATGAGAGAAATTAAGACAATTTCACACCTCTCAGATTGACTAAGATAATAGGAAAAAATAATGATAAATGTCGGAGGGGATGTGGGAAAACTAGGACAATAATACCTTGTTAGTGGAGTTGTGAACTGATCCAATTATTTTGGAGAGCAGTTTGGAACTATGCCCAAAGACTTGACTAACTGTGCACACATTTTGATCCAGCAGTATTTCTATATGCAGATCTGCATCCCAAAGAGATCATAAAAGAAAGAAAAAGGCCTACATGGGCAAAAATGTTTGTAGCAGCCCTTTTTGTAGTAGCTAAGAAGTAGAAAATGAGTGAATGTCCATCAGCTGGGGAATGGCTGAATAAATTACTGTATATGAATGTTATGAAATATTGTTGTTATACAAGAAACAATCAGCAGGATGATTTCAGAGAAGTCTGGTGAGATTTACATGAATTGATAGTAAGTAAGTGAGTAGAATCAAGTAGAACCAAGAGAGCACTGTACCTAGCAACAAGAAGATTATATGATGATCAACTGTGACAGATGTGGCTCTTTTCAACAATGAGGTGATTGAGGGCAATTCCAGTAGAGTTGTGATGGAGGGATGCAACTGGACCCAGAAAGAGGACTATCAGGACTACATGTGAATCACAATATAATATTTTTACCATTGTTATTGCTGTTGTTGTTGTTGTTTGCAGGCTTGCTTTTTTTTCTTGTTTTTCTCCCTTTTCAATCTTTTTTGCAGCATGATAAATGTAGAAATGTTTAAAAGAACTAAACATATTTAACCTATATTGGATTTCTCGCTGTCTGGTGGAAGTGAGGTGGGAAAGGAGGAAGAAAAATATGGAATGTTGTGAATGTTGAAGAATTATATTTGCATGCTGTTTTTTTGTTGTTGTTATTGTTGAGGCATTTGGGGTTAAGTGACTTGCCCAGGGTTACACAGCTAGGAAGTTTTAAAAATTATTAATTATTAAAGCTTTTTTTTGTACAAAACATATACATGGATAATTTTTCAACATTGACCCTTGCAAAACCTTCTGTTCCAAATTTTCCCTTCCTTTCCCTTAACCCCTCCCGTAGATAACAGGTAGTCTAATATATGTTAAACATGATACAAATATATGTTAAATCCAATATATGTATACATATTTAAACAGTTATCTTGCTGCACAAGAAAAATCAGATCAAGAAGGAAGAAAAAAAGAACTGCTAAAGAAAAAAAAGGCAAGCAGCAACAGAGAGAGTGAGAATGCTATGTTGGACCCTCACTCAGTTCCCATGGTCCTCTCTCAGGGTATAGATGGCTCTCTTTATCACCAATCAAGTGGAACTGGTTTGAATCATCTCATTGTTGAAGAGAGCCATGTCTAGCAGAATTGATCATCTTACAGTCTTCTTGTTGTTGTGTACAATGTTTTTCTGGTTTTGCTCACTTTACTCAGCATCAGTTCATGTAAGTCTCTCCAAGCCTCTCTGAAATCATCCTGTTGCTCATTCCTTATAGAATAATAATATTCCATAACGTTCATTATGCCATAACTTATTCAGCTATTCTCCATCCACTCAGTTTCCAGTTTCTTGCCACTGCCACAAACATTTTTTTGCACATGTGGGTCCCTTTCCTTTTTGTAAGATCTCTTTGGAATATTAGCCCAGTAAAAACATTACAGGATCTAAGGGTATGCACAGTTTGATAATTCTCTGGGCATAGTTCCAAATTGCTCTCCAGAATGGTTGGATTCCTTCACAGTTCCACCAACAATGTATCAGTGTCCCAGTTTTCCCCCATCCCCTCCAACATTTGTCATTATCTTTTCCTGTCATCTTAGACAATCTGACAGGTGTGTAGTGGTATCTCAGAGTTGTCTTAATTTGCATTTCTCTGATCAATAGTGATTTGGAGCACCTTTTCATATGACTACAAATAGTTTTAGTTTCTTCATCTGAAAATTATCTGTTCATATCCTTTGACTTTTTATCAACTGGAGAATGGCTTGAATTATTATAAATTTGAGTCAATTTTCTATATATTTTAGAAATGAAGCCTTTATCATAACCTTTGAATGTAAAAATGTTTTCCCAGTTTATTGCTTCCCTTCTAATCTTGTCTGCATTAGTTTTGTTTGTACAATTTTTTTTAACTTAATGTAACCAAAATGATCTATTTTGTGATTAATAATGATCTCTAGTTCTTCTTTGGATACAAATTCCTTCCTCCTCCACAGATCTGAGAGGTAAACTATCCTATGTTCTTCTAATTTGTTTATAATATCATTCTTTATGTCTAGATCATGAACCCATTTCAACCTTATCTTGCTATATGGTGTTAGGTGTGGGTCAGTCCTTGATTTCTGCCATACTGGTTTTCAATTTTCCCAGCAGTTTTTGTCAAATAGTGAATTCTTATACCCAAAGCTGGGGTCTTTATGTTTGTCAAACACTAGATTACTACTGTCATTGACTATTTTGTTTTGTGAACCTAACCTATTCCATTGATCAACTACTCTATTTCTTTTTTTTTTTTTTTCAACTACTCTATTTCTTAGTCAGTACCAAATGGTTTTGATGACCACAGCTAGGAAGTGTTAAGTGACTCAGTTCCTCCTGACTTCAGGGCTGGTGCTTTATCTCCTAAACCAACTAGTTGTCCCCTGTTTGCATGTATTTTGAAAAAATAAGGTATAATTTAAAAAAATATATAAATCTAGTCCAGAAATAAGCCAATAACTTTCACCTGTGAGGAAAAAAATTAGAGGATGTCATGGAGGATAAATCATCTGAGTTAGGATTTTAAGGAAAGGAAAATCTTCAACAAAGAGAAATTAGGAAAGGAGTCTATTGTAGGCAAGGACATTTTCATGAGATAGCCACCAAGACAGGAAAGATAAGAAAAGAGAATGAAGGAAGGAGTTCAGTTGGGTTGGATGAAAATACAATACTTATTTTAAATAAATATAATTCATATTTATATAAATGTCAGCTATTCCTTCACAACTTTATCCATTAGTTCTCACAAAACAATTGCTATATTTATACAGTATCATACAGTACATACATAGGTGCTCAATAAATATAGGTTGAATGAACAAGTATATTTTACCTAATATTGTTAACTTGCTTGAGAAACTATATCATACAATATAGCAAGGCACAATTTGTTCTATAAGAATAATGTTATACTATTTCTAGTCATATGAAAAGATACTCCAAGTCATTATTAATTAGAGAAATGCAAATTAAGACAACCCTGAGATACCACTACACACCTGTCAGATTGGCTAGAATGACAGGGAAAGGTAATGCAGAATGTTAGAGGGGATGTGGGAAAATTGGGACACTGATACATTATTGGTGGAATTGTAATACATCCAGCCATTCTGGAGAGCAATTTGGAACTAAGCTCAAAAAGTTATCAAACTGTGCATACCCTTTGACCCAGCAGTGTTGCTACTGGGTTTGTATCCCAAAGAGATCTTAAAGAAGGGAAAGGGACCTGTATGTGCAAGAATGTTTGTGGCAGCCCTCTTTGTAGTGGCCAGAAACTGGAAACTGAGTGGATGTCAATCAATTGGAGAATGGCTGAATAAATTGTGGCATATGAATATTATGGAATATTATTGTTCTGTAAGAAATGACCAACAGGATGATTTCAGAAAGGCCTGGAGAGACTTATATGAACTGATGCTGAATGAAATGGACAGGACCAGGAGATCGTTGTATACTTCAACAACAATACTATATGATGATCAATTCTGATGGACATGGCCATTTTCAACAATGAGTTGAACCAAATCAGTTCCAATAGAGCAGTAATGAACTGAATCAGCTACACCCAGCAAAAGAATTCTAGGAGATGATTATGAACCACTACATAGAATTTCCAATCCCTCTAATTTTGTCTGCCTGCATTTTGGACTTCATTCACAGGCTAATTATATATTATTTCAAAGTCCGATTCTTTTTATAAAGCAAAACAACTGTTTGGACAGGTATACATATATTGTATTTAATTTATCCTCTAAGATATTTAACATGTAGTGATCAACCTGCAATCTGGGGGGGGGGGGGCGAAGAGGAGAAAAATTAGAACAAAAGGTTTGGCAATTGTCAATGTTGTAAAATTACCCATGCATATATCTGGTAAATAAAAACTATTGAAATTTTAAAAAGAATAATGTTATAACTGAAAATAATCTTAAGTGGCATAAAGAGACAGGTTCCTCAGAGATCCATGAAAAATAAGAATTAATACCAATGAAAAGAAACAGCTAAAACCAAAATAATTAGCAAAGCTCCTGAAATACCAACAACTATAGTCAGTTCCACACCAAGAAATCTGAGAATCAATAAAACACAGATGATTACTTATTGGAGTATAAAATATCCAAATCAACAAAAAAAGAAGCATGTATACTTAATAGAAATTAATAAATTGATCTATTAAGAAGTTAAATTAGAACTTAAAGTTCTCAGTTAACTCAGAAGTTAAATCAAAACTATTAATAAACTGCCTTGTAAAAAAGGCATGGGGCCCATGTGCAGAAATGTTTGTGGCAGCCCTTTTTATAGTGGCAAGAAACTGGAACTGAATTGGGATGTTCTCTTTTCTCTAAATCGCAATCATTCTCTGGGGGCAGGTCTCTTGGGGAGTTTCTGTAGGCAGCCTTGGCTTCAGTTCAGTTCAATAATCCCAAAATGCAGCCAGGAGTTAAAGTCCTTTACTGTCTCTTTCCAAATCTTATCTTCAGATCCTTTATTTTCTCCTTCAATCCTTGTCTCTTTCACTTGGGGCTCGTTTAGCTTTCTTAGAGGCCTCTCTCTCTTCTTGATTCCCGGGAGCTCTTGTCTGAATGTCTCCAGCCAGCACAAAGGTTGAATCTTCAATGACTCTTTTCTCTGAATCTCCTAGAATGTGGGAATCAGACTCTGTTTCCAAGAGTGTGGGATTGTGGGTTTCCCAAAAGTCAATCCTAGTTGTGAATCTCCCAAGATCCTCTCCCGAAGTTCCCTCCTTGACTCGATCCAGACTCTAACTCTCCCCACTGAATCCTAGCTCCTTATATCCTCCCAGAGAATGGGCTTGTGGGTACTTCCTGGGCTTGTGGGAGCTCCTTAAAAGTATGCTCTCTTTAAAGGTGTGAATCTCATGTGTGGATCAATGAGCAAACTCCTTTAAAAGTGTAAACTCCTTTAAAGGTGTGAACTAAGTGCATAAGTACCTTGTAAGTATACTACACTGAATTGATACCCATCAATTAGAGAAGGGCTGAATAAGTTATGGTATATGAATGTTATAGAATATTACTGTTCTGTAAGAAATGACCAATGGGATGATTTTAGAGAGGTCTGGAGAGACTTACAGGAACTGATGTTAAGTGAAGTGAGCAGAACCAGGAGATCATTGTACCTGAACACTATATAACAAGAAGACTATACAATGATCAATTCTGATGGACGTGGCTCTCTTCAACAATTGATGATGATTCAAACCAGTTCCAATTGTTCAGTGATGAAGAAAGCCATCTACATCCAGAAAGAGGACTGTGGGAACTGAATGTGTTCACAACACAGCATTTTCACTCTTTTTGTTGTTTGCTTGCATTTTATTTTGCTTCTCTTTTTTTCTTGTGCTGCATGATAAATGCATAAATATGTATGCATGCATTGGATTTAACATATATTTCTTCCATGTTTAACATATACTAGACTACTTGCAATGTAGGGGAAGGGCATGGGGGGAAGGGGAGAAATTGGAACACAGGGTTTTGCTTGTTGCCCGAAGAAAACTTCCCCTAACTGAATGAAACCCAAGACATAGTAGATAAGTCCTGGAGAGTTTTCATGAGTCAAAGAGATATTAAATGAGTTACTTAGAGTCCTAAGGCTAATAAGTGTTGTAACAGTTATTTAATTCAGGTTTTCTTGGACTTCAAACCCAGTATAGCAAATATTATCTGGTCTTGCTGTCACTTTCATTATTGATGATGTAAATAACTCAGCATTTGGACGACCTTACAGATACAGTGGAGGCTCTGGATCATCAGTGAATATCAACATGTGCACAGCACAGTGGATAGAATACTAAACTTGGAGTCAGAAAGACCTGAGTTCAAATCCTAACTTGGATACTTACTGGTTGTGTGACACTGGATAAGTTGTTTAACCTCTTTCAGTATCATTTTCTCCATCTTTAAATTAAGGACAACAGCACCCACTTCTTGGAATTGTTGTAAGGGTTAAATGAAATACTTTCAAACCTTAAATTATTTTTAAATTGTCTCTAATATTCATATAGAATTTATAAGTGGAAGATGAACATCATAGGAAACCAACTCAAATAATAAGTCAAACCAAAAGAAAAAATAGAGGATATAATCATTATCATATAGATACAGATTAAGATACAGAAAAAGCCTTTGACAGGACTTTTGGAAAAAATATAAAATTCACATCAGTCAAATAATAATTTTTTAAAATCCACTGAGAAACTTCTTCCATGCAGGAAACTTTGGAAAAAAGATATTGAAGAACCTGTGAGAAACTGCAAAAGAGAATGCCAGTGCCAGAAAGGCAAACATACTAGTCTATAAACCAGCCCTGTACAACAGACAAATGTCCTAATACAGCAAGAACAGAATATCAGATACCCCAAATCCACAAAAAAGGTTGTAAAACCTTAGAATAGTCAGAAAACCCCAGGGTGGAGACTTTGGAAGCCCAAGGTAACAGCAGTAACTAAAACATTCAGCACTGGAGAATTCAGTTTTCTGATCTTCAGTAATACAGTTTTAAACAAAGAACATTTTAAACCACCTCACCCAAAAGTTTTGAAAGGGATCTACTATGGTCCTGGCACAGTGTCCCTATTTATTCATTAAATAATTGAGTGATTATTTTTTAAATGACCAATATAAAATTATCCTATATCTAGAAATTCCTCCAGAAGAATGAAATAATAATTACTACAACAATAATAAATTGAAACTTGGAGAAACATGTCTCCAAAGGTGTAGATACATAAAGTATGGCAGTACAAATCCAAGGATCTTGATCATTCTAGTATAATGAAAGTCTCCAAGCTCATTGGTATAGGATGCTCTCTTAAGGGAGATCAATATCCTGTGCCTGAGTGAAATGTGAGGTAGAGTTAGCCACTGTGGGAAAGAAAAGAGTTCCACCAGAACGATAATTTTAGAAAGGCCTGGAGAGACTTACATGAACTGATGCTGAATGAAATGAGCAGAACCAGGAGATCATTATATACTTCAACAACAATACTATACGATGATCAATTCTGATGGACATGGCTCTCTTCAACAATGAGATGAACCAAATAATTTCCATTTGTTCAATAAATGAAGAGAACTAGCTACACCCAGCGAAAGAACTATGGGAAATGAGTATGAACCACAACATAGCATTTCTATTCCCTCTGTTTTTTGTCTGCTTGCATTTTTGATTTCCCTCTCGGGTTAATTTTACCTTATGTCTAAGTCCAATTTTTCTTGTGCAGCAAAATAAGTATATGGATATGTATACATGTATTGTATTTAACCTATACTTTAACATATTTAACAGGTATTGGTCTACTTGCCATCTGGGGGAGGGGGCAGGGGGAAGGAGAGGAAAAGTTGGAACAGACAGTTTTGCAAGGGTCAGTGCTGAAAAATTACCCATACATATATCTTGTGAATAAAAACTATAATAATAAAAAAGAAAAGAGCTCTAATTTCTTTCATTATCTTTACACTCTTCAATCTCTTCTGGGGCCTCTTTTGGTCTCTTCAGTAATATCAGTTTCTTTTGGCTTCCAGTTTCAGGAGAAAAGATGGATGATCCTAACCCCCCCTCCAGGTTGCTGAAAGGAGAATAAGACTCTGAGACAAAAGTGACATTGAGAGGACTTGGGATCCCCCATCATATCCCTACCACCAGCAGCTTGACAACACTAGAGACTGGGGAATTTTTTCAAGATATGAGATTCATTCCCGATGGGAGAGTTCCTTCATTCTGTATTGTCTGGTATATGTTTCTTCTGTATACCTTCTCTGATTTCTGTTTTAGATAAATTAGTTTCTTTGCTACTCACCAGATGTATGTATTGTAAATCTGGTGTTTGATAGGAAGAGAATCTTTGGTGTAAAGCTGGATTCTTGCATTCTCTAATAATAATAGCAATCATAAATATAGTTTGAACTTGGAAACTAAACCTTTTAAATTAATAATATTTAAGAATGCAGACAGAATTAATTCTAGCTCTGAAGCCCCTCTACCTCAAGAGGGTAAGGTGGCCAAATTTCTGATTTTAATCTCCTGCCTCCTCTTCTGGCAAGAATGACTCTCCCTTCGAACACATGGTAGACACAATTTTATTGCCTGACACTCTGACTAAAGATTCAGAATGAGGACTCTTAAATATAAATATGATATGAAATGTTTAGTCAAAGCTAACATAAAATAGAAGCATTCAGGATATGTTTTGTTCCACTTTTGTGCTCTCTCTCTCTCTCTCTCTCTCTCTCTCTCTCTCTCTCTCTCTCTCTCTCTCTCTCTCTCTTCTCTCTCTCTGTCAGAAGATATTAAGGAGAGTCTCTCTTCACAATATCATTTGAGATAGGTAAAAAAAAACCTTATTAATTCAATAGTTTTTTACTTTCAATTTTATTAATCTCTTCTTTTATTTTTAGAATTTCAAGTTTGATATTTGATTACAGATTTTTAATTTGTTCTTTTTCTAGGTTTTTTTTTAGTTGCAAGCCCAATTCATTGATCTTCTCTTTCTTTATTTTATGCAAGTAAGCATCTAGAGATTTCACAGAACAAAATAGTCAATGACTATAGCAATCTAGTGTTTGACAAACCCAAAGAACCCAGCTTTGGGTATAAGAATTCACTATTTGACAAAAACTGCTGGGAAAATTGAAAACCAGTATGGCAGAAATCAAGGACTGACCCACACTTAACACCATATACCAAGATAAGGTCGAAATGGGTTCATGATCTAGACATAATTGATATGATATTATATACAATGATATTATAAACAAATTAGAAGAACATAGGATAGTTTTACCTCTTAGATCTGTGGAGGAGGAAGGAATTTGTATCCAAAGAAGAACTAGAGATCATTATTGATCACAAAATAGATCATTTTGGTTACATTAAGTTAAAAAAAATTTTGTACAAACAAAACTAATGCAGACAAGATTAGAAGGGAAGCAATAAACTGGGAAAACATTTTTACATTCAAAGGTTCTGATAAAGGCCTCATTTTTAAAATATATTGAAAATTGATTCAAATTTTTAATAGTTCAAGCTATTTTCCAGTTGATAAATGGTCAAAGGATATGAACAGACAATTTTCAGATGAAAAAATTGAAACTATTTGTAGTCATAAGAAAAGGTGCTCCAAATCACTATTGATCAGAAAAATGCAAATTAAGACAACTCTGAGATACCACTACACACCTGTCAGATTGTCTAAGATGACAGGAAAAGATAATGACAAATGTTGGAGGGGATGGGGGAAAACTGGGACACTGACACATTGTTGGTGGAACTGTGAAGGAATTCAACCATTCTGGAGAGCAATTTGGAACTATGCTCAAAAAATTGATCAAACTGTGCATATCCTTTGATCCAGCAATGTTTCTACTGGGCTTATATTCCAAAGAGATCTTAAAAGAAGGAAAGGGACCCACATGTGCAAAAAATGTGGCAGCCTGTTTTGTAGAGGCAAGAAACTGGAAACTGAGTGGATGGAGAATAGCTGAAAAAGTTATGGCATAATGAACATTATGGAATATTATTGTTCTGTAAGAAATGAGCAACAGGATAATTTTAAAGAGGCTTGGAGAGACTTACATGAGCTGATACTAAGTGAAATGAGCAGAACCAGGAAATCATCATACATGGCACAAGATTACACAATAATCAATTCTGATGGATGTGGCTTTCTTCAACAATGAGAAGATTCAACCCAGTTCCAATTATTCAGTGATGAAGAAAGCCATCTACATCCAGAGAGAGGACCATGGGAACTGAGTTAGGACCCCAGAAAGCATTCTAACTTTTTCTATTGTTGTTTGCTTACATTTTCTTTTCTTTTCCAGTTTCTTTTTTTTCTTCCTTCTTGATCTGATTTTTCTTGTGCAGCAAGATAACTGTATAAATATGTATACATGTATTGGATTTAACATATATTTTAAACTACTTAACATTTATTGGACTACCTGCCATCTAGGGAAGGGGAGGAATGAGGGGATAATTTGGAACAGAAGATTTTGCAAGAGTCAATGTTGAAAAATTATCCATGCATATATTTTGTAAACAAAAAGCTTTAATAAATAAAACAAACAAAAAAAAACTTTAGGAAACAGGTGCCACAGAGATAATGTATATTTTATGTTTTTTAATCAACTAATGGAGTTTTTAGATATTGATGTGATCAATATGTAAGTTTATATATGTTTATGGTACTTTACCTAAGTTACATTGTTCATTCTGAGTTCACTCCAAAGTAATTCTGACCCCAAAGTATATAAGACTAAAAATACTTCATTCATTCTACTTAACATAGGTTTCTTTTCAATGTCATTGATGCTCTTAATAGTTACTAAGATTTTTCAATACTATCTTCTCTCTAATAAAACCCTCCTTTTTTTTTTAACAGAGATACAGAGATAACAGTTAAACAAAACAACCCATCATATCAACCATACTTAATAGCCTTATGCCTCATTTCATACCTGAAGTTGACCACTACTGAAAGAAAAGAGGTATATTTCATCTGTCTTCTCTAAGTGAAGACATGCTTGTATATACAACTCCATGAGCAAAAATGACAAAGAATTTTTTTTTTTTTTTGCTTTTTACCAAATCTTTATCATACCCTTTGAAACCAAAAAAGGAGAAACCTAACTTATTCTTCTCTCTCTTTAATCTTAGAAAAAAGACTAGGAAATTGAGACTTGAAATAATAATTAAGCAAGATTAAAAGAAAGTTATCCTGTTATTATCCCTATTGTTAGAAAAACAGCACAGATAATATGGAGTTTTAATCTTTCCTTTTGCTTTATTCTCCAGATACTGTTGAATTTTATATAGTGGGTACATGTACCAGTCCATTAATCAATGCTGAGAAACAGGAAAAGGCTAATTTTTGCATTTGAAATTTATAATTGTCAGTCTTCAATGAAGATAAAATGCAAACATCCATATAGGATGGAGGAAATCAACTTCAGAACATATATAATTAATTAGTAATTAAATTCAGATTTTCTTAATGTAGAAAACAAATTCATATTATTTTTAAAAATCCAAACCTGACCCACAGTATATAGAAAAGTATGTAGCAGTGAAATTCTTTTACTTAACCTAATATCGATTGAATTTTTTTTCTCACTTTCTCATAGGTTTAGTTTAATTCACATAGGACATTTCCCTTTGCTAATAACAATAATCTTTATAATGTCCAATTTTATATCTCACTTAAAACTAGGTTATAAATCCTTTCTGTCATTGTCAAATATGTTTTCACTTAAATCAGCAATATTTCTGTCTTCAATGAAAATTTCTTTCTTTCCCAATGCTGATTTTATTTCTTCTAGTAAACTGTGATTTTACAAGTCTACTGCTATCTTGTGAAACCTGACCTCTTTGTAACTTGCTTCTCTTCTCCCACAGCCAGTGCTAACATAAACCAAAAACTCAAGAAGAAGTCATTAAAGTAGTGCTATTAAGAGGCCAGAGCTCTATAAAATGGTCAAGAAACAAAGTATCTAGAAACATTTGCTGTTCTCAAAAACAACCTTGCAAATGCAATAAACATAAGTGCCTTTTTTATTTGAGACTTCCTCTTTTCCACTTGTCTACTTAATCAATTTGGACCAAAGATTTATAATCAATACAAGTGGACTAATAATATTAGCATTATTAAATCTTTGTATTTAGCAGTTGCAATAGTATTTTATTTTAAACATTGTACAAAAGCTCACATTTACATAATTATATTACAGTTTAAGATATATAAAATATTTCCTCAAACCTTCACAACAATGAGTATTTAACATACTATTAATAACTTAATGTTATATCAAATTATATAAAAGTTTAAGTAAAACATTTAGTGTATAACTTTTTGTCTTTCTAATGTAAAATCTGCACTTTGTTGTCAAATATCACTACAGAGAACACATGGTTATTATATCCTAATAAAATAACTCAAGAATGAAGATGCATTACATGTAATTCAAATCACTTAAAATAACATTCTTACATGTAATAAAAGCATGAGAAAAATCATTGCTTTTTTAAAAACTGACGTCTATATTACCAAATAGAAAAGACTGTACCTAGTAAACCATACCATCATGCTGATGAAATACTTAAACTAAAGGGTAGTAACCACAATTTAAATAGAGTGCCTACCAGTAGACTTCTGTTTCACCTAATAAACTTTTATTTTTTATTTTATTTTATTTTTGCTGAGGCAATTGGGGTTAAGTGATTTGCCCAGGGTCACATAACTAGGAAGCAATAAGTATCTGAGGTCAGATTTGAGTTCAGGTCCTCCAGATTTCAGCGCTGGTGCTCAATCCATTGGGATACCTAGTTGCCCCACCTAATAAACTTTTAAACCAATCCCAGAAGAGAAAAGAATAAAACAGCAAGTGGAGTTTGCCAGCAGACAGTCTTTCTGTTCCCAACAGTCTTTCTGTTCCCAATTCTCCCTCACTAACTTGATATCTTACAATCAGCCTTCTCTAGAAATCTTTGGAAAAAATAAAAAAAAAATTTTTTTACTCCTCCAGAAAAAGAGACTTCTTGTCTAAAATCCGTCTCTTCAGTAGGAGACACTATTTGCAATGATGTGAAATATATTATCAGAAAAGGAAGCAAATCAGCAACACAGCAAAGAGAGGTTACCACTAGATAGCTTGAGTATTACAATCATGTCACCTAAATATAAGAAGAATTATGGCTAACACATATATGGCATGTTAAGTTTTATAAATTATTTTACATATATTACCAATAAATCAACAAGAATTTAATAAGTTCTTAATCTGTACCAGCTGCTGTGCTGGGTGCTAGGAATACAAAGACAAGCATTAAAATTCCTTAATTTCAGGAGTTAATTTTCTATCAAGGGTAACCACTCATACATAAATAAAAATAGAAAATAGGAGAGGAATCAAAAGGGCAAACACCTTTAAAATAATGCCTCAAACTGAATTTTGGAGTGACAAAGCCAACAAAAGATCAGAGCGAGCCATTTTCCCAGCCCCAATTCAACATTGGAGGTCACAAAAAGAGATCTGTGACACAGGACAGAAGCTGGTTCGGAGCTCAGGTAGATGAAGCACCAATAGTGAGACTAGGTGGTGGGGATGGAAGAACCAGCAGCTTCATGAGCTTTCAAACCAGATATGGTAAGAGGACCAATCTTAGAAAAAAAATTGAACAGGCCATAAACGAACTCTCTAAGAAAAAAATCTACAGAACCAGATGAATTTACACTAATCTCTACTAAATACTTAAGGAACAATTAATTAATCCCGATACCATATAGCTATTTGTTACAAATATAGATAAAGAAAGAGTCCTATTCAAATTCCTTTTATGACAACAATTATGATTTTGATGCTTAAACCAGGAAAATAAAAATAGAGAAAGAATATGATAGCATAATTTCCTTAATAAATGCCACTGCAAAAAAGTTAAATAAATTATTAGCAAGGACATTAGAAAGGAATATGTCATAAAGATCATACACTATGACCATCATCATAATGATTAAGAAACAGAGAACAGATGAACGGAATAGATGAAGAACACGATACACAGTGGTAAATGACCATAGAAACTAACGTTTGACAAACCCAAAGATTTAAGTACACTCAAAATACATTTATATAATAGGAGAATTACTTGAAAACAAAGCCTCAAACAATGTGTTTTTCCATCTTTGCCTATTTGATGAATGTTTTTATTTGCATATCTTTTTGCCTATTTTTTTCAGGTGGTTATTAATAATTTGTATAAATATGAGTTTATTCTTTATAGATTTTAGAAATGAGGTGATTAGTATAGAAGTATTTAGTACAAAGTTTTTTTGCAATAATATACAACCAATTAGAGCTGGAGCAAAACAACTACTATGAAGAGACAGGAAGCTGTGATAGAGTAAGAGAATAAAAGATCTGTCTTAGAAGTACAGTGAAGACAATGGATGAAAAACAAAGGAAATGATGAATGAATGAAAAGACTCGTAAATTCAAAATGCAAAAATATACAGAAACCAAAAGCTAGTCTTCACTATAGGGTTTCTTAACCAGTATCTATAGATGAAATTCTGGGTATCTGTTAACTTGTTTTTTTAAGAAATATTTTAATAACTATATAGCAATATAATTGGTTCTTTTTGTAATCACATATGATTTATGCAAACAAAACATCCAGAGAAGAGGTCCAAATGTTTCATCTAATTACTAAAGTGTCCATTTACATAAAAAAGATTAAAAACCCCTGTTTTACTAGTTCAAAGAAATTCCAGCATAAAATTACCACTAGTATCTCAGATTCAGGAAACCAATTAAAGGTAATTTTTAATTTAATATTTCACAGTTATTTGTGAATCTATACTTTCTAAAATCAGACTAGGTATGAAACTGACATAAGCTATAGAAATGGTTAATTTGGAAGCAAGATTTGGTCAACTCACTCTTAAAAATTTCCTGAATTAGAATTTTCTTCTCATATAATCTATTATCCAAGAAAGTGTGTGGTCATAGAATACTAATGCTAATACTTTTTGTCAAGTAATTCTTCTTAGACCTTGTATTGAACCAAAGAAAAAAGTGTAGGAAAGGGTGTAGGAAATAGTACAGGAAAAAAAAATCTAAAAACTGCACACACAGTAAACTAGCACTAATAGTTCAAAGTTGTTCAACTTGTGTGGTTCTTATAAATACATGTAGAAAGGAAAAATGTGTTGCTTTGTCTTTGCTAGGACTGCTTCCCCTTCAACAGTTTGCCAAGTGATTGCCCCAAACTGCTGCTCCCTAATCCTAGAGATACTTTTCTTATGCCTTGCCATTCTGTAAAGAATTAGTTCTGCTTAATAACCCAACTGTTCAGGAAGATTTCACGTAACATTTTTTTCCATTAAGGAAAACAGATTGAGCAAGATAATGTCTGAAGAAAGATTAGGACTTTCTAACAAATGCACCTAAAGTGAAAAAATGACAAAATTTCGATTGATTTTCCTATTAAAATTATTTTGCTTTTCCAAAATTTTAGTTTCAGAAAATTCAAAATACAATCCTAAGAGAGCAGCTGTGACATTAAAGCATGTAATTAAATTATCTTTCCTATAACTGTTAACATGTTTATAAAGGTTGTTACCCTACCAAAATTAGAAATATTTTTCTTTTTTTTATTATAGCTTTTTATATACAAAGCATATGCATGGGTAATTTTTAAACATTGACTCTTGCAAAACTTCTGTTTCAACTTTTCCCCTCTTTCCCTCTCCCCCTCCCCTAGATGGCAGGTAGTCTCATTCATGTTAAATATTTTACATATAATGTTTACATATTTATACAGTCATCTTGTTGCACAAGAAAGATCAGATATAGAAAGAGGGTAAAAATAACCTGAGAAGAAAAAATAAAAATGCAAGCAAACAATAACAGAAAGATTGTTATGTTGTGGTCCATACTCATTTCCCAGTGTTCTTTCTCTGGGCATAGCTGGTTCTATTCATTACAAATCAATTGGAACTGATTTGGATCCTCTCATTGTTGAAGAGGGCCACGGCCATCAGAATTGATCATATAGTATTGTTGTTGAAGTGTATAATGGTCTCCTGGTTCTGCTCATTTCACTCAGCATCAGTTCATGTATGTCTCTCTAAGCCCTTCTGTACTCATCCTGCTAGTCATTTCTTATAGAAGAATAATATTCTATAACATTGAAATTTTTGATGTTTTATATATATACCATATTTTCTAGGCATACCATATACACTTAATAAACACCTGATGGCTAAATGTTATAAAATAAATTTAATTAAAATTCATGCCATAAGACCTTGTTATAAAAGATCTTTGTGAAGCATGTAATTCAGAAATTGGGAACCTGCTACCAAATATATAATCTATTTATATATATTACAAATACATAATATATAAATTATCCTCAAACTATTATTCTCAAAATAGCTGAGCATGTTAAGAGTCAAAGTTAACAAATTAGTTCTGACTATAAAATATACCAGACTGACTTGTTACAATACCAGTTCCTAATAAGCAACAATCATAACTATCAACACCAGAAATTAAAATTCTTTAGTAGATATCAGTAACCCTATGTGGTTACAAACCATCCATATAATAAATCCTACAAAAATTTACAAAAAAATTTGTAAATGTGGATACATTTAACAATAAAGTACAATCTTTTTTTTGAGATTGACTAGCCCACTACTATTTGGAAGACACATCCCAACATTTATTAATCAAGTATCATATGTAAATGAGAGTGCCAAGAGCTGGGGAAAAGGATAAATAATAAAGTTTAGATATGACAGCCCCTTCTTCTCAAGATTCTTAAAGTCCAGTAAAGGACTCTTACAAATAAGCCCACATAATATCTATCTTCTAAAACACTATTACCAGAAGTTGATATATAGTTGGAAATAAGCTACTGCAGTTTCCCAGGTCCTGAGGTCCTGAAAGTGGATAGGAAAGAATAATAAGCTCTCAAGGAATTCTCTTTGGTGTACCCAGCCATTCTTCATTTCCACCAAGGCTTCTCTTTCTATCACTTTCTAAGTGCTGTAGCCAGTATATATGTAAGTTCTTAAATATAGAAAGGACAGGAAGAGGCAAAAGAGATAAATAGATTTTTGTCACAAATTAGAAGATTTATACAGAGAAGAAAGGGAAGAATGATTGCTGAGCATGAGCTGCTCTTAAATTTTTATTTTGTCTTTGTCTTTTCTTCTATGGAGAACAATCTTTGGAATGAAAAGGAAAGCACAAAAAATGATTATCAGGGAGTAGATACTAAAGATGAGTGGATACAATTTAAGATGATATTTAAATACTCTTAATGAATTCAACATATTAGGACCTTGAGGAAGTGCACCTTGAGATACTGAAAAGCTGATAAATGAAATTAGTGAGCCATTTTCAATGATCTTTAAAAGATTATGGAGAAGAGAGAAATAAAAGAACAAACATCCTCATTTTTAAAAAAGAGAAGCAATCAAAATTAGCAAATAGACTGTTGAACTTGGCTTCTATTTCTAACAAAATTCTAGCATATTTTATTAAAAGAACTGTTGTTGTTAAAATACTTAGAGGATAAAGATCACTAAAAAAAATAGCATAGCTTTATCAAGAACTGGTAATGCAGACAGACTAACCTAATTTTTTTTTTTCTGTCTTAACTTGGAAAACAAAGGAATGCTACAGAAATAGTAGTATACAATTAGACCAGTAAAACATTGACAAAATCTCTCATACTACCCTTGTAGAAAAAAATAATTATACAGTTAGGTATACTCAAGACTGATTGAATGACAAGATACCAAATGTAATAATTAATATGGTCATATCAAAATCTCTTGTGGCATATCCTAGGAATCTGTCCATGACCCTACGCTGTTTAACATTTTTATCAATATCTTGGAAGAAACTGTTGAAGGTATGTTAAATCTACAGATGACACAAAGCTATAAAGGAAAAGCAAAGAAAATGGTTGACAGAATCAGGTTCCAAAATGATCCTGACAGGCAAGAAGAAGAATCTGGAAGTAAAAAGGAATTTAACAGATATAAATGTAAAACTCCATATATGGGTTGAAAAAAAAAGTCAACTCTACACTCATAAGATGATTAGACAACAATTCAGTCAAGAAGATCTAGGAATTTTAACGAGTGGCAAAGTCAGTATGTGCCAATAGTTTGACATGGGAGTTTAAAAAAACAAAAAAAGGCACAAGGTCCAGAAAAGGAAAGTAATAGTTCTGCTTAGTCAACTTCCAGAAGATATTGTGGCTGAACCAGAACTAGAAATTCCATCTGGATCTCTACTATACCACACTGCTTCTCTTAATTCTACCATTAATATAGACTACTTTTTTGGTTATTCAGGTTGTCTTTCTTAAATTCCATAACTAGAATATTGTCAGGTCTATCCTGATAGACTTAAGAGATTTAACCAATAATACTTAAAAAATAGGAGATAGTCATTAACAGTTTCCCTATCTTTAGAGAGGCATTATTTTCTTCATAGAACATAAAATCCTTAATACCTATGCTCCCAAATATATGTCTGCTACCAAATTATGATGTGGTCAGGAAGGCTATAGTCATCTTGACACTGAATAGTTAAAATACTGAGGCTATTTCAAGAATATCTGCCTATTCTTCTCAGTAACCTTCCCACTTCTCAGTCAATCCAGAATTTTACTAAACATTATTTCTTCTGTCAGACTATAAGTTTTTTGAAAGTAAGGACCATTTTGTTTTTTGAATCTGTATCCTCAGAGCCTACTATAGTGCCTCTGTATAGTAAGTACTAAATAAATGCTTTCCTTTGTTGGAATGCCCTTCCTCCCTCACTCTCATCTTCGGGAATACTTAGTCCCTTTTAAGATTCAGCTCAGACGTCACTTCCTATAGAAAGCCTTTCCTGAATGACATATCTTCTCCACCCCAAAATTATTAATGCCCTTTCCTATTATGTAAATTGTTTAATATTTACTTATCTCATCCCTATCCCCCAGGGATATGCTTTGAAAGATAGGATATTTTATTTTTGCATTTGTGTGTCCAACTCTTAAAGTGGAGCCCTTTGGACCTCAATTTCTCCAACTAAGTTACTAAGATTCAAGCAGACTTCAAACAACCATCAATTGAGCAAAAATCATGAATTCCTTTTTGTCAAATGGTACTTTTTCTGATTGATTAGCAGATGAAAATATACACCTCAAAAATCCAGCCTTCCTGGTTTAATATTAGGAAAACTATTAGTACAATTGACCATATTAATAATCAAATTAATAAAAACCATATAATCATCTCAATAGATGCAGAAAAAGCATCTGACAAAATCCAACATCCATTCCTACTAAAAACTCTTGAGAGTATAGGAATAAATGGACTATTCCTTAGAATAATCAGGAGCATATATTTAAGATTGTCAGTAAGCATAATATGCAATAGAAATAAACTGCAACCTTTCCCAGTAAGATCAGGAGTGAAACAAGGTTGCCCACTCACCATTACTATTCAATATAGTACTAGAAACGCTAGCCTCAGCAATAAGAGCCGAGAAAGAGATTCAAGGAATTAGAATAGGAAATGAGGAAATCAAACTATCACTCTTTGCAGATGACATGATGGTATACTTAGAGAACCCCAAAGACTCTGCTAAAAAGCTATTAGAAATAATTCAGAATTTTAGCAAAGTGGCAGGATACAAAATAAATCCACATAAATCCTCAGCATTTTTACATATCACCAACAAAATGCAACAGCAAGAGATACAAAGAGAAATTCCATTCCAAACAAATGTTGAGAGTATAAAGTATTTGGGAATCCATCTACCAAAGAATAGTCAGGAATTATATGAGAAAAATTACAAAACACTTGCCACAAAAATAAAGTCAGATTTAAATAATTGGAAAGACATTCAGTGCTCTTAGATAGGCCGAGTGAATATAATAAAGATGACAATACTCCCCAAACTAATCTATTTATTTAGTGCTATACCAATCAGACTCCCAAGAAACTATTTTAATGACCTAGAAAAAATAACAACAAAATTCATATGGAAGAATAAAAAGTCGAGAATTGCAAGGGAACTAATGAAAAAAAAAGGCAGAGGAAGGTGGTCTAAGTGTACCTGATCTAAAGCTATATTATATAGCAGCAGTCACCAAAACCATTTGGTATTGGCTAAGAAATAGACTGGTAGATCAGTGGAACAGATTAGATACAAAGGACAAAAAAGGGTACATCTATAGCAATCTAATCTTTGACAAACCCAAAGATACCAACATTAGGGACAAAAATTCATTATTTGGAAAAAACTGTTGGGAAAACTGGAAATTAGTATGGCAGAAATTAGATATGGATCCATACTTAACACCATATACCAAGATAAGATCAAAATGGGTCCATGATTTAGGCATAAAGAATGAGATAATAAATAGATTAGAGAAACAGAAAATAGTCTACCTCTCAGACTTGTGGAGGAGGAAGGAATTTATGACCAGAGGAGAACTAGAGATCATTATTGATCACAAAATAGAAGATTTTGATTACATCAAACTAAAAAGTTTCTGTACAAACAATACTAATGCAAACAAGATTAGAAGGGAAGTAATAAATTAGGAAAATATTTTTAAAAGTAAAGATTCTGACAAAGGTCTCAATTCCAAAATATATAGAGAACTGACCCTAATTTATAAGAAATCAAACCATTCTCCAATTGATAAATGGTCAAAGGATATGAACAGACAATTCTCAGATGATGAAATTGAAACTATTTCCACTCATATGAAAGAGTGTTCCAAATCACTACTGATCAGAGAAATGCAAATTAAGACAACTCTGAGATACCACTACACACCTGTCAGATTGGCTAAGATGACAGGAACAAATAATGATGAATGTTGGAGGGGATGTGGGAAAATTGGGACACTGATACATTGTTGGTGGAGTTGTGAAAGAATCCAGCCATTCTGGAGAGCAATTTGGAGCTATGCCCAAAGAGTTATCAAACTGTGCATACCCTTTGACCCAGCATTGCTGCTATTGGGATTATATCCCAAAGAATTACTAAAGAAGGGAAAGGGACCTGTATGTGCCAAAATGTTTGTGGCAGCTCTTTTTGTTGTAGCTAGAAACTGGAAGTTGAATGGATGCCCATCAATTGGAGAATGGTTGGGTAAATTATGGTATATGAAGGTTATGGAATATTATTGCTCTGTAAGAAATGACCAGCAGGAGGAATACAGAGAGGCTTGGAGAGAGTTACATCAACTGATGCTGAGTGAAATGAACAGAACCAGAAGATTGCTGTACACTTCAATGCTGTATGAAGATGTATTCTGATGGAAGTGGATATCTTCAACATAAAGAAGATCCAACTCACTTCCAGTTGATCAATGATGGACAGAAATAACTACACCCAGAGAAGGAACACTGGGAAGTGAATGTAAATTGTTAGCGCTACTGTCTATCTACCCAGGTTACTTATACCTTCGGAATCTAATACTTAATGTGCAACAAGAAAATGGTATTTACATACATATATTGAATCTAGGTTATATTGTAACACATGTAAAATGTATGGGATTACCTGTCATCGGGGGGAGGGAGTAAAGGGAAGGGGGGATAATTTGGAAAAATGAATACAAGGGATAATATTATTTAAAAAAAATAATTGTATAAATATGTTTACATATATTGAAAAAAAAAGAGGAAAAAAAATCCAGTCTTCGGTTTACTATCAATTTAAAGAGATAACAGATGTATTTGTTATATGCTAAGAGATGCTTCACACATTTCTGGGCTAGATTCTAGAGAAATATATGAAATAATCTCATACAATGAATACAAGGGATAATGTTATACTGTCAAAAAATGTATAATTATAAAATTAAAAAAAAAGGAATGCCTGAAGTTGAACATTCAAGAGCATGATTTTCTTTTAGTCCCAATCTTTAAGAATAAAATCATGGAAGCAATTATGTAGTTCTCCACATTTTCAGTAATATTCTCATACACAATATTTGCTTATGGTAAATACAAAGAAGTATTAAATAAATTGCTAATGTTTAAATAGAAATAAACGGAACAAATATTCATTTTTCCTGCATCCTAGGGCACAATGAATCCAAAAGAAAGCTACAGTCACTATTTGGAACAAAGTATTTGTGGGGGGAAAATTTAATAAGTTTAAGATGGCTTTTTCATTGTTGCTATTAGAATACCTTCTGATGCAGGAGACACTTATAATTGTAATATAGGATCTGAAAAATATCACACTTGACAGAACAGATAGTAAGCCAGGCTCAGAGCCAGAAAGACTTGATTAATGTCTGGATTTAATCATATATAAGCTCTATGACCCTGAGCAAGTCACTTAATTTCTCAATATTCTTTGCAACTGTGAGCTTATTCATCCAGATGTTACCAATAATAATTAAATCAAGGATCCACTCCCTATCTACCATATTATATAAAAAGTCACAATTTAAAATTATAACACTTAACCCTTGAGACTATATATTCCCAAACGTATTTTGGAAGGAATTTATAAAATGGCTATAATGTTCCATAGATGAAACTCAAGGATCATCTTAAGGGGTTTACATAGGTTCCTCAACAAATAATTTACAGATATTGAAGAATGAAGTAATCTATTAAATAATCAATTTGCAAGATTACATTAAGCAAAAAGAATCTTATTTTCATTTCTCAAACTGGATTTATCTACCAAAAATGTACTTATTAACAATATATGGAGATGAATTATAACAAAACTATTTATTTAGAATATATATATACATATATATATACATACACACACAAATATATATATATATATATATACACACACACACACACACACACACACACACACACACACACACACACACACACACATATATATATTTTGATTATTGTGGCCTTTTCATGATGCCCAAGTTTCACATCTTGCATCTGATATACAGTCTGTATATCCCTGGTAACTTGACCTTTTAGTGCTCTGTTATTGTTTAATCATTTTTCAGTCATATCTGACTCTTTGTTACCCCATTTGGAATTTTCTTGGCAAAAATATTGGAGTGGCTCACCATTTCCTTCTCTACCTCTTTGTACAGATGAAAAAACTGAGGCAAATGGGGTTAAGTGACTTGCCTAGGGTCATAAAGTTAGTGTCTGATGCCATATTTGAATTCTGACTTAGGCCTGATACTCTATCCTACCTAGCTACCTAGCTAACCTTTAGTACTCTGGGTAACTCTCAACAACTATAACTTGAATAGAAAGTACCATTTTAGAATTAATAGAGAGAATTTCCTTAGGCACAAGTGAAATCACTCTTCCTTTCAGGAATATTAGTACATATTGTCAAATCAGTCAGAGGCACCATTAGAAAAAAGAAACCCATAAATATATATAAATATACACACATATCTTGTTCTTTATTTTCCAAAATGAGCGATGACATCACGGGATAATGGCTTGACTTGCACGTAAATTAGATTTAAGTGAGGTAGAGTTGCATAAAATTTTCAGTCTTACTGGTTCTTCCAGAGTTTTCAAGGTCCATGGCAAAAGTTAAGACAACTAGTGATGAGCCAAGATGTAGGGAATGACCTTAGTGTCTTTGTTGTCTGACCAAGATCCACAGAACCTGATACAATATATGTATGTGTGTGTATATGTATTTTATCTATGTGTTTGTGAAATTTTGCCTGAATATGTCAAATAGATATACATTTTGGACCCAATTTCTATAATTATTATGACTCTGAACATTGTTTTCTTTAAGGTATTATATAGCAATTAACTATTATTATGAGATGTTCCTAGACTTCCTTAGAAAAAAACACTACGAGGTTAAATATATAAAAACACTTTGTTGTTAACAAATAGATACAAATGTTTCTTCTATTAAGGTTCACTTGCTGTTAGGATCCACCTATTTAAGAATGCTACAGTCTTTCAGAAATGTTTCCCTGCCTAAAAGGCCCTTGGTTACATTAAAAATACATTTTTTTCTGTAAGAAAAATATTAAACCAAATCTACTTGTAAATTAAGCTATGTCGTTTTAAATCTAGTCTTTATATAGAGAGTGACATTCCATCAATTTTGAACTATTCCCTCTAAAGAGTTACCAAGTAGCTTAATAAATCCAATAAAGTATGAGAGAATTATTTTTTTCTTTCTAAAAATATACCTCTGACTATTTGTCTGCAAACTTTTAAATGAATGGCCTTTCCACCTATTTAAGCCCTTGAGTTTGTCAGGTAGGGCCAGGATCCTCTAAATTATATGCAGCTTTTTCCTTAGAAAATTATAATAGAATTTTGGACCAAAGCCAGCATGAAATCCATCATAATGTGTTCAATAAGTCAAATCAAAACAATACATAGTTTATAAGAGTGCACTAAAAGAAACTTGTAGCTCATATTTCATCTGCTGCAGAATGTCAGAGAGGAAGGTTAACTGGTGGGATCTGCCTTTTCAATGCTTGTTATTTCCACTGGAAAGAGTTAAACAGAAAGATTCTTTCACAGTTTATAATGAATACCATGGAAGAGGAATGATAGCTAAAGAAACATGACACAACCAAACAGGCAAGTATAAAACAGTGAAGCTCGTTTTTTCTTTGGTTACAAAAAATAGGAATAAATTATTATATACTTTTTTTTGTATATGATCTAGAAAATAACAATTTTCACATCTGAAGGATTCCAGTTCTAATATAACTTAAAATTAGTCTATATTCTACCCAATTTTAAAGTTTGGAATTTTTTTGTTAGTTCATAAAACACAGCAGATCATAGTATTAGAAGAACAGCATTCTAACAAACCTCATTATCAAAGACCTGAAAAAGGCTTGCACTCTTTATGGGTCTACATCTTCTTATATTAAGATAGTATTACAAAATGTGCATACCCTTTGACCCAGCCATACTACTACTGGGCTTATATCCCGAGGAAATACTAAAGAAGGGAAAGGGAACTGTATGTGCCAAAATGTTTGTGGCAGCCCTTTTCATAGAGGCTAGAAGCTGGAAGATGAATGGATGTCCATCAATTGGAGAATGGTTGGGTAAATTATGGTATATGAATGTTATGGAATATTATTGTTCTGTAAGAAATGACCAACAGGAGGAATACAGAGAGGCTTGGAGAGACTTACATTAACTGATGCTAAGTGAAACGAGCAGAACCAAAAGATCATTATACACTTCAACAATGATACTGTACGAGTATGTATTCTGATGGAAGTGGATATCTTCAACATAGAAAAAAGCTAATCCAATTCCAATTGATCAATGATGGACAGAATCAGCTACATCCAGAAAAGGAACACTGGGAAATGAGTGTAAACCGTTATTTTTACCTTCTGAATCCAATTCTTCCTGTGCAACAAGAAATTCGGTTCTACACACATATATTGTATCTAGAATATATTATAATATATTTAACATGTATAAAACTGCCTGCCATCTGGGGGAGGGGGTTGGGGTTGAGGAAGGGAAAAAATCTTAACAGAAGTAAGTGCAAAGGATAATGCTGTAAAAAATTACCCATGCATATGTACTGTCAAAAAAAAGTCATAATTATAAAATAAAATTTAAAAAAAAAAGAATGACTGGGTAAAAAACAAAAACAAAAACAAATTTAAAAAAGATAGTATTAGAGAATTTGGTTTATGAAATTATAACCCCTAGTGATTGGAAATCTATAGCAAGGACATGTTTAGAACCTGGACAAAACTTGTGGCTTTTGGAGTATAGTGAACTATGTAGAATACAAGCCTAATGAAATAGGCAGCCTGGAGTTAATATGCCAGTCACCTTTGATCAACTAGCAGGTTTAGGTCCTTCTGCAGACACTTTAGTAGAAATTAATTACCTTACAGCAGCATATGAGCAAATTGCTTCTGCTGCTATCAAAGCATGGGGCACCCTCTCAGAAATACAAGATCGAGGGAAAGCTTCACGAAAATAGTGCAAGTTCCAAATGATCCTTTTGCTGATTTTGTGGGATATTTACAGACAGTTGTCATACAAACTATTGGTTAAAATGCAACAACAGAAATTATAAGACAACTTGCTAGAGAAAATACTAATGAGGTTTGCAGAAGAATTATATTAGTACTATACATATTAGAATGCACATCTCCTTGGTTCTCTAAGGAAGAAAAATTAGAGCCAGATATGTGGAAACTAGTGGGAGAGCAACTAATTGAATATTACTAAGTTAAGGGTCCTTGTAACATGCATTCCTGGCAGTTACAATTACTAGTCTGTCTTAAGCTCAACAGAGTACCTTTGATCACTGACCTCTCTGCAGTGTCAACTCTACCTGGCTCACCTCCTCTGAGGCCTTCAAAGGTCTCTGGCCATGATTTCTTGAATCTATAGTTTAATAACCGGTAGCATGCTCAAGAATAGCCACGTGTAAACTTAAAAGCCTTTATTATACCTACTCACATAATACCCTGACTTGATGCCTGACTTGTTAGCTCCCTAGTGAACACCTGGTCTGAAGACCCATGTGTTCACTACCAAACTCCTTACCTCTTGGCTATCCATCAGCGTGGCTCAGCTACCCCAGGTTAGGGAGCCAGGTTAAAGAGCGCCAGGTTAAAGAGAGCGACTGCTGTCTGCAGTGGGCTTATAAAGGGCCTGTGAGGGTCACACACACAGCCAACTAGCAAGAGAGCTGTCACCCATTATGAAGCTATCTCAATATGGCCAGGATTCCACCCACAGGGCAGTCCTATATCCACAGAGAATACTTCTGTGCCACTCAAGTCTCCTATTGCACTGTGCCCGCCCATTTAAAGGACCCTTACAGGTCCTGATTCAATTCCTGAGGAAACATCCTATATTTACAACATAATATAATTGGCTTTTAGAGGAGATCATAGAACACTGTGCCACTTATATGAATGTTATGGAATATTATTGTTCTGTAAAAAATGACTAACAGTATGATTTCAGCAAGGCTTGAAGAGACTTATATGAACTGATGCTGAGTGAAATAAGCAGAACCAAGAAATCATTATACACTTCAACAACAATACTATATAATGCTCAATTCTGATGTAGCTCTCTTCAACAATGGGATGAAACAAATCAGTTCCAATTGTTCAATAATGAAGAGAACCAATTACACCCAGCGAAAGAACTATGGGAAATGAGTGTGGACCATAACATAGCATTTCCACACCTTCTGTTTTTGTCTGCTTGCTTCTCAAGTTATTTTTACTTTATTGCTAAATTCAATTTTTCTTGTACAGCAAGATAACTATAGAAATATGCATATACATATATATATACACATATATATACATATACACACACACACATATATATATATACATATACACACACACACATATATATATATATATATACATATACACACACACACACATATATATATATATATATATATAGTATTTAACATATAATTCAACATATTTTAACATGTATTGGTCTACCTGCCATCTAGGGGAGGGGAGGAGGGGAAAGAGGGGAAAAGTTGGAACAGAAGATTTTGCAAGGGTCAATGCTGAAAAATTTACCCATGTATATGCCTTATAAATAAAAAGCTATATTTTTTTAAAAAGACATTGTGCCACAGTGGGCACAAGTACCTTTTATACCCAGGCTATAATGCAAGATCTGAACATGGGGAGACAGGATCCCTTTTGGCAAAGGACTTCCAGAGACTCATCAATGCTTTCAATGAGGTAAAGTAGGGCATCTGAAAGCTTGATATTGGCATAAAAAACAAGGTGGGAGAACAAGACCCAAAACTGTACATCCAAAATGCAACAACAGCTTCCATTGGGCATCAGAATATAGACTGACTCAGGGAAATGAGAAGTGGGGCTTGGCTCCAAGGCCCCAGGCAAAAAACCCTTGGGGAATGATGGCAGCCCATCTTACACCCAGAGAGTCTTTAGAAGTTCAATACTCCAACATGATCAATTAGCTGAGAAGAAACCTGATGGGATAAAGGGATTATAATTGGGGAGAATAGAGTTGTATGCAGCTGGGACTACTGAGATATCCCCTGGAGAGGTGAAATCTGTCCCTGTCCAGCCTATAGATCCCTTGTCTCCACACACAATAGGTTTGACTATTTCACCTCCTAAGAGTGTTTACAAAACAGTGTTTATCTATATACTGATTTGGAAAACTGAAGAATGTGTAGCTAATATTCCAGTCATTAATACAGGTAGACAATGTGTGACTTATCACCCAGGAGGTAGCATCAGGTTTACTGAGACATACTCCTAATAGGCAATTTGGTGATATTCAACCAGATGTTGACTCCAGCAACAGAATCCAAGAATATTCTAGACTGCAGCCATTACAGCCTCCTAGCCATGTTAGCCAATATTTATTTCAGGCATTCCAAGAATCTCATTCTAAATATCATCAGGCTGTTCAAACTTTATGTTTGCAATTTGGGTTAACAAAGAGGAAGCTAGGAGCATAGTAAAAGCCTGTACAGCTTGTCTTTCTTTCCATGCTTATACGTTCCCTCTAGGGAAGAACCCTTGTGGTTTGAGACCTAATGAAACTTGGTAAATAGATGTGACCCATTATAAATCTTTTAGTTGTCTGTCTTTTATCCATATTGTAGTAGACACTTTTTCAGGTACTTTTGCAATACCAGCAGCAAAAGAGACAACCCGAGTGGTCACTGAATTCCTTATACAAGCTTTTGCAATTATGGATATTCCAAAAGCAATAAAAACAGATAATGGACCTGCATATGTTTCTAAACATTTTGCACACTTTTGTGCATAGTATCAGATTTTACACACCACTAGCATTCCTTTTAATCCTCAAGGATAGGCAACAGTAGAGAGGAGAATTTCTAAATTTAGCTCTTTATACTATTAATTTTTTTGCTTTTTAATAAAGATGCATTGGCTCCAGCAGACAGGTTTCATAACCTGCCACAAGGGCAGTGTCCAATGTGAGCAGCTCCACTATCTTTAGATAATTGTCGGGTGATGTGGAGAGATCCAGAAAGTGGTGAATGGAAGGGACCAGATAGGTTAACTGCTTGGGGGGGTTTGTTTGTATCTCTATAGATGGAGAAGGAACCTAAGAGGTGTCAATGAACTGCATTCATCTTGTCCATCGAAGGGAAATGGAGAAGACCCTTGAAACAAAGGAAAACACCTAAGAAACATCAAATGTTTCCATCTCTGACTACACATGCCACTGAAAAAGCATGGCTGTTAACCCTATTGATATGGCAATTGACTTATGAACATCAAAAATTGTTGGTGAGACTGCTACAGGACTTCAAAATATTCAGGAATTGTTGGATTCCCTGACATATAATGAAACTGTTGCAGGACTTCAAAACCTGCAAGAATCATCGGATTTCCTGACATATGAAGTAATAGACAATAGATTGGTATTGGACTATCTCTTGGCTGCTGAAGGAGGTGTAGGTGTGATTGTTATTTATATACCTTTCTTCTAGAACTTATGGACATGGATAATTCCTCATGTTGATTCATGTTGTTTGTTACATCACTACTAGCCTGTGTTACATTAACTATGTGCTTGTGTAATACCTCCCATGCTGATGGATTTATATATACCTGTTTCAGTTACTCTTCAGCCCAGAAGAAACCTGCTAAATAAATAAACAATATTTGGTTTGGCTCCCCATTTCCCTTTGATGTTTTCACCTTCCTTCTTGAGAAGGAGGGTGTGACCACCTGTGTTCTAAAACTTAAGAAAATGGGAGATGTAGAGGGACCAGAATTCTGAAAAAGTATATTTGAAACAAGAATACTTACAACAGGGTGTTTTATCAGTGTTTCTAATGAGATAATGGTTCTCTAGTTTACATATACTTAGTACTTAGTATGGTGTTGTAATGGTTCTACAGTTGATAAATGCTCAGTGTTCTGTAGTGATGCAATTGAATTAAGGTATATAGGGGCTGAGAGGACTTGAAATAAGCAGACTCAAGAGAAACTCAAGTTACAGTGTGCTTGAGCTCCATCTCAGACTTCAGAATCCAGAGAGATCCTCAAGAAAGCTAGCCTAGACATTACACCCTGCCATTGTAACCAAGTTACTCTAGGCCAAAAGTGCCACCTGAGAGCTAAGGAAACTATGTAACCTGAAGTTTGTTTATTTTCTTTACCCTCACCTTTCTTTCAGAGGATTTATGTATATACCCAGTTCTTCACAACTCATAACCCAGTTATTTCATGTTATGTGACATTTTTTATCCTGTTGCAGGGAACCTAAAGCAAACACAGGATCTGTTCTCAATGGACTTTTGTGGGGTTTTTTTTTGTTTGTTTGTTTGTTTTTTGGGGTTTTTTTTGTGAATCATACTTTTAATTATGTCTTGGTGTACCTTTATCTACCTTATATTTTTAGAATTGTTTCTTTCATGTGTCCCACATAGGGTCCAAAAATGACATCTACTATAAGAAAGGCAGCTCAAGTTTTCTTTTAAAAAATTATATAATTCAGGAATTTTCTGATTCAAATCTAATTAGAAAGCCCCACATATTCTATGAATACTATCTAGATCATAAGCTTATCTATAATTAGTCTTGCTACAATGCTTAATCCACACAGCACCATTACTTGATGTTACAAATTGGCTTCTGCAGGATTTGTGATACCTGCTGATTCAAATTACTTCAAGTACCTGCCACTACAATCTCACTTCAGTCTGGGTAGCTGGTTCTGAGTTTTATTAATTTTATTGCTAGTCCATATTTGGTACTTCAGCACTAGACCGGGAGTCAAGATCTACCTTCAAATTTGACTCAAATAATTACTATCTCTATGATTCCAGCAAGTCACTTGGCCTCTCTGACTCCTTTCCTTTATCTGTAAGAGAAGGAGGTTCCATTGATGGCTTCTAGATTCTAGGTCTAAATCTAAAGACAGCTGTTCCTTGTATTTAACCTAAATTCTGTGGGTTTTATTATTAGTTTCATTTGTTATTAAAATTTGAGATGTAAGAAAAGCAGTTGGAGAGGCAAAAATGAAAATCACCAGAGAGTTTGGGGAAAGATAGGTATATTTAAGAAATGTCAGCAAAGGTGGTAATTAAATTCACCAATACTTTCTCTTCTTTTTCTAGTCACAGTGATTTTGTTCATGCCAAAGCTTTTTAAATTTCATATTACTAAAATTATCTATTTTGTTTCTTGTAATTAGATTGTAAATTCTCTACTTACCCATAATTGTGTATATTATTTCTTTTTTGTAGCCTTTTTAAGGTGTGATCTTCTATATAGAATAAAATGCCAATATAAATTTTCTGTCATACTTTCAATTCTCCCCTTATGTATGAATATGATGGTGTGGTTGTGTTTTTTAAAATGATGAATGTGAAGAATAGAAAGAATAATGGGAAGATTTATATGAATTGATGCAAAACAAAGTAAGATGAACTAGGAAAACAACAAATACAATGATTATATAATGTATATATAAATAACAATAAATTAGATATTATATAATTTGTTCCTAAAGAAGAGACATAAGATATACTTCCCTCCTTTCTTTGCAGAAGTAAAAAAACTATGACTAATTCTATACATAATATTGCACTTGGTATATGTATTTTTCAGTTTTGCTGAACTGTTGAAGTTTTTCTTACTTTTATGAAAGGTTGATTGAGGTGTGTGATAAAATATACTGAAAATTTAAAGCAATGTAAGACCAAAGAGGTCATGTTTTAAGAATCAGGTATCAAATATGTGAGTGCCTAATAAAAAATATTGTGAAAGTTACAGAAGAAATAGGAAAATCCCTGCCACAAAAGAATTTACAATCTCAGTGAAGTGATAAAATATCTGCACATGAAAAGCAAACTATTAATATAAGACTACATATAATAATACTATTTATATTTAATATTTGAAAATTGTTTTCATATTACAAAATACTGTAAGCTACAGGACAAGTATTATGAATTCTATTTCACAGATAAGAAATTAGTAATCAACTAATCAGTAAGGCATTATTCAAAATGAAATCTCTTGACAACAAATAAGCATATTCTTTTTATTGCATTCCATCATATACCCAGAAAGTCTAGAATGTTTTAACAATTCTAAGTCTCAATTAGTCTGGGATTTCAAGTATAAAGTGGACAGGAATAATGAAAACAAGGAAGTGAGGTCAGTTTTACAGAGCAATGTGACAACTGGAAAGATAGTATAATACTAATCAGTGGTTACAAACACATTCTTATTTTTCCATTTCATATCATATATCATAGCTGTATTTAAATTGCAAAAGAAGCACATTTCTCATTTAAATTGTTTAAAATCCCATTGTAGAGAGTACATACATGTGTTCTAACATTATATTAAAAAGAACTGTTAAATGATATTTTGGACATTATTGGATATTATTGTACTATAGTACAATATTAATGTTGATCAGTATAATGTGAAAGTATTGTTTAAAAAAAGAGAGGAAGAAAAGACTATAAAATAAGTTTATTTTAGTTGGCTGGTGGTTCACACCACCTATAGCACTTTCCTAGTAACAAGAATATTTGAACAATTCATTCTCCAGTGACATCAGATTAACAGAGTTTACTATATACAACTCTTGACCCCACTCCATTAAAGCCTCTGGCATATCTCTAAGTGGGACTGAATGGTTATATTTTCATAGCGTTTGAAATTCTACCAGTGCTGTTAAGTCCTAAATTTTCTGAGATATCTTTATTAATCTATTTGATTTTGAACATGTTCAAGAATCAGAACATGATGGACAAATCAAAAGAAATAATACTATGTAACCCCTAAATCAAATGTCTTAGAAGAAAAAGAATATAGAGCAGAATAATAACACTTTTAATTCATTACTGGTCAGATGTATGCAACGATTTATCTTAACCATGAATACCCTATATTGACACTATTCCTTCCAAAGGCTAAAGGCAAATGAAGCAATGCAAGAAGATATAAGTCAATTTCAGTCAATTTTGCTTCAAATTGCTTCAGTCAAGCACTTACATCCTTTCCCTTTAAATAAAATAGATAACCCTACACAGAAATTTTTTCTCTTCTGACAAGTCTCTGACATAAGAATGCAAACATAGATGGTTAAAGAATTGATCACTAGATGTGAAACTATGAACAAGATATCAAGAAGAAATGCCTAGTCAGAATTCACTGACCATTATTCAGTGAGAGAAAGAAAAATATCATTAGTCTAATTGAAACTCTATTTTGGTGATCAATTTGGTGTGCCAACAAAAGATTTTCCAAAATTAAGATTATTTCTATTTGTCTTGAACAAATCAGTCATTCTCTGGTCAATTTACTTTTTAAAAGCATCATAATAGCTAATTGAAGAGCAATTGATTCTAAGTCCTAATTGTTGATTCAATTTTGTCATTAAGACAACCCAAATAACATTTGGTTATTTCAATAATTCTACCTTCAAAATTGGATCGACCATGGAAACTGTCTAATGGATTACTCTTGAATCAACCTAAAACAATTTGGTACTATCCAACACAGATGTTACTTCAGATCACTAAACTATTTTCTTTTTTACACAAAATTCATGAAAGCCCAAATTAGTTTCAATATTCAGGCAAAAAGCAAAAAGGCTAAGACAATTAAAATTTTTAAAAAAGGAATTTATTGCCATAACCCAAGTTAATAAAATATTTAGTAATAAATGTGGAAATAAATTTCATAGGGTATAAGAATGCTTATTTGGCTAAATAAGAAGTATCTTTAAAAATACTCAACTGTTAAAAGAAGAAAATGTACAATTTTAGACAATAGTCTTAAAAACCTTAGGATTTTATACATATAATGTACCAACTTAAAAATATTTTACTTATCTAGAAATAAGCATTCAAAATTTAAAACTGAAATGTTAACCCCCCAAATATACTCCCCCAAATCCTGAATTTTGTAATAACCTGAATTTCAGAGGGATTTTTCTAAACCTTTATATAAAAGTTTCAAGAAGACTTATACTTTTAGATTCTGTTCATATTAATCTCTGATATTCATGGTAAGTAAATTTCTTGTATTTCAATTTGCAAAGGGAATCCTATTCTTGAATAGGAAGAAGAACCAAAGCTTTCATCATCTGTGATTAAATATTTTCATTCCAATGTTTTATCTACTTGCAGTCTTAATAGATATTTATCTTTTTATATCTATATGTGCCACTGACTAAAAATGAACAATAACTTTTAGATTTTTTAAAAAAATAATTTTATTTCTTATTATCAATTACAGTCAAAATAATTTTTAATCTTTGCTTTTTTTAAATTTTGAGTTCCAAATTTTCTTTTTTCATCCCTTCCTTCTCTCATGGAAAAGGGAAGCAATTTGGTGTAAACTATATGGGTGCAACCATACAGAATATATTTCCATATTAATCATGTTATGAAAACACACACACACAAACTCCTACAAAAAATTTAAAAATAGTATACTTTGATCTGCATTCAGAATTCAATAGTTCTTTCTCTGAAGGTGGATGGCACTTTCCTTTGAAACTGTCTTGAATAATTGTATTGCTAAGAATAGCTAAGTCATTCACAATTGATCATAATACATCAGTGCTCTCCTAGTTCTGTTCATTTCATTTTGCATCAGTTCATGTAAGCCTTTCCTGCTCATCCTGCTCATTTATATTACAATCATGTATCACAACTTGTTTACCATTCCCCAATTTATGACTATACCCTCAATTTCCAATTTTAAGCCACCACAAAAAAGCTACTATATGTATTTCTGTACAAATAAGTCCTTTTTCTCCTTTTAAAAAACATTTTGGCATATATACCTAGTTATGCTATTGCTAAATCAAAAGGTATATGCCAAAACTTGATATTTTCAATAAAACAGATAGGAGCAACAGAACATTTGACCCCATCTATATAATATACTGATTCGCTGAGAAGTGTGGGCTATGTATGATATGAACATTTTACTGACAAGAAGACTTCTCAACGATATGTATCACTACTTACTCAGGTCTCTTGAACCAAAAATATACTACTTAGCTTAGCACTCACAGGCCATTTTAAATTATCTTTAAAATAAGAAGATAAACCAATTACAAGTTTCCAGTGTTTGCAAAACCAAAAGGATTTTCCCCTCTAAAATAGGAGATAAATTTCTTTAGGATAAAAAAACAAACAAACTCAGAGTCCACCCAAGATTTTTCTACAACTCCAGACATTCAGATTCCAAATTCAGAAAAAAAATCCCAAAGGTTTTAAGATTCATTTCCAAATCAAAAACCTTTTTAATCAATCAACATTGACTAAGCACTTACTATAAGGTAAGCCTAGGAACAAAAAAGGCAATGACTAGTCATCAAGAAACTTAAATTCTAATAGAAGTCCAAACAAAAGGAGATGGACAGGTTAGATAAATAAGAGGAGACCAAGAACAGAGAGGTATCCTAAAAACCTAGAAAGAGAATATCAATAAGAGAATAATTGACAATGCCTAGGACTGCAGATTGAGAAATGAATGAAGATTGAGAAAAAGCCATTGAGTTTGGTGATTAGATCACTGCGAACTTTGGAGAGAACAGTTATGGTGGAGTGAGGTCAGAAGCTGTATAGTATGAGATTAAGAGAAATGGAGACTTCTGTTGTAGATAGCCTTCTCAAGGAATTTAGCCACAAAGGCAGAAGAGATAGGGGATGATAATAGGAATAGAAGGATCAAGTGAGGTGTTTTTAAGAGCATGTCTGTAGGCTATATGGGGAAGAAGTACATAGACAGGGAGAGATCAAAGAAAAGTGAAAGAATAGAGATAACAGAAAAATCTGTTGGAGGAAATGGAATGAATCTGATTGCCTATGCAGGTTGAGTGGTTTGCCTTGGCAATTAAAGTATGAGCAAATATAATAAAATTACAACACTACTTAATTTATTTTTAACTTAGTTATTATATTAGTTAGATACTAATCAATCTATGAAAGTATTACTTTACCAAGCTATGAAAAAAATAGTACTATAATTCATCTTGAGAAATAAAAGATCAAGAATCTCAAAGAGAATAATGAGGAAAAGCAGGGATGAAGAGGATCTAAGAATACCATCTCAAACTACAAAGCTGTAATTAAAATGACTTGTTACTGGTTAAAAATTAGAAAGCTTACCAATGGAAGAGTTTAAATATAAAGCAAAGAGAAGCAAACTAATCATATTGTTTAGTAGTTAATAAACCCCAAAACACAAGCTACTAGGTTAAGGATTCAAAATATGATCAAAAAATGTCTGGAAAAACTTTGGAGCAATATGGCAGAAATTAAGTTTAGATCAAGACCTCAAACCGCATATCAAAAAGAGCACCAAATAGCTCAATGACTTAGATATAAAGGTTTTATACACACACACACACACACACACACACACACACACACACACGATGTTTCATGACCAGAGGACATTTATAATTATAGACAATTTTGATTACATAAAATTTGAAATTTTGTACCAACAAAATCAATTAAATTAAAATGTAAAGTTATCTGGGAGAAAAAAAATCTTTGTAACACATTTCTCCAATAAATATTTCATTTCTAAGATATATGCAGAATTGATTCAAATTTAAAGTAATATGAACCATTCCCAACTGATAATGATCCAAGTATACAAAAAGGCAGTTTTCAAAAGAAGAAATCTAAAGGAAATAACTATATGAAAAAATGCTTTAAATCAGGAATAAAGAAATGCAAACTAAAACAACTCTGAGGTTCTACCTTATATCCATTGGAGTAGTAAAACAACAATTAAAAAAAAAAAAGGAAAATAAAAAATGTTAGTGAGGTTACAGAAAATTAGTCACTTTAATATACTTCTGATGAAGCCACAATCTGGTACAACAGTTCTGGAAAGCAATTTGTAACTCTGCCTTCAAAGTCACTATTCATTTAACCCAGAGATACTACCATGAGGCCTATATCAAGGAAAGATCAAGGAAAGAAGAAAATGATCCATACATAGCTGATATGGTATAATATATTTCAGAAAAACATCATTGGTACTAGATAGCCTCTGGTAGTAGATAATCTCAGAAAAATCTGAGTTCAAGTCTTAGCTCTGACACATACTTACTCTATGGCCCAGAGAATGTTATCTAAACTCTTCAGTGTCTAAGGCAACTCTCCAAGAGTATATGTTACAGAATATTTGCCAATCTTCAAGGTAAAGGGTGTTTTTTAAAACAGTGAAATTACAGCTGTCAAAAAATAAAACAAAGTCCACCAAATATAACCTATTTATATTTAAGGATAAGTATTTTATCTTGTTTCAAAATTGAAAATACAGAACTACAACTAAAGATACTACTGAAATTTTCCATAAACTAGCCATTTCCCATCCAAAACTGTTAATAATTTGTGAAACAAAATATTATAATATGGTGAAATGCTATTTATATAAAATGCAGAAGCAGAATTTAAAGTTTCTTGCTGTTTATTTATGAAACTTTTTTTTTCCAACTATGCCTTTCTATTGAATCTACATAAGAGAGAAAATGCAAAAGGCCATAATGTACTTTTCTAGGATTTGCCATCTGAAAGCTCTTATTCTTTCACAGAAAGTTGTGACCTTTGACATAGTGTTATGGTGCCAAAGAAACTACTCATAAATGTATGTCAGTAACAAAACAGAAATCAATAAATTAATTTAATTCAGTGAACTCATATATTGAGACACAATATATTTTAAAAAGCCAAATCCTCTTCCATTAAAGAATGAGTAGTATAGGGTTCTTAGGGGAGAAAAATTACCTTTGTTTTATATTTTTAAAATATACTTTTATCATCAAATAAGAAATCATTAGTTCAGCATTTTATATTAAGTTTTAAAACTTATGAGAATTAAATTATTAAAAATCTTTAAACCAATATTATAATTAATTTACTTCTTGAAAGCTTATGCATATGCTGTATGCAAGAATTGAATCAGTCTCTTCAAATTCAAGTTATTTTCCAAGAATAATACTAAATTTTAAAACTAAAACTTAATTAAGTTGTTTAATCCAATTTTAATATTGAGTTGTGGATAGATACTCACATTACATTTTAATAATGAAAAAATAATGAAAAAAATTGGTGGAATTAGGACAGACAGACAGAATTTAGAAATGATCAATGAGAAAAACCTTATGAACCATAAACCATTATACTATAAATACTAACAAACCACATCTTCAGAGTTATTTATAATAAAAATTAGAAGCCACATTATCCTTCTAAGTTAGTGTCTTCCTGGTATGAAATTCTCTTTGGTTGGGCCAAAATAGCTATAAAACTAGAACCCTAAAAAATTCTTGGGTGACATCATTTTATGGAATGTCAGACAGTTTTAATGCATGAAATGACAAATGTCTCCAAATGGTATAGGGGTGTGGAACACTGTATTTTATGTCAGACTTTTACCTTGTATCTTGGTTAGTTTTGCTGAACTGGCTATTTTCCCCCTCTTTTTTGTTCTTTGTTAAAAGGGATGGTTGTATGGGAAATATGTAATAGGAAATGCAGGTAATATAACAACAAAAGATATTGAAAAATATTTATTTTAAAAAATAGAAACTGTACATTATAAAATACTAGATCACAGATTAAGTCGATTATAGTAATGTAATAACTTAGCCATCTATCTTGATTAACAAATTTTACTGATTATTACCATTACATTTATTATTTCTTTTAATATTTAGGTACCTTATTTTTTTCTTTTTTTAAACAATTCCAGCACACATATCCCTCCAACTAAATAAAGAGGCCATTGTCCAGTGAGGTTTTTTTAAGGTAGAGATATAAGTCATTTTTTCCTCAAAACAAAGAATCTTTATTGGAAAAAATGAAACAAAACAAATCAAATACATTCCTCAAACATCCAAAATATATTTTGAATGCCTATGTGCTTAACTCTGATCTAGACACAATAGGGTACAAAGAAATTTGAGAAATGTTCTGAAAGAATCTAAACTCTAATTAAAGAGGCCAGATAAAAATAAATCATTAGTCCAGAAGCCCTATTTGTTGAATTGTGCACCAAATAAAAATTATAAATAAAGTAAATTAGAAGGGAGAAAAGATATCTATGAATGCTAAAGTACTCAGGGAACTTCACAGGGGAGGACAGAGGCTGAAAAGAAAGAAAAGGAAATGGAAAGGAAGAGAGCATTCCTGGACATAAAAACTCAATTTTTAAAATTGATAAAACTAATAATAGTTTCTTCCTAAGAAAACAAAGTAAAAAGCAAGAGTGTTTCTTCTGCAATGCAGAAAAAAAATGCCTCCTAAAGTAGTTAACCTGCTGGGTTGCCTTAATAACCAAATTTAAAATAAAATAACTTGTTGGGATTTTGAAAAACAAGATATTTTAGCAAATTCTCACAAAAGCACAACTGATTTAAGAAGTAAGTTTTGTACTGTGCTTAAAGAGTGAATATACATATTATGGGTATCATAAAGATGAACTGAGTGCTATTTACCTTACTGAGTATATCTCCTCAAAGGTTCTATCAGTGGAGGATAAATTTGGGTAAATTATTTACTGACTGTAAGGTTTTAAATACACAGCATCATTAAAAAAAAAATCAGTCTATTTAAGTTCTAACAGGACAGAAGTTTGGCCACTAAGTGAAAATGTTATTGACTAGCAGAATGTGTAAAAAGCAACTGCTAAGGTACAGGAGGCTTTTTGACATACATAAGGGGAGGGAGCAGCCAAACCAAAGAATTCAAAGATCTTGCAGAACTGAAATATTAGATGACAGTTTAAAAGGATTCTCACAACCAATTGTCTAAGAAGCACATTTTGAGATCCACCCACCTGATCAAACCTCCAATAGTTCCCTTTTTTTATGCCTCTAGCATCAAATATAAACCTTTTAAAACTTGAAGATACTTCATAATTTAGCCCCCTCCTGCCTTTCAAATATTCTTATACTTTATTCCCTTCTATGTACTTTAGATCCAGTAACTGGATGCCTCCATATTCCTCACCTTCCCTACTCTAATATTTTCACTAGCTGTTTTTCTGGAATTCTTTCCATGCTCACCTTTGTCTCCTGGTTTTCATCAAGTCTCAGCTAAAAATCTAAGTTTCTGCAAGAAATCTTTCCTGGTCCTCCTTAATGATCATGTCTTCTCTCTGAGATTACCTCCAATTAATCCTGTGTACATTGTTTGTGGGGCAGGCAGGTAACACAAGGGGATAAAATGCTGGCACTTGAGCCAAGAAGATTCATTTTCCTAAGTTCAAATCTAGCCTCAGACACTTAATAGATGGATGACCCTGAGCAAGTCACTTCCTCATTTGTAAAATGTGTTAAAGAAAGACATGGAAAACCACTCTACTATCTCTGCCAAGAAAATGCCAAATGGGGTCATGAGGAATCCAAAGTGACTGAAAGAACAGCACAAAATGTTGTTTGTACATAGTTTTTTGTATGTTATCTTCCCCTCCTCTCATTAGATTGAGTTCCATGAGAATAGGGATTGCTTTTGCCTTTTTTTGTATTCTCAGTGCTTAGCACAATGCCAATCATATAAATGCCTGCTGACTTGACAATATATATTGAAACTAGTTCTTTACATCTTCTTTTGATGCTTATTTATTTATTTTTGCTAAGGCAATTGGGGTTAAGTGACTTGCCCAGGGTCACAGAGCTAGAAAGTGTTAAAGGTTTGAGGTCACATTTGAACTTAGGTCCTCCTGACTTCAGGACTGGTACTCTATCCACTTCACCAACTAGCTGCCCCTCCCTGTAGAATCATTTAAAAGTGTTGTCCCTCTTTTGATATTTATTAGTCACTTCTAAACTGACTCCATTATACCTAACTCTTTTCAGCTTCATTATATATCATTTTCACTCAAATATTATGTACACATAAATTATATATTACATATTATATATTATATACACATGTAATTTCATGATATATTAATAGTTCCATTGTACATTACTCTCTTTTCTCATTCCTACATTCTATGGTCCAGTCAAAACCAGATGCTTCTTTATTTCTCACATATTATACGAGCTATCCCATCTTCATACCTTTACAATGGTTATTACCAATGCCTACAATTCACTACAATTAAACTCTCATCACCTCCTCATAAAATCCCATCACTTCTTTCAAAGGGGGAAGAGTAATGTCAAAGTTTTTACAGATTATCTCTAACTGCTAGTAGCTTCCCTCCTGAAACACCTTTTATTTGTCCTGTATATATTCTCAACATATATGTATTTATATATAAAAAGTGCATATGTGTGTTGTCTCTTCCAATATGTGTGTGTGTATAATAGATTTGTTGTTTCCTCAAATCAAATGAAAGTAGTTCTTTCATTCACTATATTCTTATCTTCATGCCTAGTACCTAGTTAGTGCTTAATAAAAGCTTGTTGATTGATTACAAGGGAAGATAAAAATAGAAATAAATGTAATAGCAATTTTAAAAATCTACCCATAACCTTCCTTTACTTATTATGCCAAAAAAGAGAACCCATTCCCTTTGACTGATTTTTCCATTCAGTCACCTCATCTGTCCTTTAGCTTTTCCATAGAAAGATATAGACACAGATAAATTCTGATGCAAGAATTAAAATTTAATTATTAGAAAGATGGCTTCAGTATCAAAAAATCACAGGTTTTGTTAGGCCTTGCCTCTGACACACACAGTAGCTGTGTGACTGAAGGGACCTCACGAAAAGGCTTGGCATTTCATTATTGTTGAAGCTATGAAGTAGTCCAATCACCTGAAAGTCATTGGGAATTATCCTTCCCCTTCCTCCCAAATCATTAAGTCAAGTCAATCTCCCAGCACCTCCAAGAAACTCTTTTAGGCTATAGAGTATATATAGATCTTCATCCAACAGAGTGTCTATATCCAAGTTCTAATAAAATCACATCAAAATGAAAAAATCCCCTTGCCCTAAAAAACTTAAATTTTGAAGGAAAATATGTAGCAGAGTTCTAGGTTTGGTATCAGAAAGTTCTGGGTCCATATTCTGCCTGTGACACTTACTTTTTCTATCATTATCTTTTTCTCCAAACTTAATCCTCTTCTAAACTTCCCTGTAACCATTGACTGGTTTTCCAAGTTCAGAATCTCTTATCCTTGACTCCTCATTGTCCCTCACTCCACAGTGATGATCACTTGATAAACCCCTAGTTTCTATCTATACAACATCTCTTCCTTTGTCCTCTTCTCTGTCCTCACACTATCACCTAGGTCAACCCTCATTACCTTTCTACTACACCAGCCAATATTCTCCTCACTGGGCACTGAATCATCCTCTTCAGAGTTGCTAAAGTTACTCGATAAATGCCACTGATTCCCTTACTATCTCTAAGATAAAATGTGAACTTGTATGGCATTTAAATCACAAAATTCACAAACTAAGTCTAGTCCAAGTATGCATTGCTTCTCTTCATGTACTCTACAATTCAACTAAACTGGCCTTGCTATGCCTCAAGCATGATGATCATATGAAAGGATGGGGTTTATTTCTAATAATAAGAGAAATACAAGTTAAGAAAACTCTGAGATTCTATCTCAAACCCATCACATTGGCAAAGATGACCCAAAAAATGACAATTGTTGAAGGGACCTTAGGAAAACATACCCTGCTGCTGAAGCTCTGAAGTGGTCCAATTATCTGAAAGTCATTGGGAACTATGCTTTACCTTCCCCCAAATCATTAAACTATCCAGATCCTTTGATCCAGTAATAACCACTACTAAGCATATATTCCAATAATTTTTTTAATGAGGGAAAGGACTCAAATGTACAAAACTATTTAAAGTAGTTCTTTTTGTAGTGGCAAAGAATTGGAAACCAAGGGAATTGCCTATCTATTGGAGAATAGCTGAACAACAAAGAGACAAGAGACTCAAAGTACATAATAATTAATGGACACAGAAAATAAGGAAATTTGGTTTGCTTTATTAAGCATATGTTACAACAGCAAAACAACTGTTTGGACATGTATACATATATTGTATTTAATGTATACTTTAACATATTTAACATGTACTGGTCAATCTGCCATCTGGGAGGGGGAAGGAGGGGAAAATTAGAACAAAAGGTTTGGCAATTGTCAATATTATAAAATTATCCATGCACATATCTGGTAAATAAAAACTATTAAAAATTTTTATAAAGCACATGTTACAAGGGATGATGAAAGGAATGAATCCAGAAATCTTGGAAAATTTTTTCTACGAACTAATACATAATGAAGTGGGTAGAAGCAGAACAACTTTTAAAAACTTTAAAACTCTGATCAAAACAATGAGCAACTATGACCCCAGAGAACTGATGGTGAAGAATGCTTCCCATGTACTTAGAGAGAGCTGATAGGCTGGAGATGCAGAATAAGATATATGCATCAAGATAGGGCCAATTTGTGGATTTCTTTTGCTTTACTATGCTGACCTCCTTCCAGAGAAGAGCTTTTTAATGATTGTCTTTTGAAAAGATTTGAAATGGAAGGGGGAGGGGTTGATGGAAATAACATGGCCCCCAAAAAGAAAATGAAAGGCATCTAAAAGCATATGATAGAAATAAGATTAAAAATTAAATAAATAATGATTAACTTTTATTAGACAATCTAAAAATAATAAAAACAAAGGGAAAGGGAAAGAATACACATTCTTGTAGTCAGAGTAAAATTAAAATAGACACAAGTTAGCTATCTATGAAGCTGAACATATGAAACTAAATTTTCAGTGACCTCCCTCCCTCTATATGGAAAAGTATTCTTTCTGTTTCCTCTAGGGAATTAGCTAGGGAATCTCGGGTAATTAACCAGTTATACCTTAAAAATAAGTGAGTAATGGTATGCATAAATGATGAACTGTGAATAACAACATATCTAACTTTGGCTAGGATCAACACATATTAGAAAGAAACATTTAGGCAGTTGGGGGAAGAGGACAGGGTAGAGAAAAGTACTATCTAGGAATTATGAGGATCCAGGTTCAAATTCTAGATCTGCTGCTTAATAAACATGACTTTGGCATCACTTCCTATCTCTCTGGCCTCAGTTTCATCATCTGCAAAATTAAGAGAAAGAGATAGTCCCTCCCAGGAATACCTTTGATGGCCTTCTAGACAACTGGGGAATAACTAACCAAAAGCATAGTATATAAATGTAAGGAAATATTGTCATACCATAAGAAATGATCAAAAAGGCAATTTCAGAAAATCCTGGGAAGTATAAACTAATATAAAGGAAAGTATACAAAGCCAGGAGAATAGTTTGTGCAAAGACAACACCTTTATAAAGAAAAACAACTTTGAAAGAGTTTAGAACTCTGACCAAAGTAATGACCTGCCATTTCTATAGAGAAGTGGTGTTAATTTCAAATAGAAACATAAATAAAACATAAGGATTCTTGCAAGCCAAATATTGACATAAAAATCTATGTTTATGTATTTCTTTATTCTTTATTATATATATATATATATATATATATATATATATATATATATATATATATATATATATATATATACACACACATTAAAATCAGATAGATATTCATTTTAATTTAGTTCAGGCAACTCTTGGGAGTGCCAAGTGTTTGATACCTCTGTTCTAGAGCTCAGCTTTTCAAACTATGGGTTGCAATCCCAAATGAGATTTTGTAATCGAATGTGAGGATTGCAAAATTATGATTTATGATCAATAAGTGGTTTATCTGTATACTTAATTTATATGCCTATATGATTAGGCTCATGTAAAAATTTCTCAGGTGAAAAGAGGTGACAAGTGGAAAAAGTTTAAGTCCTGTTCTAGAGGACCTCTAAGGAGGCACAGAGGATGGATTCAAGCTGCAGATAGACACACACACACACACACACACACACACACACACACACACACACACACACATCTTCTGGTAGTGGGAGAGCTAGAAGGAAGAGAAAATAAAATTTTGTTTACTGAAAAAAATTAATTAAAAACTGATTAAGGAGATTTAAAGAAACAGTATATTATCTTCAAAGCTATAAATATGTTCACATCAGGAAGTAATGAGAGTTAAATGGGCTGTATCAAGGGAAGAATATTCATAGTTAAAACTGAATTTATTGAAAAGATTGCTGGTATAATTTGCCTAACTATTTATGCATAGTAAACACTACAATTTCATACAATTTGTTTCTATTTCCATGGTAAAACACAAAATATATTTGTAAATAACCAGAAGCATTTGTCTCATTAATAATTATAGGACAGTTCAAAAATGAAAAATGTTGTGCCTTCCTGGGAATAGAGATACAAAAGCAAAAACAGTTCTGCTCAAAGAGCTTACATTCTAATGAAGGAAATGACAGAGGAGTAGTGAGAATGGAGAAATTCTGTTTTGGCTGGTAAATGAGACTATGCAGAAGTAGACTGATGCATCCCCATCCTGGAGTAGAACTGATTGGATTACACAACCAGACTGTAAGAAATAGAGAGGAAACAGATTGCTCTGAAGACCACAGGGGACATTGGAGGTACTATGGACACAATAGCTAGGCAGCAGGAAGTGAAGTGAATCATGGATGGCACTTTCAGAAATAGAAGTCCAGGAGATAGCCAGAAGTACCAAACTATTAGGCATACTCCCTTCTAGATGGTAGAGCAAGCACTCTAATCCCCCATTATTATGGGGCTCCTGACTCCAGCCTATAAACCTCAAGGGACAATGGTAAAGTATTTTCTGGAGCATAATATTTGTGGGAAAATAGGAAACTTCCTTCCCCAATAATTCAAGATATCTATCATTGTTCCATGAACCAGCATTTTAGAATGAAATAAAATGTTCTTTTAGATAGTTTTAGAGATGAAATCAAATTGAGCAAAGAAAGTTTTAAACTAAAGCTGAGTACCTATTATTACTTTTTTCTATCTTTTCATTAATTTTAACTCTACAAATGCTTAAGCAATAAGCAACATGAATATAAGCAAAAGTAAAATTCATGTAAAGCCAAAAACACAAACATTTTAAATTCATGCATCCTATGTAGATTATAAGGATTTTAAAGGCTTATCAAAAGAGCAACTAAGTACTTGAATATATATTAAAAGATCAGAGTACTGCTCAGATTAATTTTTGGTGTATATAACCAAAGGGGCAGATCCTTTTCTTGTACAAGAATTTCAAACAGAAATTGGCTCAGAGCACCAATTGGCTTAAGCAGAGATGCTTATGTGAACAATTCAGCACAAATATTTTTTGCCTTTCTTGTTCAACATCATCATCTACCAATTTCTATTGAACTCCTATTTCATATATAGACAAATATGATCTATTCTCTCTTCTTCCTATCATTGTCATTTACCAAATTGAATAATGAGTTTTGTCCATGCTGAAACACAAGAGAAGCCACCAAATTCTTCTGAAGGAACAAACTGTCTAAAAATTATATAAAATAATCAGAATACTTTTAAGTCCCAATAAATTTTACAAAGACTTTCTAATTATTTTTCCTGAATTTAACAAACACCACATAAAATGGGCATTTCATTTAGCATATTTGCTAAAGCAGAAAGAGGATTGTACTTGAAACTGCAAGTCTTTATTTGCACATGCTTATTAACAATAAATAGCCAATACTGACATAGCACTTCCATCATCTTCATTTTAAGCAACTTTTTAAGATCTCTTTAAAGACTTAAATAAATAATTGTTGCTACTTTATACTCAATAAAATGCCAGACCTGACTTTGTTGATTACTTTGTATACAAACGGTGATTACCAGCTTAAAATGGAAGTAATAAATTCCAACTTAACTCTTGACCCTTTGAATTTAAAAAAAAAATGCAAAAGACATCTCTAGAAATATACCTATTCCTGAAACACTCTACAATTTGAAATCCTTCTTAAATAATTTGTCTTTTGCTATTATTTTCAACTACATTATATCAATAAACCCAGCTTTAAATTCAAAAGTAACAACAAATTCTGAGGCAAACAACTACTGGGAATTACATGCCTTTATTTTGAATAATCTCATCTGACTGACTAAAGGAGTCTATACCAAATGGACTTTCAACAACTATAATAAGAAGCCATAGGAAAAAAAATAAAGGCAGCATAGTATAATGCAAGGATTCCTAACCATTTTTATCATAAATCCCTTCAGCAGTCTAATGAAACCTTAGCCTCTTCTCAGAATAATGTTTTTTAAATGCATACGGTAGAATACACAGTATTTACAAAGGAAATCAATTGTATAGAAATAGCACACACACACACACACACACACACACACACACATATATATATATTTATATATATTTCATAGATCCCAGTTTAAGAACCCCATGGCCAGTAACAAGAGGACTAAACTTGATAGTCAGATAGAACTATATTTAAATTGTTTCTAACATACTAGCTATGTGACTGACAGCAAGTCATTCCACTGTCTCTGAGACTTGATAGTTTTGTCATTTGTAAAATGGAGATTAAAAATAATAGCAGGAAACTCAAAAGGCTGCTGTGACAATAAAAGGAGATGATATATTCAAGGCACTTTGCAAACCTTAAAATATTATCCAAATTTCATCTACTATTAAAATGAATACCTTCCATAGTGTAAAGGAAATTATATAATCTCCCTCTGCAGTAGCCTCTGCTGGTAAGTGGGGGGAAGGGCCAGAGATGTTGGGTTTAAGAAAAACTTTGGCAGGCACTGAGATAGACAATCAGATTCCTGTAGGTGAAAACTGATACCCTCAAGTGAACTACAAAAAGAATAAATAGAACAATTACCCTGAATTTATCAGGTTCCTAATAAACCTTTTAAGCAGACATCCTGTAATAGTTATGTGTCACTTTAAAACAAATCTGTTAGGCAACTATGTAAAGCATCAACTAAAAAAATCAGAAGAAAACTTCAAAATGAAGTAGGAGGGGAAAAAAATAGAGAAAGAGGTAGACTAACACATTGAAATAGCACTTTAGAAAATTTCTTCAAAAAAATGGATCATTTTCAAATTCTATGTCAAGTCTTAAAAAGTCAGAGTCCACCATTTCCCCCCCTTTAAATATCACATATTTAGACACAATCCTGTTTTTAAAAGCAAATCTTTTTATTCTCCTGTCCTATTGATAATTGCTACACTAGTCTTTGCTCAGTCATGTCAGTCATATTTTGTTCTTCCTGGGTTTTTCTTGACAAAGGAATTGGTTTGCCATTTTCTTTTGCAGCTCATTTTATAGATGAGGAAACTGAGATAAACAAAGTCAGCAGTCCAAAGTCACAGACCCAGTAAGTATTCAAGACTACATTTCAACTTAGGTGTTCCTGATTCCAGGCCTGACACTCTATTAAATGTCACAAATCCATTCAAATACAGTATATTTGCTTAAAGGGAATTGCAAGCAGACACAAGAATTTTGCAATCTGTATCATCTATAGATTTAATTAATCACTCAAAAAATTTATAATATAGCAAAACAATGTCTATTTTGATATAATGAACCCTTCTCTTAAAATTTCTAAAAAAGTAGTATAATCATCAGAACTGGACTTGGGAGTCAAGAAATGCCTGATTTTAAATACTGTCTCTAACTTTAATTGTATGGTCTGAATTTCCTCATCTGTAAAATGGGCATAAAAATATCTTTGTACTCCTAAAAAATTTCAAATTACATAAGTGTAAAGTTCTTGGAAAATCATTAAATACTATGTAAATGGTAGTTATTATAGGTCATTTTCACTTATTTTCTTTCTCAGTTTTCTAGTTTCAAGCCACATTTGAAAATCAATTCCCCAGTCTGCTTTGATACAATTTACAACTTTCAATTCGTTTCAATTTTATTCCCATATTTCCAGATTAACTCTTTAAAAGTTATGACTAAATATTGGATTTATACCTCTCCCTTATTGATTAATGCAGAACCCCAAAAATGTTATATTTATGACTTTTTAAACTTTATAATAAGCATATAGACAATGGAAAATCATCAAATTTCATCTCAACTTAATAAAGAAATCATCAGAATTAAAATGAAAAAAATTCTATGTTCTTTTAAAGAATGTCTATCCTTTGCTTAAGCTTTTTATAAAAGTGTTTTGGACAATGCACCAAATTCTTACACTCATCTTTCATTTTCTTGCTATTCAAATTACAAAAAAAAGAATCACAAAAAATTTTTATTTTCTACTTAAATGAATATAACCTTAAAAAACCCACACAACTAAGAAAAGCAAGTCTGCTTTGTGTCCTTTCTCCCTCAATCACAGGACTTCAATTTCCACATTTTATGGAAAGGAAATAAACAATTAGCTTCCTGACCAATCACTATCTTATAGCCAGTTACAGATCATGGGACACAATCTTTCTTTCATCCTTTATTTTTTCTTAATCTCCCTTATTTCAAACCAGCTTTGTTCAAAAGTGACCTTTTCCCCCCTCTTTTTCTCTTACTTTTCGAGGAATATTATTCATTTCAACAGTGAAACTGCAAAAATATAATCTAGCAGATATTTCTTTACCATATTTGAAAAATCTTGGGAAATTAAAAGTTGAACTCACACTTACACATGATACAGACTTAGTACTCAAAACTAAATATCGTATTGCCTGGAACATCAGCATTGATTTAACTTCATAATAAACCATTTAATCCTTATTTCATTTCTTTAACATTTTACTCCACATGTTGCTTCACAAAGAGCACTGCTGGAAATGGAAGTTCCTCCCACAGCTTTCCCTATCCCACCCCCCCCACCCAAACTTCTGTTTTAGTTACATGAAAATATAAAACTATTATCAAAGAAAAGTTGTGGTTTTTTTTTTTTTTTTTTAATTTAGCTAAATGTTACTTTAACCCTATAGTTTCCTTTAAAAAGCAATCCATTAGAAAATCTAAGTTGGCTAAATTCTTTTGTGCATGGATGAACAACAGGAAAGCAAAGCCCAGGGGCCTTGGGGAGGAACCTTGTCCCGAAAGACCAGCTCTGATGTGCTCATGAGATAAGGCTCCATAGTGACACTTAAGGAAAGGCCTGTTCACATTTGAATTTCTGCATTCCACAAGAACAATTCATGGCAATCACTAACTTTGCAGAAGAGCTACATGAAAGCTTTGGCCAATGAATGAGGGTCATCTGCTCTTTATCACAAGGGTAAACCTCATCCTGGCCAGTTTCTAACCTTTTAACCCTGTGAATTCCTAATTTACACATGAATAATGGAATTCTTGCCTAGAGTGCAACTTTCAGCTTCCAGTTCCTAAGTTTAGAAACCAAGACCTGATCTCCTTGTGTATTTAAAACCTTAAACTACTGCACAGATTAAAGTTTTAGGTTTCCAAATGCTGCATTATTACACTTCTAAGGCAAAAGATAAGCTTTCTGGTGAAAGCTTTGACCAAAGGAAGAAAAAGCACATACTTGAATCCTGCTGCTATCAGTAACTACAGTAGAATTTGCTTTTTTTCTCAAAGAAAGAATGCCCACTTTATGCCTATTCTCTCCCTATTAATATGTATAACTTCTTTATTCAGGCAAGATAAAGTCATTAGGGTCTACAGCAATTGACATTGCTTTTAAGTAGGATATCAAGACAACAGTGTTTATTCAAAATGGCAAGTTGTAAAAAAGATCCTAATTTTCATGACAATTTCATGTCATATCTCCAATTTAGAATCTTGTGTAAATTTGTCAGGTAATTTAACTGAGAGTTGAATAGTTTCACAGTTAAAATAGTACAATGTTTTTAATATTCAAAACAATTCTGAATGCTGAAAATTATGTTTAAAAAACCACTGATTTGGTTTTATCTTAGGTAGAGTTTATGCTTAAAGACAAAATATTTTGCATAATTTCCATCAGAAGTTATTAAGATATTTACAACTTAAAATAGCCATAATTCAATGGCTTCAAAAGACATTTAATTAGATTGATAACTGCTGTGTTTTCTAAAGATACACACAAAAAATGAAAATGGCATGATAAAATATGAAATTTCCTATTTTGGAAATTAGAGCAATTGACATTTATACAACCCAGAGAGATTATAATTATCCTCATTTGACAAGAGAAAATTGGAACCCCAAAAGCAATTAAATGTCTTAAGTTCAATTTGAAAAAAAAAGTATAACATTCTACTATATAAGACTAACACTCTAAAATTGCCATCAGAAATCAAAAGTTATAATTTGCTAACACCCCTTACATAGCTGTTGTCATTCCAGATCAGAAATTTCCATCATCAGTGAAATTACAACTTTATTTCAATATACATCAGGATTCTACAAGATGAAAGTACTTTGAATCTGTGGTCATGACAGTCAAATTTGTTTAATCTCCAAGTGATTCAAAAACATATAAACTTCCTTCGACATCATAAAAAAGATTGGAGTTCTTTGGGAAAGAAATTGCAACAAAGTTTCACAACTCATATCTTTCTCTTCTGTCCCCACCACTACCACCAAATTTAAGAAGTCATTGCTAGACTAGAGATGCTAGAAGTTGAAATTTCATTGATAAAGGGGGAATGAATGAAGAAGCTCCCTTTTACTAATAAAGGTCTAACCTCTGTGATTAATATTCTTGGAGAGTTGACCACAGGACTGACCGACTCTTAGGTCATATTGCCTCTTAAAAGAACCTAAGAATCAGGAAATCTGGGTGACAAAGTATCAGTCAAGAAAACACAACTTGCTAAATTCAATGTGACCTCAGATACTTGCTAGCTGTGTGACTCTGGATTATTCATTTAACACTGATTGCCTCAGTTCCTCATCTGTAAAATGAGCTGGAGAGGGAAATGGTAAACTATTCCATATCTTTGTCAAATGGAATCATGCAAAGTCACACATGACAACAGCAATAAAAGCATTAAGATAATATGCTAAAAATGACAGAGCATTTGGGGTCAGGAAAACCTAGATTTGAATCCTACTAATGACACTCACTAGCAATCCACAACGTCTTTGGTCTCAATTTCCTCATTTCATAAGTCTATAAAATGAAGATACTGAATAGCAGTCATCCCACATGGATTGTTGTGATGATTAAACAGGTTACTATATGTAAAGCACTTCACAAACCATTTAAATAATACTTAAATGTGAGCTACTATTACTGATTTACAAACAAAACAAAACAAAACAGCTAGCTGACCAAGATTGCCAAATAATTAGAAAAAAAAAAAATGAAACAGAAATCCTCTCATTTTATTTCTCTTCTTTTTATAGGAGATAGAATTAGAAACCTGAATTCAAGTTTTTGAGAAATAAAATGCAATCCCTAACCTGTATTTATTTTATGCTTCATCAAACCTAGGAAGAGGCCACAATTTTCTTTGACAGGAAGTCCTAAATAAGGAAACCCACTCTACTAAAGCAATTTGGCATGTGCTCTACCATTCATAATCTTAGACAGGAGTTCTTAACTTAAGGTCTGTGAGCTTGTTTTTTTTTTTTAAACATTTTTAATACCTGTATTCAACAAAATTGATTTCCTTTATAATAATAGTTTATTTTATGCATTTAGAAACATTATTATTCCAAGAATAGGTTTATAGATTTTACCAGTCAAAGGAGTCTGTGACATAAACAAAAGTTAATAACATAAGTCTTAGGGAATTACCTACACTCCTGGCAATTGTTCTAGAGACTGGAAGTGACTTTTCCAGGGTCATGAAGGCAGCATGTGTTAGAGGATATACCTGAAATTAGAATTCCCTGGCTTCTACACTAGAAAGCCTCTTCTCTGAATGTATTATATAATTATGCATGAACTTCTCTAAAGATGTAGTATATAACTAAAATAAAAAAGACCAAGTATAATAAAAGTACTCTATAATAGCTTCAGTTATAGCCATTAACTTACTAAATTCCAACTTCAGAGAACTAGAATTGAATTTTTCCATGAAAAATCCAAGTTATAGGAACATACTGATATTATCCAGTATTGAATTTTCTTACGCAATAAAACTGCCTTTTAAATGATCACACCACACTACAAAGACTGAATGTTAATAGCTTTTAAAGAAAATTTGTGAGGAATTTTCAAAGTTTTGAATTGTATGCTGTTATAAAGAAATGCTATGTGATTTGCTTACACATTAATTACTATAATTTTAAGAACTGAATACTCAGATCTGGAAAGGCCTCAATGAGTTTCTTAAGGAATCTCAGGTCCAAGTTTTAGGGTATGTCTTTATATAATCATTTTATATAATCTTTATATAGCAGGTGAAACAGTAAAACTAAATTTACAAATATTATATCTGATATAGTTAAGAGTATGGAAATTTAGAATGAAAACAATGACAACTGAAAAAAAAAAGTGAGTCAATATGCTTTCTGTCCCATTTGATATAATGTAGAGATGACATTTCTTTCCTTCCCAGCAGGAAAATAACAACGTTCACTAGTCTGAGTGATTCACAAATAGACATCACAGAAAATAACTGAGGCACAGAAAAGAATGGGGCAAAATGCAAATATTTTTCACCTTTAAAGATCACCTACAAAAACAGAAGTATAAGAAGTATAAGTTTTACTTGTAAATACAAGAGTGTATCCTCAATTTCTAAATGAAGAGCTTTCAGATCAACTTTTGTCAAACTGACCAAGCTTCTCAACTACTTGAAAATGGTCTGATGGCTGGAAGCACTATGAAGTTCATGGTTCATACAGAACAAATTTCACAGGCCCATAGTAAGAACCATAAATAAAACCATACCCAATTTGATTTATGTCTTCAACTACTCATTTTAATTTCCAGGTACAGAATGAAATTGACATTTTCATTTACATTAGTTGGCATTTTCTGCCTTCAAAACCATCATTAAAAAGACAAGTTGCTATTTTCAGGGCTCCTTTACATTGATACATGCAAACAAAGTGATAATAAAACAGACTTACTTGCTAATGTCAGATGAGCTTTTTGACTCAAAATGGCCCCATATTTGTTCAGTGCCAAACACTGGTAAAATCCTTCATCAGATGGTTCTTCTTGCTTGCCTTCTACCTCACTGATATATAAAGAGCCATTAGATAAAGCATGGATCCGTTTATTTTCAGAAACTTTGACTCCGTTTTTTAGCCATGTGATCTTAATAGGAAGTTCTCCATGTGCTTGGCAATCCAAAATCACTGGGTCCTTTCTTGTGACAATTACATCCTGTGGCTCTTTTATAAAGAACAGTTCACTAAAGCACTGCACTCCTGAAAGGAGGGGGGAAAAAGTATACCAAGAATTAAAGATATAAAATCAGTTATCACATCTATATATACTAAGGTTAAATTATGTTTTCACTTTGCCATGGCCAGATAGACATGGACATGGACAGATCCCTCAACTTTTGCATTAAGTTTGAAATGGTTGATGATTCTACTTTAAGAATTAACAAAAGATAATTAATTAAGTCAGTTTTTTTTCTTATTCTGCCTTTATTCATTAATTTAGGTAAAATGTTAACTTTAGTTCTCACTGAAACAATTTTATTCTAAGTCTCTTGTCTGACTCATGAAAACCATTGAACACAAGCTGTTTGCTATTTTTACAAGCTTGTCAAAAAAAACGATCCTGAACAGGGTAAGTCGTAAAAGTCTAATTTTACAAGAAATCATTAGCAAAATTCTGACTCTGTGAACAAGCAAGTTTATTTCCTCATCCCTTGAAGTGTTTTGGAATTCTCTCTGCATCTATTCCTTTGGAAAGAAATTTTACCTTTTGTGACAAATTACAAGTTCAGATTTTAATATTAATTCTTTTTATATCAACAACTTACCCTCTTCAAGAAGAGGAATTACTGACAAATTTCTGAATCCAGGCTAGGACAAACAATGGACTTTCAAGTTAGATGATTTTTGTTTCTAGTTAAGCCAGTAAACTGGGAATAGGATTAGGAAACGTTTACTTCAACTTTTTCAAACTGAAAAGTTTTGGAGTTTTTTAAGCGTAACTAATTGGTTCTTACAATCTAATGGGTACAGGAGATTGCTTAATCAACCAACAAATATTTTATCAGATGTGAAAAGATTTTATCCTAAAAACATACAGCTATGCCCCTTCTCCATGTCACATTATCTCCCCACCCCCATTAGAATGAAGAATCTGACATCTAACTAAATTGCTATAACCTCCTTCATTTAATTCTAACTCTTCACGGTTCCTTAGGAATTTAAATTTAGTTTAGACTTATGGAATTTTTAAAATTGCTCCAATTCCTGCAATGTGTTACGTATACATCTTGGACCCATGGGCACATTGGCAGGAACTCCTCATGGCTGATTTCATAGTTTCTCATTAAGAACCGTTCCTCAGAAAACTTAAACGCAATTCAAGATCACAACCAAAGGATCTCTCTGTATTCCAACGACATCTCTATGAGTCCTAATAACCCCGTGCTCTGCGGATGACTCAGGAAGGTTTTTATTTTGTTCCTGATCATACATCTGACTTCTTTTCTAAAAGAAAATTAAAGCCAAAATTTTACACTGAAAATAAATTAACGCCCCTGGCTCTCCCCTCTTCCTCCCTCTCCCCATCCCTGGAAGTTTGCAGTGTAGAAGAAGGCAGAGAAACACCCTCCAACTAAGTTAAACTCACCGAACATAGACCGGTCTCTCCCTTAAATATACCATTTCCTTAAAACACGGGAGGACAATTATCCTGAAGTCTGAGAAGGCAGCACACGCTCCCCTCTCTCCCCATCCCCAAACTCTGTGAGAACTGGTAAAAAGTAACCCCCCTTCTCCCGCGTCAGTTCCCTGAGCGCTGAAAAGGTAAGAGAGAACAAGGGTTCTAGATTTGCCCCCCTCAGGTTTCGGGAGCCCCTCTGGTCCACGTCCTGCTGAGCTTCGCGGGGCGCCCCCTAGGCGACTTCACGGCCACCACGGAAACAATATAAATAAAGCCACGTGCGGCCGTCGCCGCGGCTCAGGCTGAGGGAGTCCGGCGGGCTGACCGAGGAGGCGGGGAGAGAGGCCGGAGCCGGGACAATGGACGAAGGAAAGAATGGGAGGGGGTACAGTGGACAGCAGTCACCGCAGCGTGGCCATGACTCTATTGCGGCGGGAAACAGGTCCCGGTCTGCTGGGGAAGGCAGGAGACTCCCTCCCCGTACAGGACCTCAATAACTTTTGCACCCCTTGCCCTTCGGGGACTCCAGACCTCCAGGGCGGGGGAACTGCTAACTAGGGGTTATCCCCTGACTACCTAACACAGAGAGACCCCTTTTCCGCATTCTCAAGTGCCCTCCTCAAACCCCGCATCGTTCCCTCCATCCCTTCTAAAATAAATAGGCACCCACCTGAGCAGATGAGGAGGACCAGGACGGCCCGGAGCAGCATCTCCGGTGGCCGTAACCGGGCGAGAGGTCGAGAAGAAGGCGCCATTCAATGGGGCTGCCCCAGCATGTTCCCTTCAAGCTTCACCTGGCCGGCTCGGGGCTCCCCAGCCTGCCCCTACCCCCCTGTTCCGCCCCTGTTCGAGGGCCCGGGATAGCGTGGGGCTGAGCAGCGTGTGTTTCCTGCTGTGGATCTTCTGCGGCGCGGCACGAAACAGCGCAACGCAGCTCGACTAGGCTGAGGGTGCACTGGAACTGAGACGGAGGCTAGCACTCTTTGGCCCCGGTGGCCGGGCCCCGAGCGCACAGTCCCACGTTCTAAAGGAGGAGCGAACTCGGAGACCAGCTAGGGGCGGGGTAAGAAGGCGGCGGCGCCAGGGCGGAGGCGGGATGGACAAGAGTTGCTTCTCTCCCTCCCGGTGTCCACAACCGCTAGCCTCGGACTACTTTGTGCATCTGGCCTCTGGTGACCGGTAGGCAGGATGGCCGGCCAGGCGGAAGGAGACGCTGGAAGGAGCAAAAGATAGCCAAATGGGGGGAGGGGAGGGTCGCGGCATGGGGCTGGGGGTGGTCTCGGCTGGACAATGCACCTGGAGGTCAGGCGGCCAGGCGAAGTATCTCTGCCCTGTGGCCCGCCCCCTCTGCTTCTGCCGCTGCTCTGGGGGGCAGGGCCACAAAGACTCTGCTTTCTCTCCCAGGGGGTGGGGACAGAGTGGATAGAAAAGGAGAAAGGGGCCCCCTCTCTGACCGGCTTGCTCTGGAGGTCGGAAAGGGGGCGGAGGGTCTCGGGGAGGGAGGCATGGTGATGAAAGATGTGGTGAGGCCGGAGACTTCTTCTCACCCCCCCTCTCTAACCCATCCCTCTGGTCCTTCCCCCTCCTCCTTTCCCTCTCCCCACACCCTGGGGCCGGGTGGAGGGAAATCTGAGGAGAAATGGAAAAGAGTGACCATTCTCCACTTCAAGGATTGGTCAGCAGTGCTGGATTCATGCTCGGGGCTAGAGCCCCCAAAACAGATGGGGGAGAGCCCCTCAACCTGAACATCTTAGTTTCCAGAAAATGGTTTTGCGATTTGTTTTTGTGGTGGTGGTTGTTTTTTTTAACTAGTCGAGTTCTCTTAAGGTCTTTAAAATACTTTCACGTAATGTTCTGATATTGTCCATAACATTTTAGATTTGATTAGGAGCTTTGCAGATTCCCTCAGAGCTCTCTCGGGAAGCCACCTTACTGCCACTAAGGATGAAAATTCAATTCAATTCAAGAGTTGCTTATTAAGTCACATTATATATGTTGGGTACTTTGCTAAGTGATAAGAACATGCAGATAAAAACTAAGTCAATGTTGCCTACTTGCAGTTAACAGTTAACTATTCATGAATATAATCCTCAACTATTTTTTTGTGTAAGGCTATAAGAAATTGAACTGAGAACTGATATCTACTTTTTTAAATGTAATCAAATTGCAAAGTCTTAAACTAAAAAAAAAAAATAACCACATTCTTATAAATCTGTGATGAATTATGGGTAGCATATAGACATAAGGCCTGAAGAGTGATTCCATCTTTAAAGAATTCTGGTGAAAGAAATCAAACATTTGTCATAGGAGCTCCAATGCCCCTGGCATACTAAAAAAAAAAAAAAATACTCTTTTTGTGGAGGAAAAATTAAACTATCCCGAGAAAATCTTAATGGAGAATTGTCAGTACTATCTTATCCATATCCTAACTACCAAACAAAAGTAGCATAATAGGATCTAATCTGATAAATGCATGAAAGTAGTTTGTGATTCATTTTAAATCATATCCATTTCATATCCTGCAAGGAGGAGATTACTTTTATATATAATGGGTGTGCACTGAATAATGAGTGTACACATCCAGGCCTAATAGGAAGGCAGTGATTGGGAACCTATCGCTTAACAATGTTAATCATATTTTTTATGCTACTTCAATTTTAGGTTCAAAAAAACAAAGCTATTTGCCAGATAACCAAAATTTTCCTTTTACTTCAACTGAATTCTTAGGCATCTTGGCGTAAAGATTTAAAGCAAGTATTAACACTATAGATGTTAAAAAAGAAACAGTTGCAAAAATAATTTAAATTTCTCTAATAATTAAAATATATTAGAAATAATGTTTTATTCTGGATTGCAGTTGAAGTAGACATTTTTCATTGTGTGACTTTCCTCCCTGTGTTCTTCCTTCCCCTCCCCTCCCCATAACCTTTCACTGGACCTTAAGTGCTCATATCTCCTGGATAAGAATTGCTAATAAGATGTTTTTATGTTCTTGAATAAATCAGAAGAATAAAGATTGGGGGAAGGGAAAATCAAAAGAAGAGAGAAGAATTTTTTTTAATTATCACTTTTCTTAGTTTTTTCTTCAAGGGTTCAATTAATCATAGAAGACTTTTGTTCTTAAAGACTGGACATAGGCCTTGATCTATGAGTAAGAATAATTAATTTATTAATTATGATTATAATATATAACTAATATTTCTTGTTTTTAAAAACAAATATAGTAGAATTTCTATATCCAATTAATGCTTTGGGGAATCATATCCAAATAAGTTATCCCTTTTCAAAATAGTCACCCTTAGAAAATTATTATACATTTATTTCAATGAAACTAACATTATTTCAAATATTTTGGACTTCTTTCCGAATTGTCTTCCTTGTACATACTTTTGAATTTCTCCATTAATGGTAAACCATTTCACTTGAGGGGTGGATTTGATTTTTAGAAAGAGCTGAAAAAATTTGAAGCCAATTCTAATGAATTAATTAATTAATTAATTAATGGTCTATCTGAGTAATGTTGGTTTGGTTAATATTTATTAAGTACATCCCATGTGCCAGACTAAGTGGTAGGGATACAAAAGGAGCAAAAGACAGACTCTGGCCCAAAGGAACTTACAATCTAATAGGAGGAAAAAGAGAAGGAGGAAGAGGAGGAGGAAGAGGAGGAAGAGGAGGAGAGACTGGAAGATCAAGAAGAAGAGCAATAACCACAAAAATAACAACAACAACAACTGAATGCTAATTATACTGACCACAAAGTTTATTCCTGGAAAAAAGAAAAAGAATACATACTTCCTTTTCTTCTTTGTAAAAGTGGGAAACTATGAGTGTGAAATACTGCATTTTTGTCAAACTTGACTGGTATTGGTTTAATTGAACTTATTCTCTTTTTAAAATTTTGTTTGTTGTTTTTACAAGAGATAGCTCCTTAGAAAATTGAAGGAGAGAGATATATCTAAGTATAAAAGTAACATTAAAAATCAATAAAACAAGGAGACCAATTTTTACAAAGAGGATTAAGGCAATTACAAAAGATAAAATATGTAATTGATTACATGAAACTGAAAAATTCTGCATAAATAAAATAAATGATCTAGAATAAGAAAGGGAGTAGTTCCTATCAGATTGGCTAATAAGAAAAGAAAAATGACATATGTTGGAAGGAATGTAGGAAAATTGGGACACTAATGCATGGTTAGTGAAATTGTGAACTGATGCAGACATTCTGGAGAGCAATTTCCAACCATGCCCAAAGGACAATTTATCCATGTCCTTTGATCTATAAATACTACTACTAGGTCTGTATTCCAAAGAGATCTTTTAAAAAGATCCTTTAAAAAGGATCTTCACATACAAAAATATTTATAGCAACTTTTTTTTTTTGTGTTGACAAAGAATTGGAAATTGAGAAGATGCCCATCAATTGGGGAATGGCTGAACAAGTTGTGGTATATGATTTTGATGGAATACTATCGCTATAAAAGAGAGATAAGCAGGCTGATTTCAGAAAAGCCTGGAAAGATTTATGTGAACAAATGCAAAGTGAAGTAAGAAGAACCAAGAGAACATTGTACATAGAGACAGCAACATTATGCAATGATCAATTATGATTGACTTAGCTCTTCTCAATAATATAGTAATCTAAGACAATTTCAAAAAACTCACAATGGAAAATTCTATCCACATCCAAATATAGAACTGATGAGGTTTGAGTGCAGATCAAATCATACTATTGGAGGAAATTATGATAATATAAGAAAACAATGATATTAATAAAAACAAAAATTAAAAGGGTCATGTTATCTTTTAAATCAATAAAATATGTTTTAAAAAGCACCACTGACTAAAAAGGAATGACATTCATTTCCTTGATTTGTAAACTGTGTCTAACAGCAGTTTCAAAGGAACTGGAAATATTTTGTACAGCCATAGCATCATTGTAATAACCACATATTCTCCCAGAGTACTATAAAAAACAACATTCATTTGGGATACAAGATCCTTTCTGACTGCACCTAACATTCTAAATACTGTACTAATATTCTTAATTTTTATGTTGAGAAAAAAATTAATATGGAAAGAGCAGGACAATCATAGCAAATAGAGAATTGAAGTCAAAGATAGATGAAGAAGGCATATGACTTTTTAGAATAGCTAAAGTCTTTAAAATTAGATGACATATCCTAGCATAGTGAGGGAACTGTCTGATATGAATATCTTTGAGTCATCATGGTGAAACTGGAAAGGTGCCAGAAAACCAGAGATGGATCATTGTTTCAGATTTTCAAAAAGGAGTTAAAAGATTTCTGAAAACTACTCACAAGTGGACTTAACGTCAATCCCTGGCAAATTCTTCAACAAAGTATTAAATAGATAGCATAAGTGCTCCAAGAAAGAAGTGCTAGGAATTAACATGGGTTTTCCAAAAACAAATTACATGAAAATCACGTTCCCTTTTGCATCATTATTAATCTAACAAATTAAAAAGATTTTCTATAAGGGCAGAAACTGTTTGACTTTTTGGTTTTATATCCCTAGTATCTAATACCATGCACCATGCCTTGCCTATAGCAATTGCTTAATAAATATTTGTTGAATAACGTGCTTTTTTCAGAAAAAACTAGTAAGATCTCCCATGATATTCCCAACTATACAGTGATGGAATATGGTTGATATATTCTTCATGTCTTTTTTTTTTGGTCTCTGCAATCTTTTCATCAAGGCTTTCAATGGCATTAGAGACTAGACCACCTGTTTGTGGTATATCAGAAAGGATTCCTTTATTGAATTGGAAGTTGGACTGTAGGACCTCTAGGATCATTTCAAAGGATGATTTATTTTTAAAATTATTTATATGGAAGAGAAAGTTAATATATTGCAGTATATAGGATTCAAAAAAGACTTCAGAAGGCTTAAATGATGGGTCAAAACTAACAAGATAAAATTTAATAGTGATAAATGTTAAGGCATGCATTTAGATTCAAAAAATCAATGTGTAAATTCAGGATGGAGGAAAACCTGCCTTAACAGCAATTCATATAAAAAAGAATTAAGGGTTTCAGTTCACTGAAAGTTCAATATATTTCAGTGCTCTAATATGCTTGCCAATAAAAGCTAATGCAATCTTAGCTGCATTAAGAGAAGCCTGGTATCTGGGACAAGAGAATCACGAATCTTACCATACCAAGATTGTGAAAGATCTGAATCTTATATCATATAAGAAACAATGGAACAAATGATACTTCTTGGGAAAGAGAACTTAGAAGGGGAGGAGAGAAAGAGATATCTGTTTTCAAATACCTGAAGGACTGTCAGTGTTCAAGAGGAAGTGAAGTTATTCTGTATAATTCAAGCCAACGGAATTCTCATTAATGAGTTAAAGTTATAGAAAAATGTTTTTAAGTTTAATATAAAGAGTCAATTGCCAAGTCTTGTTATTTGTACCACCAGAACATTTCTTACATCTATACCTTTCTCCTCCTTCACAAGGCTAACTTCCCTAGCTCAAGTCCTGACCTTTTTCTTAATTGTTTTCTCAGCCTTAAATCTCCCCTTCACTAATCTATATACTCTGTCTAGCTCCCCAAATGATATTACTACATGCTAGTCTGATCATATCACTCCATATATTACTCAGTTAGGATCCAATGGCTATACTTTGCCTATATGATAAAATAGAAACTCTGTTTTTTGGTTGAGGTCCTTCACAATCTAGCACTAAGTCACAACCTAGCACTAACATATCTTCCCTCATTCATTCCCTTTCCTAGCTCTAAAGTTCAAAGATAAAATGGCATTTTTACTATTTTTCTCCTACAGCATCCTATCTGCCATCTCCCTGTCACTTCCCAGACTGTTCCTCAGGGCTTAAATACTCTGCCTCCACAGTTCATTTCAGAAAATTCTGTACTTCCTTAAAGACTCAACTCAAGCACCCTTCTTTAGAACCCCATTACTGCTTCTCAAAATTCCTAGAGCCCTCCTCCATAGTTACCTTGTATTACTTTTGCATAAACTTCTTGCATATATATTCTTCCCATTGCACACACACAGAAAAAGAGAGAAAGGGAAAGAGACAGAGGGAAGGAGGGAGGGAGGGAGGGAGGAAGGGAGAGAGAGAGAGAGAGAGAGAGAGAGAGAGAGAGAGAGAGAGAGAGAGAGGGAGAGGATGTCTCATCCAATAAAATACAAGAACCTTGAGAATAGGGAATTTTTCATTTTTGCCTCTATATTCTTAGCATCTAGCACAGTGCCTAATAAATTGGGCATAGGTGTAGGGATTGTACTTTTAATTTTTTTTATGTAAGGCACTCCAATTTCATGAAATCTCCTCCACCAATGCAGGTCATTACCTTTGTTATAATTTATACTCTTAATTGTATAGGCCAGTGAGAGGTGACTTGCCAAGGATCACACAGCCAATATATGTCAAAGGAGGTATTTGGATTTTCTAGTTTTGAGGTTATCTCTTTAACTACTACTCATGCTTTCCTATTATGCATATATAGTATAGGAGTATCAATTGCAAAGAAAAAGAGGCATAAAGGATTCAATAGAAAGATGCATAATTAGAAAAAGGTGTGATGGCTATGAGCCAGAGAAACAAATAGCTGATACTTTCTATTGGTTTCCAGATAGTGTCAAGAGATCTTAGGAAGTTGCCCAGAACTTTGAATAGACAAACCATGGAAAACTTATAAGAATAAGAATGAAAATTGAATTAGATGAAATATATAATTAATTTAGGTCCGTAACACCAGTGAGAGTAACTAATGAGGGCATTAATGATCTGTGTGTTGATTTCCTTGAATAGCTATCAGTCAGGTTCTTATTCAAATATTGTTTCCAGTTTTAATTTCCACAACTTAATTGGAAGGAAAAGGGAGTGTGTGTGTGTGTGTGTGTGTGTGTGTGTGTGTGTGTGTATTGGGGGGGAATGCAGAAAAAAATGAACTTGGAGAGGAAACATAGAGAAAATTCAAAGGCTAGGCAAATAAGATTTATAAAACATTCTCTGGTTTCATTCTCCAGTGCTGATTGCTCTTTCTCTTATGTTCTTCAGCAAACTAAGCTGAAAGTTGGAATTTTAGTATATCTTGCTCCTTATTTTCACTGACAGACCTGTTCTCCTTTACCACCATCACTAAGTAGCCTTCCCTTTGAGGCTGACACAATTCATCTTTAACATTCACCTAATGCTGTGATCTAAAGGCCTTCAAGTCACTCTTTTTTTTCTCAAGGAATTTGGTATCTTACTTATAATCTTCATAAGAATTGGAAGAGACTTCAGAGGTCAAAAGTCCAGCCCTCTCATTTTACAGATAAGGGAACTGAGGCCCATAGAAGTTAATTGATTAGTCTAGGGTCATTCACCTAAAAAAAGTTCTGAGACAAGTTTTCAAATCTAGGTCTTCTTGAGTCCAAGAACAGTGTTCTGCCCACTATGTCACATTGTTATTTTCCCCATCTAAGTTCCTGGTCCAGAAGGAGACAACAAATACAGGAGATTTCAGGAGCAAGACAAATCCATGTGATCTGTATGGTTCAGTGACATAGAGGAAGATACAAAAAAAAAAAAAAAAAAACCATAAGTAGGAAGAGGTAGGAGCTGATGAGGAAGAAAAAACAAATGATAGCAACTTGGGGTGGAAGAAGCTGAGCTACCAGTCCCCAATATACTGTGCCAGATTTTGTATAAATTGAACTGATGAACTATGACTTTAATTTCATATTAAAATATTTAATTTTATTTATGAAAAATTTAAGGGGATCCAATTTTTTTATGCTTTGATGTGATTAATTAGTTCTCTAATCTTTGGATCACTGCTGTACAATATTTGGACTCTCCCTTGAGAATAAAGGTGAGAAATATAGAGAAATTTACATCCAAGAAAGGTATTATCTTTTTCGCTATATAGAGGTAATGTTACATGGTGGAAAGGCACTAGATTTGGAATTAGAAGAGAGTGGGTTCAAATAGTACCTCTTACACTAGTTATGTGACCATGAACAACTTATTCAGCCTCTCCTGGCATAAAATGGATATGCATGAAAGGGGCAGAATTATATTTTCACAATATTTTAGGAAAGCAATTTGCCAGCCTTAAAGCATTATAGAAATATGTATGATTATACAATGTTTCAGAAGAGGTTAAAAGCTGCAGATGCTAGTTTTTTGATAAATTATCATTAGATTTAGTATAACAATAGTACCTGTTATATTAACATATATTATTTATATTATAATATATAATATAATTAATATTATAATATAATTATATTAATATATTGCATTAACATTATTATGTAATTACATTATATTAATATGTAATTACATATTACATTAATATTAATACATAACTGTTTACCAAAAATCATAATATAATAAGGTATTTTCTTGTTCATCATTTTGAAGGACAGCATAAAATTTAAGAAACAAATGAAAGTGGTTTAATTTAATCACTAAATTCTAAGATAATTAATACTCCATGATGTAACAGGATAGGATACATTTTATTTCTTACATTTATCAGAGAAGTAACAAAAAATCATTAGTATTCTCGTATATGTATATTCATTGACAACTAGAGAAATTTGGAACATTTTAAGCTTTGCTCTAAAACAAACTGTTAATCATATTCCCATTCATACCAGGGGCCTCATGACCCAGTAAGTAACTGAAACAGTACAATGTATACTTGCTTTCAGTTCAAAGACCTCACACTGGTGAAGGAGTGTTAATGTCTTCAAAGGCTTCACAGTTGGCCTCTTCACAGCAGCTCAGATTGCAGCGATTCCTTTTCCATGTCCTGGAGAGTCTGTCCACTTTATCATACTAAATGTAGGAACAGTGGGAGTGGCTTCTTGTTCTTTTTCTTCTCCCTTTTCTTCACCTCCCTTTTTTCCTCTCTCTTTCTCTGTCTCTCTCTCAAAAGGAGAAGGTGATTCTTCCTTCATTTTTATTTTATTTTGTCAATATTTTCATGGAAGTCAAAAAAGATGTCTCTGGAATGCTCTTTTTTATATTGTTTCCTAATATATTTTCTTTACTTAGAATGTTTACCTTCTATTTCACTTAAATTGGTGGCATCTTTACTCCAAAGAAGAATATGAGGAAGTCCAATACATGATTAAGTAAATTAAGGGGAAAAAAAAGAACTGTTCATTGTTCATCCTTCTCCCTTAATCTCTGTAGAAAGGTTCATTTCAGATCATATTTGGGAGTTAGGATCTAACAAGTATAAAACTAGCCTCTGAACAATGTTTATAGTCGGTTTGATGTTCTTTAAGCATCGGATTAGTTCCAGAGCCATCCTGGAGGTTTAAGTTCACTCTGGTTCAGCCCCTAAGATCTCTGGGATTTTCTACTCCCATTTTAGGATAAATACAAATATTTGAGTTGCCCCACAACTGACCCATTCTCCCCAGGGTACATCAGATCTTCTAGACTGCTTATAACTGAACAAACCCTGAGCTCACTTCCTCTCTCCATCCCACATTCAAAAAATATATGTTAAATGTATCAACAAGTATTTACTGAATTACCACTATGTGCTTTGCCCTGTCTTAAGTTGTGGGGTTTATTAAAGACCTTTGAAATAGGATTTTTTTTCACTAAAGTAGTTTTATAATCTGGTTGGGAAGACATGACTAATGGTACGCAAAAATACAATAAATAATATAGCAAGTCCATAACCAGCCCTCAGCTTATAAGCAAATTATGTTCCAAAAAGTCCATTCATAATAATGTGTGATTCATAAAACAAGATTATAAATTTTTTTTTTGCTTTCCCAGAGTAGCCCCCCAAAGTAACTTAATAGAAAAATGGTAATGCTTAATAGGAAAAAAGTATGCTCATAGTCTAAGATGGGAAATCTAATCTTTACTCACCTGATTTTTAACAACTAAATGAACAATTATGAGGACTTTTATGATGTTGAAGTTAATGAAGAATGAAATGAGCATAACTAAGAGAACAACAAACAATTTTGAAAACTGTAAGAACTATGACCGATACAATGACAATTTATGATTGCAAAAGACTGATAATGAAACATATCATTCATTACAGAAAAGTGATTGATATAGGGTTCAGAATGACCAACATAAAGCTATTATTAAGGGCCATTAAGATTAAGTTTTTTGTTTGACTTTGCATATTTGTTACCAGAAATGCAGATTTCTTTTCTTAGAGAGAAAATAAATTCTTGTTAATTCTTTAAATTAAGTGGGAAGCTATAGATACAAAATGTTGCTTTCACTGTCAAATTAAGTCACTGTTAATAGTTTTACTTAGCTATTTTACTTAGTTATAAGAGACTTCCCTTGAGGTGGGAATAATCTGTAAATATTGTAATATAAAAAAACCCACAACACATAAACAAAGCCTTTTTTGGTTAAAGAGAGAAGTATGTTGGAACTATGCTCAAAAAGTTATCAAACTGTGCATATCCTTTGATCTAACAGTGTTACTATTGGGCTTATATCCCAAAGAGAAATTAAAGAAGGGAAAGGTATGTGCAAGAATGTTTGTGGCAGCCCTCTTTATAGTGACCAGAAATTTGAAAACTGAGTGGATCCCCATCAATTGGAGAATGGCTGAATAAATTGTGGTATATGAATGTTATGGAATATTATTGTTCTAAAGAAATGACAAACAGGATGATTTCAGAAAGGCCTGGAGAGATTTACATGAACTGATGCTGAGTGAAATGAGCAGGACCAGATCATTATATACTTCAACAACAATACTATATGATGATCAATTCTGATGGTCGTGGACATCTTCAACAATGAGATGAACCAAATCAGCTCCAATAGAGCAGTAATGAACTGAACCAGTTATACCCAGCGAAAGAACTCTGGGAGATGAGTGTGAACCACTACATGGAATTCCCAATACCCCTATTTTTGTCCGCCTGCATTTTATGATTTCCTTCACAGGCTAAATGTACACTATTTCAAGCTCCAATTCTTTTTGTACAGCAAAATAACTGTTTGGACATGTATACATATATAGTTTTTAATTTATACTCTAACATGTAAAATGTATTGGTCAACCTGCCATCTGGGGGAGGGAGTGGGGGGAAGGAGGGGAAAAATTGGAACAAAAGGCTTGGCAATTGTCAGTGCTGTAAAATTACCTATGCATATATCTTGTAAATAAAAAGCTATAATTTTAAAAAAAGAGAGAAGTATGGAGAAAAGGAACCCTATCTAGTATAATATTCCTGCACATAAGCCCAGGATGGTCAGAGGTCTTTTTCATTTTCAGCATAACTATCAACTATCACCACTAACTCTGCAAACCTCAACCATTAACCATGCTACCCAGGACTTTGTCATTCTATTTGCCACTCTACTGGCACTCTATGAGATCTGGTTCTACATCCACCCATCCAGCTTCTACAATATAGTGAATCAGCAGTAGCAGCAGCAACCTCAGCTTCAGGACATCACCATGCTTCCAAATATATATCTGTCTTCTGACTTCACAGGGAATTCTCCACTGAAATATTTATCTTGACATAGAGGAATATTCACATGTTATCTAGGGGAATATCCCTATAAATAAGTGCCAAATTGCATAATATTCACTCAAAATTTGACAAGTATTTATGGGCATGAACTACAAATGTTAATACAGTTTTAAAAAGGGGGATGACAAATGAAGAATGATCTGTGAATGCTTCATGGAAAAGCTTGGACTTGAGCTGGTCTTAAAAACAACCAGAATTTGTATTAAAGGATAGAAAATGAGACTACATTCCATGGGGGAATTTTCCATATAAGGGAACGTATTTATATGCTAGGATGAGAAGCTGATAAGCTATGCAGTACAGGGGATAGTAAAGAAACATATGGCATGGTTCCTGATCTTAAGAAATTTATAATACAGTGGAGGAAATAAGATTTGAACATTCAAAATAATTAGAGGACAATATAAGAAAGAATAATTTGGGAATGAAAAATGAGAAGTAAGGAATGGGAGAGATGGAACATGGCTCTGAAATGAAAGCTAGACAAATTCTCATTAGGGTTTCCCAATTCCATGGCATAGAAACAAAAAGGAGCAAAGTCAAAATGATGCCTAGTATTTCTTAGGTAAAAATAATAAAATTGCTTATAAGAAGCAATACTTACATCCTGATCTATCTGTTTATTACTATGCAGAATATGGCTAACAAAGTTATTTTGAAATATTAATAAATACAATATCAATTTCATTCAGACCTGGAAAACTAGTCTTCTTGTCTGATATACAGAAAAATATATACTTTTATAAAAATAGTGAATTTAAATGGAAACATGGTGAAAATTATTTAGATAAAAAGAAAAGACATACAGCATGGCCTAGAGGAAAATTAGACTACAAATTGGAGATTTGGAAACATTCACATCTTTCTTAAAATGAATTCTATAATTGCATTTAAGTAAACTAGCCAATAGAGGGAACTTCTATTAAGATATCAACTGAAAATTTCATTCTGATTGGGGGAAATTATCTGATAAATTTTTAGCTTTTATGGCTATAAAGATAGAGCAAGCTAGAAAGGCAAATGCTATTCTCTACTTAATTGTGACTATGATATGAAAGTGATAGGAAATGTGGAGAAAAGTGACAATGTCATTCTGGAGTTCATAGCTGAACAATTTTATAATTTAGGAAAGTTGATTTTTTGATAATTCAGAAGATACAAAGATAAGATCTCATGTTTAGAAACTTCAAGCCCATATGGTTTCCTTTAAAATAAATACATTTTATTAGTGCCTTTTGTTTTTACTTCACAGTCATTTCCACCCACCCTGAATGAATGTTCCCTGGTGACAAAGAAAAACAATTAGACAAAATCACCTAACAAAATGACTGTATCTGATAATTACAATATATTGTCTTAGTAGTCTCCCATCTCCTTGACAGAGAAGTTATTTTTCCCTCTCTATTCTCTGGTTTTTCATTTACTGAGACTTTGACTTCCTCTAAGATATCTTTTCATTTATATTGTTGTGGTCATTATGTATATTATTCTCTTGCTTATGCTGATTGCAATCTATAAAGTTTATATAGGTTTCTTTGAATTCCTCTTTTTTCTAATTTTTTATTGCATAATTATAGGCATATAAAATGAATATGCCATGGTTTTCTCAGTTATCCCTTAATTAATGTGCACTCACTATTTCCAATTATGACTTCTTTTTTGAGGATGAAAATTTTTTTATTAATATCTTTTTATTTTCAAAATACATGCAAAGACAGTTTTCAACATTCATTCACCCTAGCAAAATCTTGTGTTCCAGTTTTTTCTCTTTTCCTTCCTTTCAGCCCCTCCCCTAGATAGCAAGTAATCTAATATGGTTAAACATGTGCAATTCTAAACATGTTTCCATATTTATCATGCTGCACAAGAAAAAATCAAATCAAAAAGAAAAAAAGAGAGAAACAAGCAAGCAAATAACAATAAAAAGGTGAAAATGCTATGTTATGATTCCCATTCAATCCCCATAGACCTTTTTCTGGATGCAGATGGCTCTCTCTATCACAAGTCTATTGGAATTGGCCTGAATCATCTCACTATTGAAAAGAGCCACATCCATCACTGTTGATCATCATACAATCTTGTTGTTGCTAAGTACAATGTTCTCTTGGTTCTGCTCACTTCACTCAACAACAATTCATGTAGTCCTTTCCAAGCTTTGCTGAAATCAGCCTGCTCATCATTTCTTCCAGAACAATAATTTTCCATTACATTCATATACCATAACTTATTCAGTCATGCCCCAACTGAAGAGCAGCTTCCTTGTCACTACAAAAAGGGCTCCTAAAACATTTTTGCACATGTGGGTCTTTTCCCCTCTTTTATGATCTCTTTGGAGTACTGATCCAATAGAGACATTGCTGGATCAAAGGGTATGACAGTTTGATAGTCCTTTAGGGATAGTTTCAAATTGCTCTCCAGAATGGTTGGATAGGTTAGTTCACAATTCTACTAACAGAGCATTAATGTATCAGTTTTCCACATACCCTCCAACATTCATCATTATCATTTTCTATCACCTTATCCAATCTGAAAAGTGTGAAGTGGTACTTGTTTTAATGAGCATTTCTCTATCAATAGTGATTTAGAGAATTTTTTCATATGACTAGAAATGACTTTTATTTCTTTGTCTGAAAATTGTTCATATCTTTTGACCATTTGTAAATTGGGAACTACTTTGTATCCTTAAAAATCTGAGTTATATATATGTTTAGAAATAAGACCTTTATCAGAACCCTTGGATGTAAAAATTTTTCCCATCTTTCTGCTTCCTTTCTAATTTTGGCTGTATTGGTTTTGTTTATGCAAAAACTTTTTTAGTTTAACTCATTTCCTGTTTTACTGAGAAATCAAGCTCTCTCTCTCTCTCTCTCTTTCTCTCTCTCTCTCTCTCTTTCTCTCTCTCTTTCTCTCTCTCTCTCTCTCATACACACACACACACACACACACACACACACGCACACATACTTTTCAATAGCTTCCTAATAAGAATTAATTTAATTGCTTCTTACACACATGGATAGCAATCTCCATCCTCAGGAAACTTTCACTTGACTCTGCTAGCTTATATCTCTTCCCCATTCTGTTAACAAACTTCTTAAAAGAATCATCTGCATTCACTTTTTCTACTTCCTTACAATCCACTCGCTTCTCAGCCCCTTGAAATCTGGATTTTGATTCCACCACTTGACTGAATTTTCTATTTCTTTCTGTTTGTTGTTGTTGTTGGGTGGGGTATTATATAGAAAAGCTCTTTCCATTTACTTCTTTGCGATTCTATTTGCTATCATGAACTAAATTTTTATCTTCACAAACATAATTTCCAAATGTGTATCTGTGTATATCCAGGGAAATAAGTGTATAAGTGTGTGTGTGTGTGTGTGTGTGTGTGTGTGTGTGTTACATAAAACAGTCGAATCAAAGGGAAAATGTTTATGATGTGATCTTTGGTATCTAGGTCATATTTATCTTGCAGCTTATTTTAGTATATACAGTGAGGTATTGATTTAAATGTAATTTCTTTCATTCTACTGCCCAGTTTCCCCCAAATTTTTAAAAAATCAAATAGTGTAATAGCTAGGATCTTTGTATTTATCAAACATTAAGCTACTAAATTTATTTGTTTCTATGTGTTGTGTAAATAATCTGTTCAAATTATTGATCTATTGTTTAACCAGTACCAATTTGCTTTGAGCATTACTGTACTGATTTGAAATTATGCCCAAAAGGCTATTATAAAACTGCAAATCTTTTGATCCAGCAGTCTCACTAGTGGGTCTCTTTCCCAAAGAGATCATAAAAAGGGAAAAGGATTCACATGTGCAAATATGTTTGTATGAGTTCTTTTTGTAGTAGCAAGGTACTGGAGATTAAGTGGATTACCCTCAGCTGGGGAATGGCTGAATAAGTTATGGTATATGAATTTAATGGAATATTATTGTTCTGGAAGAAATGATGAGCAGGCTGATTTCAGCAAAACCTGGAAAGACTTATATGAGCTGATGCTTAATGAAGTGAGCAGAGCTAGTAGAACATTATAAACAATAGCAGCAAGATTATTTGATGATTAACTGTAATAGACGGGTATTCTCAGCAATGTGGTGATTGAAGACAATTCCAATAGATTTCAAATGGCAAATGGCATCTGCATCTAGAAAGAGAACTATGGATACTGAATGTGGATCAAAGCACGGTATTTTCTGTTGTTTGTTTTCTTTCTCATGTTTTCCTCCTTTTGCTCTAATATTTATTGTACAACATGACAAATATGGAAATATATTTAAAAGAATTGCTCATATTTAACCTATATCAGATTACTTGTCTTGGGGAGGGAGGGAGAAGATAAGAGAGGGACAGAGAAAAACTGGAAACACTAAGTCTTACAAAAGTGAATGTTGAAAACTATTTTTACATATGTTTGGAAAAATAAAATACTATGAGAAATGTTTTTTAAAAGAGAAAATTATTGAGGCAGCTAGTTGGGGCAGTGGATAAAGCATTAGCCTTTAAGTCAGGAGGATCTGTGTTCAAATCTAGCCTCAGACACTTAAGACTTCCTAGCTGTGTGGCCCTGGGCAAGTCACTTAACCCTACTTGCCTCAGCAAAAAAGAAAGAGAGAGAGAAAGAAAATTATTGTGCTGTAATATCATTTGAGATTTGCTGCTAACATCATTCTTCCTCACTGTTTTCATCTTTTCTTGAGATTTTTGAATATTTTTATTCTATATGAATTTTATTTTCTAGTTTTTAAAAGAAATTATTTGTTATGATACTGAGCAAATATGTTAATTTAGGCAGTATTATTTTTATTATATTGAATCATTCTACATTTGAGCAATTAATATTTTCCCAATTATTTTTTTCTTTTTTTATTTAGAATTTTTTTCACAGTATATATGCATGAGTAATTTTTTTTATAATATTATCCCTTGTATTCATTTTTCCAAATTATCCCCCCTTCCCTCTACTCCCTCTCCTTGATGACAGGCAATCCCATACATTTTACACGTGTTACAATAAAACCTAGATACAATATATGTGTGTAAATACCACTTTCTTGTTCCACATTAAGTATTAGATTCCGAAGGTATAAGTAACCTGGGTAGATAGACAGTAGTGCTAACAATTTACATTCACTTCCCAGTGTTCCTTCTCTGGGTGTAGTTATTTCTGTCCATCATTGATCAACTGGAAATGAGTTTATCTTCTTTATGTTGAAGATATCCACTCCCATCAGAATACATCCTCATACAGTATTGTTGTTGCAGCGTACAGCGATCTTCTGGTTCTACTCGTTTCACTCAGCATCAGTTGATGTAAGTCTCTCCAAGCCTCTCTGTATTCCTCCTGCTGGTCATTTCTTACAGAACAATAGTATTCCATAACCTTCATATACCATAATTTACCCAACCATTCTCCAATTGATGGGCATCCATTCAACTTCCAGTTTCTAGCCACTATGAAAAGGGCTGCCACAAACATTTTGGCACATACAGGTCCCTTTCTCTTCTTTAGTATTTCCTTGGGATATAAGCCCAGTAGTAGTACGGCTGGGTCAAAGGGTATGCACAGTTTGATAACTTTTGGGGCATAATTCCAAATTGCTCTCCAGAATGGCTGAATTCTTTCACAACTCCACCAACAATGTATCAGTGTCCCAGTTTTCCCACATCCCCTCCAATATTCATCATTATTTGTTCCTGTCATTTTAGCCAATCTGACAGGTGTGTAGTGGTATCTCAGAGTTGTCTTAATTTGCATTTCTCTGATAAGTAGTGATTTGGAACACTCTTTCATATGAGTGGATATAGTTTCAATTTCATCATCTGAGAATTGTCTGTTCATATCCTTTGACCATTTATCAATTGGAGAATGGTTTGATTTCTTATAAATTAGGGTCAGTTCTCTATATATTTTGGAAATGAGACCTTTGTCAGAACCTTTAACTTTAAAAATATTTCCCAATTTGTTACTTTCCTTCTAATCTTGTTTGCATTAGTATTGTTTGTACAGAAACTTTTTAGTTTGATGTAATCAAAATCTTCTATTTTGTGATCAATAATGATCTCTAGTTCTCCTCTGGTCATAATATTTTCCCAATTATTTAGGTCTGTCTTTATTTCTGTAAACAGAGATTTGTAGTTGGATCTATATAGTTCTTGTATGAATCTTGGAATGTAGATTCTCAAGTATTTTATATATTCTGTAATTATTTTAAATGAATTTTCTATTTCTTTCTGTTGGGTTTTTTGGAGGGGTATTTTATAGAAAAGCTCTTTCCATTTACTTCTTTACTGATTTCATTTGCTATCGTGAGCTAAATTTTTATCTCCACAAAGATAATTTCCGAATATGTATCTGTGTATATACTCAGAAATAGTATAAAAATATGTATATATACATAAAGTAATTTCCCTTGATGATTCTAAACTTTAAAAAATATTCCCCATTATACCATAGTTAGAAAACATACATATATAATATCAAAACAAATTTTTGAGTTAAATATGTATAAACATACAAAAATATAAACTTTCAAAACTTAAACCTACACTAAAACTTTTAAGATAACCTGAATATGGATGTATGTCTCCTAATCTTTCTTCTAAATTCTAATAAAAAATCTAAAAGAACATGCTACCTTAAATACAATAGATTTAAAATAGCAAAACCTACTGCTCTTCCAAATTTTCCTGTTTCTAGTATGTACACTATCCTCTTTAGGCATATAATTGTGATTTCAACCTTGTCTATCTCCCCTCTAACCCCATATTCAGTTTGCAAATCTTGACTAGTCTTTCTTTAATCGCTTATATCAGTCCTTTTTTCCCTACTCACTGGGCCACCATACAAGTTACAAGGTCCTCATCATCATTTGCCTGGAATTTTCAAATATTGTAGAGATGTCTAGGATGCATGTTCTGGGCCTGGAATCAGGAAGACATCTTCCCGAGTTCAAATCCAGCCTTAGAAACTTGCTAGTTGGGGTCCTAGGTGATTCACTTAACTTTGTCTTAGTTTCCTCATTTACAAAATGAGTTGGAGAAAGAAATGGCAAACCATTCCATTATCTCTCTAAGAAAACTCCAAATGATGTCATGAAGAATCAGACACTTGAAAAATGATTCCACAACAACAAATTAAAACATAGTAGTTTATGAATGGATGTTCATAGTTGGAGAATGGCTGAATAAATTGTGGTATATGAATAATATGGAATATTATTGTTCTGTAAGAAATGACCAGCAGGATGATTTCAGAAAGGCCTGGAGAGACTTACATGAACTGATGCTAAGTGAAATGAGCAGGACCAGGATTTCACTGTACATGAAACATTATACAATGATCAATTCTGATGCATGTCGCTCTTCTCAACAATGAGATGATTCAGGCCAGTTCCAATGATCTTGTGATGATGAGAACCATCTACACCCAGAGAGGTAATTGTAGGAATTGAGTGTGGATCACTATTTATTAAGGGGCAGGTCAATTCTCCGAGAGCCTCCATAGCTTTGTATCATAGCATCTGAAGGAGTTGCAGGAGATAAATTGGAGGCAGAGGAAAGAGGAGAGAGGTCAGAGAACAGCAACTGCCTCTCAGTCTCCTTGTGTCATCCTCTCGCAAGAGGAGATCCATTCTGCAGGTCTGAGTTGGATTTCCAGAAGCCACTGTCAGGTGGCTCCCGTGACACAACAGATCACAACATAGCATTTTCACATCTTTTATTGTTGTTTGTTTGAACTTTATTTTCCTTCTCATTTTTTCCCTTTTTGATCTGATTCTTCTTGTGTAGCAAGATAATTGTATAAATACATATGCCTATGTTAGATTTACATATATATTTTACCATGTTTAACATATATTGGATTAATTGCCATCTAGGAAAGGGACAAGGAGAAAGGGGGAAAATTGGAACACGGTTTTGCAAGGGTCAGTGCTGAAAAATTATCTTTGTACATGTTTTGAAAATAAAAAGCTTCAATAAAAAGTAGTAGTTTACTAATTGTTCTCTTCACCTCTAATTGTTCCTCTAGTCAATCCATTTTTAACAAAACCAACAAAATGCTTTTCATGATTCCTTATTGCCTGCAGTATAATATTCAGATGCTTTAGACTTCTTTAATCTGTTTCCAACATACCTTTCCATACTTATTTCATATTCTTCTTCTTCTTCACACATACTGTATTTTAGCCCAGTTGGACTTCTAACTATTCCCCAAACTAGTTTCCTATCTCCTTTCTCTGTACATTCACACTAGCCCTCTATCACCTTATTTTCATCTCTACTTTTTGAAATTTTCTTCCTTCAAGGATCAGCTCAGGTTTTCCTTGATCCTTTCTAAAATTCCTTCCTCAGTTTTCCAAATTATCTTAATCTCTTTTTTAAAGTCTCTCTATACTGTAATTATATACAAGCTGTAGTCCTCTAGTAAAATATAACCTCTTCATAGGATAGGGGATATTCTATCTTTGTTTTTTTGTCTACCATAGAGATTTGTAAATAGTAGGTATGTGATAAATGTGTGTTGGCTTTAAATGAATAAATGAATGAATTAATTTTTAAGTGGCTATGCTTAAATCAGTATGCTAAGCATTGAGAATACAAATAGAAAGTTTCTGTTCTCAACCTTCAAAAAATTAAAGGGGAATAATGCTCATATGTATTTTTAATGACTGTTTCCAACTCCTAACTAAACTTTTCTAGTCCTTTGTTCTTCATAATTTACCAATGGGTGAAGAATTAAAAGGGATTTCAAAAGTCATTTAATTCAACTCCTTCATTTTACAAATAAGATAGTGATATGGAGCAGGAACTTTAAGGAGCCCTATCTCTGTTGTCAGAAATCATATAGAACTTTGAGTCCATGCTTTTTCCATAGTCACAAACAAAGGTAGTTTGAATTCCTGAGATTGTCTTGTTAACATACCTACAGTCTTATTTAACTTCTGTCTCATCATGCAATCGCTCATGAGGAAATCATATAATACACACATGAGTTTGTTCTTGACTAGGATCCACCCAAACTACTCCCTAACTCCCTAGAAACCTCCTCTACTTCCCTCCCTCTCTTCTTTCTAATCTTCACTCCCTTCACTCCCTTCAGCCCCCTTCACTCCCAGCCTATCTTCAATTTTGCCTGTGAGACTTTTCATGTTAATAAAGGCCTTGTGACTATGATAAATACCTGTTGTGAATTTTTTCACATTTAGAACTACTTTCCCGTAACCTGATATTTCTTAAAAAACAGAAGCCCAGGGCAATTAGGTGACTGCCTAGGTTCAAAGAAGGGGCATTTGAACTCAGGTCCTCTGAGTCTAGAGTTATAATATGGTAATAATGTCAAAAATGGCATGCCTTGTTGAAAAGATAAAATACTGTTTTTTCCTTTCTCATTTTTTCAATAATATTTTTCCAATTACATGTAAAAAGTTTTCAACAATCATTTTTGTAAGCTTTTGAGTTTCAGATTTTTCCTCCCTTCTTTACCTTCCCCCTCTCCAAAACAACATGCAATCTGATATAGATTATATATGTACAATCATTTTAAAAAGATGAAATACTTATACATCTACATTATTTTTAATGCAAAAAAATCCAAGAAAAGGCAATCAATGAATAATGTAAAAAAAAAAACTCATGGGATTTTCTTCTTCCTGGGTTTCATTAGAAAAAGTTAACTTATAGTAATTTGATCATATAAAGGGCTCTTATAATGGTTGGAATAAAGTATTATCATAAATTGGCTGTATAATTCTGGCAAGATACTCAATCTCTAAGTGCCTTGGAGAGAACGTTTAAGACCAAATTGCTAAAGAGTTTCAGTTCTGCATTAGTAAAGGGAGGTCTCTACAATTCTCTACATGAAATCATAGGTTTGCACAACCCTAAAATCTTTTATCCATTGTAAAGACTACTAGAATAGATGGTAAATGGTTGGGGCACTGGATCTGGAATCAGGAAAACTTGAAAGCAAACCACTGAACCTCTATTTGCCTCAGTTTCCTCAACTGTAAAATGAGGATTATAATAGCAGTTACCTTTCCAATTTATTGTGAAGATCAAATAAGACACTTAGTAGAGTCTCTGACACACAGCATGTGTGCTTTTCCCCTTCTCTTCCCTATCAATTGGTACTAATCAGTTGGTTTTATTTTCCTTTGTTCTGATGTAGCAGTACTGGAAAGTTTAGTTAGAAGAGAAAAACAAAAATTCTACATGATAATATGATTATATGAGGGAACAATGAAATGAATAATTAGAAAGTGGAAGTGGGAAATGCAGAAAAAAATGAAAAAAAAAGAGAAGAGTCAGAAAGTTGTGCAGACTGGGAAGGGGCCTAGGTTAAGGTCTTATGAAATATAGAAAGTAGAATAAAATGCAGCAAAGCAACTGCCTTGAGAAGATAGATGGGTCTGACCTCAGGAATCAATAGGGTCCCAACTAGCTTGAAGAAAGATTAAGCAATGACTTCCTTTTTCCTGTTTCCACTCTGCCTCATGATGGGAGAAGGGATTTTTAGTAACAAATTTTGCTGCTCCAATTTTGCTGCCCAAAAAAATTTGATTTGGAAGATGCATTGATCTAAGTCAGTTAATCTCTGGTGTTACATTTAAATCCAGCCTTGATGTCTCTCTCTTTTTTTATTATATCAGTGTCCAATGAATTCCATCAAATCCACTGAAAGCCATATTAAATCTAAATATTTGCATTGTAAAAAAATTATCAGAATGATTTTTTTTGAAACCAGTGAAAATGCCTTTTAAGAATATAGGTACAAAATACTATCACTACAAACATTACATTTTGGTAGCATTTTAAGATCTACCAAAATGTAATGTTTGTAGTGATAAAAATGATTTTAAAATACCTACCCTACATTTTTCCTATAGTTGGATATAGTCATTCTCAGTGTGGTACTGTTGAAAAAATCCTGGCTTTGGAATTTGAGGTTGTATGAATTCACATCTTACCTATAATATTACTACCCCTAGAATCTGGGGCAAGATACTTCTCCCTAGGCTTCAGTTCCTCTAATAATAAAAGGAGAGGGTTGGACTAGGTGACTTCTGTTGTCCCTTCCAGTTTTGATCTTATGAAAGATCACTTTCTAGATTTTTCTTAAACTACAAGTTCACCTTAACTTTCTATTTTCTTAAATTAATAGGGCCTTGTAGGTTTCCATTTTCTCTTTCTACCTTAGGAAAAACAGAAATCAGGTTCTTTTACCTCATTAAAATATTGTCAGAAGGAAAAATCCAAAGCCTCTCTTTCTGTCTCTCACTTCTTCTCTCTCCATATAAATAGGTGTGTGTGTGTGTGTGTGTGTGTGTGTGTGTGTGTGTGTGCAATACCTTCAGTTTATTGAAGTTATTACACGTGCTTTTTAGTGAAAGGCAGAACAATTGTGTCCATTTTTGTAGATGAAAAAACAGGTTCAGAGATGGTAGTTGACTCAAAATTACACAACTGGAAAATGGTTAGTGATGGGGTTGTATTCCAACCTAGTTCTTCCAGCTTCAAATCCAGTGCTACCCCTATGTTCCAATAACTACGCCATCTCCCACTTCCCTTTATTTCTTTTGGAGGAGGCTGGTCTATAATTTCATTGGCATAGGTAATCAGCAGGGAACAAACTCCTTTCCCCAGTTCAGAATGACTTATGCTCTGAAATGTGTAGTCTTAGATGTGGCAGTGAGAGGTAAAGATTTGCCTGGGGTCACACAGCTTGGGTTGGAGATGAGACCTTAGATATTCCTAATGCTAAGGCTTACTCTCTACTCTCTACAGAATTCTATTTGAGCTGCAGGTAAAAACAGTATTCTGAATAACTGAGTTAGACTAATGTCACTGTATTTGAGCTACTAACATATTTATAGCAGTGGCTGGCAAATCTTCACCAGAAGGAAATCTCTTAGGATAATTACACACATGCAATATTTAGTTGGAACATTTAAGTACTAGCTGTACATGGATTTTTTTTAATCCACAGCTCAGAGTAAAGTAGTGGCATTGTAGATAGAGTGGTGGCCCTGGAGTCAGAGTATCTGAATTCAAATCCTCAGACACTTACTGGCTGTGATTTAACCCTCTTTATCTCAGTTTCCTATAAAATGAACTGAAGAAGGAAATAGCAAAATACTTCAGTATCTTTGTTCAGAAAACTTTAAATGAGTTGGACACAATTCAAACAATTGAACATCAACAGAGTAAATTGGAAACAGTTCCTGCTCTTCAGAACTAAGACATATACATACATATATATATACATATATGTATATATATACATATATATATATATATATATATATAAATTGACAGCTTGCATGGTGCCATAACAGTAAGACAGAGCAAGTCTATTTTGTTTATTGCATTTTCCCACATCCCTTTTTACAACATTGTCCCAAAGATTCTCAGGTACTTAGGGCCCTTAGGTACCCAGTTGCTCAAACCCTCCCACTATTGCATCTTGCTTAGGTCTGCCTTCAGGGAAAAAGATTTATTTTCCAAAAGTATCTCTCCTTTCTCTCTTATCTCAACAAAAAATGACTTTCATTTTAGTATAGGAATGACTTTAGCTAATATCAGAGAAAGCAATCTGATTAAAGGAATTCACAGAAAGAAGGCTTACTCTTTACATTTGAATTTTAAAAATTTTGTCACCAAATGAAGTTCTAAATAGTTAATTGTTTTGATGAGAGATTTTTCTGAATTAAGGGAACTTTCCAAGTACTTACCATCAATAATTTTTACTGCCATTCCTTCCCTTCCATGTCGCAAAAAAGTATCATTCCCTGCCTTGAAATGTGATGGTATTCAAACTTCCCCATGAATGTGAGGGACTATACTACTAATTCTGCATCTGATTTTTTAAAGACATATTAATATCACCTGAAACTAGTGCTTTTCGATAGCCGGATCACTCACACAAGATAGCTGATCGTTAAAATTTCAATGTGGACATTTCACATCAGCAAATGGGGACTCGATATGTTGCTTTGTTGTTTTGTCTAACATTTAAGAAAGTGATGGAAAAAAACATATGTGATGCAGGGTAGATTTTTTTTTCTCTCTAGATAGCCAGCTAGTTGCTAAACATTTACCAGCATCCCTTTGCCTAAAAGTCTGCTAAATTGGATAAGTACAAAGAATGGAGTGTAGTGGAATACTCAGGGAGCTACTTCATAATGAACCCAAATACAATGGCGGCCAAACAACCCAAAAGCCCAATGAAGCTATACTTCAGATTAGTTGTGAATTTCTAGGGGACAAGCTGCAAACTGAACAGTTTGATGTACAGTAACAGCTTGCAATGTTTCAGACTTTACATACAACCTCCTAGTCATATAATAATGTATACTGGGAATGAGACAACTATCTGGCATCCAGAAGTTTTTAGTTCAAAGAAAATTCTCTCTTTCTCTCAACAGTGAGATTTGAGACTATTTGAGCAGGAAGGAGGTTTTAAGTCACACCCAGAAGTTCTTAAAGGGATACACATAGTCTGCAAGAGACAAGAAGCAAATGCTTGTTTTGCACCTACTGTGTATCAGGTATTAAGAACACACTGGGAGGAAGAAATAAGGGCTGCCAAATCAGTACCAGAGAGAGACTGAGTCCCTAGCTGGAGACTTATTGAATCAAGCTAAAAGGAATCATTGAAATAAAAGAACAACCTACAATGGGGTTGAACTGCATCAAAAAAGGAAGGGAGAGATGAAGGTGGGCCATTAGGACTTGAACTCCAAAGAAACTCCAAAATACATCAGAGAAAATATTTGAATATGAGGGTCATTGTATTATTATCCCTTCCATTTTCCAATATTCCTATATGCATTTTCTTTCCAGTTGTAAGTTCCTTGAGAGTAGGGACTGTCCAGTTTGCTTTTCTATGTATTCCTGAAAGTTAGTCCAGTGCCTAGGATATAGAAAGTACTTAATATCTATCTATCTATCTATCTATCTATCTATCTATCTATCTGTCTGTCTGTCTGTCTATCATCTATATATTTCACTATGCACTCTTTATGTCTGTCTTCTCCTTTTTCATATTCATAATACTTTATTTCCCACATATGTGATCTTGTACTAGCTGTTTTCCAATGCCAGGAATGTACTCCCAATTCACCTACATCTTCTCTCAGAATTGCTGATTTCCTCCAAGTTTTCTTTCTTCAGTTCCTAGAAGCCAATGTCCCACCACAATCACCTGGAAACATCATCATCATCATTATCATCATCATCATCATCAGACATTTATTAAGCATTTACTATGTGCCAGGCACTGGAAGATATAAAGAAAGCCAAAACTTTCACATGTTCACATTCTAATGATGGAGGTGTTAAAAGGAAAATTGTTCAACTGTGCATACCCTTTGATCCAGCAGTGTTACTACTGGGCTTATATCCCAAAGAGATCTTAAAGAAGGGAAAGGCACCCACATGTGCAAAAATGTTTGTGGCAGTCCTTTTTGTGGTGGCCAGAAACTGGAAACTAAGTGGATGCCCATCAATTGGAAAATGGCTGAATAAATTGTGGTATATGAATGTTATTGTTCTGTAAGAAATGACCAACAGGATGATTTCAGAAAGGCCTGGAGAGACTTACATGAAGTGATGCTGAGTGAAATGAGCAGGACCAAGAGATCATTATATACTTCAACAACAATACTATATGATGATCAATTCTGATGGATGCAGCCATCTTCAACAATGAGATGATCCAAATTAGTTCTAATAGAGCAGTAATGAACTGAACCAGCTACACCCAGCAAAAAAAACTCTGGGAGATGACTATGAACCACAACATAGAATTCCCAATCTGTCTAATTTTGTCCGCCTGCATTTCTGATTTCCTTCACAAGCTAATTGTACACTACTTCAAAGTCTGATTCTTTTTGTACAGCAAAACAACTGTTCGAACATGTATACATATATTGTATTTAATTTATACTTTAACATATGTAACATGTATTGGTCAACCTGACATCTTGGGGGGATGGGAAGGAGGGGAAAAATTAGAACAAAAGGTTTGGCAATTGTCAAAGCTGAAAAATTACCCATGCATATATCTGGTATATAAAAGCTATTAAAATATTTTTAAAAAGGAAAATTACTCATTTGGGCTTTCACCCTGATTAGTGAGGCAAACTCAGAATGAAGAGAATAAAAAAGGAATTTATTATAAATATGTCAAGGCAGCAAATTGCTTTTGATCACAGCTGAAGATCAGAGATAGCTTCAAAGTAGAGCCAGCTTTTATAGATAACTTGAAGACAATTCAGATAGGTCAACTTCAGCAAAAAGGTTGAGCCCTTTGCAGGGATGGGTGTGTGGTGACTTGGTTAGTGACCAATATCAGGGTAGTAGTTAACACCTCCCCCAATACTGATTGACAATCAGGGCTGGGAACAATGGGTCACTGAGTCAACATCTCTTTCCATAGTCGCAACTTGCAAATCACTAAGTAGATAAAAGACACGTACAGTGTAAATGAGAGGAAATCCTAGAGATCTAGCACTAGCTACAGGTAGGTAGGTAACTGGAAGGTGGTGGTAATGGTGGGGAGACCAGAAAAAGCCTCTTAATGGAAGGTAAGTTTGAGTTGAGTCTCAAAGGAAGATAGGAAGCAGAAATGAGAAAAAGGATCGTTTCAGGGATGGGGAACCCATTTTCTTTTTGTTTCTATGTTTCTCTTTGTTGTTTTCTCTAATTAAGACTACAATGTTCTGGGTAGGAACTGTTTTGTGTTGTTCTCTTGGTATCTCCAGAATTTGGAGCATAGTAGGTATTTTGTTCATCTATTGATAAAAGGCTTTTGTGGTCCTCTCTGGGTATAGCTATTATATGTCAGGTGCACAAAAGAATTGCAATAGTTTTTGGCAAGGGATCTTTAAAAGAGATGAAGTCACAAGAAAGCAGTACAAACTATGTCATCAGCAGCTATGCAAGGAAGCAGTTAGTGACAGCTTCTGAGGCAGAGAAATGTTCCAGTTGGTGAGCATCCTGAGGAATTTGAATTGTCCAAATCGCCCAAAGGACCCATTGCTTCCTAACAGCCTATAAGTCTGCAGGCAAGCATGCTTCCTGAATACATAAGAGAGATTAAAAAAAATTAACCTAGCAATTCAATTTAAGCAAATGCTTTTGCAAACAAGTTAATGTGAATTCATGTTTTGTCTTTGAAGGACATTTTAAGAAATTCATAAGCTTTTTCTTTGAAAAGAAGCCAACCAAAAGCATGATTCAAATCTATATTTGAGAGTGGCCTGGTTTACAATAACACAACATGTACTGAACACCAGGCAAAGTGATGTGGGGGAATACAATAGAAGTATAAAAGGCAATCTTATGATGAAGAATTAAAAGTCAGTCATTTTGAGGGATTTTCAAGCATAATTTTGGACATATTCAATTTTTGTCTTACACATTGATATTAGAACTGCAACCTTAAGTAAAATAAGGCTATGCTATAGATTCAATTTATGAAATAATGGACAATGATGGTGAATAAAAAATTACCTCAAAATTTATTTTTAAGAGAGAAGAAAAATTATTTGGTTTAAGCAATCACTGATAGACTTCATAGGCTTGGATAGCTTCAATTTCTATAAAATATGAGAGCAGAGGCCAAATTGAAAAAAAAGGCATTGTCTTCTAGTGGTTTATATATTAAAAACATTTTTTCCTCTGTGGGAAAAACATTAACAACTTGATTATAATTTTATTAGAAAAATGGTTTTTAATTTTACTTCTTTAGCAATCCAAGAAATTGCTTCTGATTACTGACATTTCTTAGATCAATGAGTCTAACTTTAAAAGAGTATCTTTTAATGAAGTCACGAGATCCTATAAACTCCTCAGCCAGCAAATAAACCTCTTTGTCACATAGAGACCTCTGGCAGTCAAGGACAACAGATTAGAATACAGATTTATTTATATAATATTATAGAAAGGGATAAAAGAAAATAATAAGCAACATTACCTTATAAAATAGTGAAAATGATATTTGGCAAAGCTTATCATGAGAAACATTTGCACTAGATTACTCTAAAGGCTCTTAAAAACAGAGCTATAAAGACAACAGGTAGACATGCAACAGATGCTATTCACGAGGACTATCATAGGGATTTACTCTCATTAATGACAATAATAACCGACATTCTCTTAGCACTTTGAGATTTACAAAGCACTTCACATACATTTTTGCTTTTGTATCTCACAATAATCTAATAAGGAATATACTCCTTCGTATGCCAGTGCTTTAGTTATTGAAAGACAGCTAAATGTCTTCCCTTCAACTTTTCTTTTCTAAGCAAAACACTGCTCCCCAGTTATTTCAACCAATCTTTAAGTGACATGAATTTAAGTTTTTTTTTTATCATCAAGATTTCCTTCCTTTGAACATACTCTAGTTTATTAAGTGTCCTTCATAAATTAAAGCTCTTAGAAATGAGCATAATACTCCTGATGGGATCTGACAAGATGTGAGTACAAAAGCTTTATCATCTCCTTATTCCTGAAAGCTATACCTGTATTAATGCAGTCCCAAATCACAATAGTTTTTCAACCTACTGCATCACACTAGTGAATTATAGTAAACTTGAAGTCCATTACAACCTCCAGATCTTTTTCAAACAGTTGTTTAATCACATTTCTCCCATCTTGTACTTGTAAACTTGATTTGTGTAACCTAATTGTAAGACTTTTACATTTATTCCTATTGAATTTCATCTTATTAGATTCCACATTCTAAGGCATAAAGATCTTTTTTTCAATTCTGACTATCATCAAGTATATTAACTATTCTTGCCAGCTTTTTATCATCTGCAAATTTGATAAGCAAGCCATCTATGTCTTTACCACATTCAATAACAAAAATGTTAAGCAGGATATGGCACAAATCCCTGGGGCGCTCCAATGGAGATTTCTTGTCAAGCTGACATCAAACGTCTAGTGATTTTCTTTGGGTCATGCCACTGGACCAGGTCTGATTCCATCTAGTTATTTTATTGTCTAGTTCACATTTTTTAAAAAATAGATGAATGGTAGAAGTCACTCAGGTTTGGGGTTTCACAGAAGTACATATAGGGATTAAGGGAATCAGGACAAAAGACAGAAAAGAATTAAATTGATGATAGAATATTACAGTGTTATAAAAAAATGATGAACATGATGAATACAAAAACATAAAAAGATTTACAAGAACTGATAACAAACTGAAATAAGAAGAGCCAGGGAAAACAACATACATAATGACTAACAATGTTAGCAAAAAACAAACAAACAAACAAAAAAAAAAAACCCAACTACAATCATAAACTTGTCCCCAAAGAAATATGAGAAGACACTTTCCCCTTGATATCCCCCCTGCAGATGTTGGAATTCACAGGAGTGGAACATTGCATGTAACATCACATTTTTTTATAGCCTACTTGATCAGTTTTGCTGACACTTTTCTCTTCATCTTTTCTATTCATTGAAAAAAATATTTGCTATATGGGCTGTGTTGGATGGTAAGAATACAGAGAAAATCTAGAAAAATTAAAGTTATTGATAAAAATATATTCTAAAATTTAAAATAAAAAAGAATTAAAATAGTCAAGAATGTGGAGAGAGGAAAATAAGTCAATAGCAGTGAGTGATGAACCAGGGAAACAGAACAGAGGTCGATATGGAAAAAAGAACATGATTAAGAAAGCAAAGATGGAAGGATAAAGGTTTGTAATCCAATAAAGGAAATTCAACTATTTGGGAGACACATATTCTATGCTTCTAAATTCAGTATTTTCTAAGGTTTTATGTAATGTGACACATTTATACTTAAGGTCCTATAAAAATCTTTGTATATTCAAAAAATATTCTATTTTAGCAAATTTATCCGATACTATTTATTAGATATGCCAATACCTGCTTAGAGAGAGGTCCTGAATGGCAAAGTTTTCCCTGCTATATTAGAAAAGATTTATCCCTTTCACATTTTATGGTAATTGTGAAACACAAAAAAAGTGAAATTTCATGGCATTGTAAAACAAAAATATATGGTTTCCAGTTAGAATTAATGTTAGTGTCTGCACACTTTCTTAGAGAACATGTTTTCCCCAAACTACTATTCCCTAAGGACTTACTCTTTGTCTAGTTAGTGGTAAACAAAAGAGGTTCCTCTCTACATTTGGTTAACAAAAAAAGACATTTTCCCTCTTCCTTTGGCCACCATAAATTCCCTCTAATGATTTACCCTGGGGTTCAATCTCCTTTGGGGGAATTAAATACACTTTCTATTTTGATTAAAGGTTAGATTCGGAGGAGACTTCATTCAGGGAGTGAAAGGATTCACATCTTGACACTTAATACTATAGAATCTTAACACAGCATAAGAGTTCAACTTGAATGGCAGAAAATGTGTCATAATACAAATGTTTCTAGAATGTATACTCCTTAAGGGAGAAACATTTTTGATTTTGTATCCCAAGTGCTTAGTACAGTGTCTGTCAATGAGTAGACACAATAAATGGTTTTTGATTGATAACAGAGAAATAAAGTGTTGTAGGAGCATGAAGGAAGGATTTGAGAACTAAGATAATAAAGTATTCTTAAAATAGTTGACATTTTAGTAAGGTCTTGAAGGATAGAGAGACTTTCAACAGATAGATTGATGGGGCTGAACATTTTAGTCAGAGAAACACCAGAAGAACAATTTTGAGGCAGAAAAATGGAAGGTGACTATGGGAGAACTACAAGTAGTCCAATTGCATGAAATGTAAGATATAGGAAAATTGGGTTCCAAATTTTGAGAGTGGTATATTAAAACCATAGTTTAGTTCTAGAGAAATTAATAACTGATCTTGGAGAGAGCCGACACACTATTATGTGTGCCTATTTTCTTTTTCTAAAAATTAATTAATTTATTTAACATTTTTACAATGATATTCAAAACAATTTTTATGTTTATTTTTAAGATTTTTTGAGCTCTAAGTTATCTCCCTTATCCCCACCCACAATTAAGAAACCATATGTGAAGTTATGGAAAACATTTCTATAAATGTCAAGCTGTGAAAGAAAACAGATCTCCCACCCTAAAGAAAATAAAAACCCCTCAAGAAAAATGAATTTAAAAATAGAGAAAGACAGAAATAGAGAATGCCTCAATCTGTATTCAGTCACAATCAGTTCCTTTTCTGGGTATGGATAGGATTTTTTATCATAAGTCCTTCAGAGTGGATGATTGTACTATCGAGAACAACAAAGTCATTTACAGAATGGCCATCCCAGAACATTGCTATTACTTTGTATATAGTATATTTCTCTTTGTTAAGGGAGGACTTTCTAAGTTGTTTTTTTTTTTCCCTTGAGAGCATCCTGCTCATCATTTCCCAGAGAAAATAATATTCCATCAAAGAAACTTGCTTTGAAATTTTTTTTGCAATTACTATTCCTAATTGTATTTTCTCCCACTTATTCTCTCACTCTGTTCTTCTTCAAAAGTGTTTTGTTACTGACCAGTCCTTCCTCTAATATGCCTTCTTTTATTATCCTCCCCCATTCCCATATCCCATTCCCCTCCTATTTTCCTGAAGGGTATGATAGATTTCTATACTCTATATTGAGTATGTATATTATTTCCTATTTGAGTCAATGCTGATGAGAATAAGGTATACTAATTCACCCTTTCTTCCCCCTCTTCCTCTCCACTGTAAAATTTTTTTCTTGCCTCATTTTATAGCAAAGAGTTAGCACCATTCTACTTCTCCCTTTCCCAGTACATTCTTCTCTCACTCCTTAATTTCATCATTTAAAAAAATATATTATCCCTTCATATTCAACCTACACTTGTGCCCTCTATCTATATATACTTCTTCTAATTGCCATAACAATGAGAAAGTTTTTATGAGTTATATCCTCTTATGTAGGGACGTAAACAGATAAACCTTATTAAGTCCCTTATGATATCATTTTCTCCTTATGTTTCTCGAGAATCCTGTATTTAAAAATCAATTTTTTCCATTTAGCTCTGTTTTTTTTTAAATCATGAATGCTTGAAAATCCTGTTTCACTGACTACCTTTTTCTTTGAAGGATTATACTTTTTGTTGGGTAGGTGATTGTTGGTTTCAATCCTAGCTCTATTGCTCTCTGGAATATCATATCTCAAGTCCTCCAGTCCTTTAATGTACAAGCTGCTAAATCTTGTGTTATCCTGACTGTAGTTCTACTGTACTTGAACTGTTTCTTTCTAGATGCTTGCAATATTTTCTCCTTGACCTTGGAGTTCCAGAATTTGGCTATAATATTCCTGGGAGTTTTCATTTGGGGATTTCTTTCAGAAGGTGATCAGTAGATTCTTTCAGTTTCTATTTTACCCTTTCTTTGATTCTAGAATTTTAAGACAGTTTTCCTTGATAATTTCTTGAAAGATGATATCCAAGACCTTTTTTTGTTCAGGTAGACCCAATAATTTAAAAATGCTCTCTCCTGAATCTATTTTCCAGGTCACTTGTTTTTCCAATAAGATAGTTCAAATTTTTTCTACTTTTTTCATTCTTTTGGTTTTGTTTTCTTATATATTGATTTTTCATAAGGTTATTAGCGTCCATTTGCTGAATTTTTTAAAGGAATTATTTTCCTCAGAGAGCTTTTATATCTCCTTTTCTCTTCCTTTTATATCTTATTTTTCTTGGAGGCTTTGGATGTAGGACCTTTGACTTTGTTATCATCTTCTGAGTGTGTATTTTGATCTTCCTTGTCACCATAATACCTTTCAATGGGCAGACACCATTTTTGGGGTGGTTTTTTTTTTTTTTTTGCTTTCATATAATCTTGCTGTTTCTGTGTCCAATGATCTCCTGGTTCCACTCACTTCACTTAGCATCAATTCATGTAATTCTCTCCAGGACTCTCTGAAATGATCCTGCTTATCTTTTCTTATACAACGATAATATTCCACAACATTCATATACCATAATTTGTTCAGTCATTATCCAGCTGATGGGCATCCACTCAGTTTCCAATTTCTTGCCACTACAAAAAGGACTGCCACAAACATTTTTGCACAGGTGGGTCAGCAGGGCTCTGTTTCCAGAGTGGAGGGTGCATTGTTCCAAGCTTCAGAGATTTTGTGCAACTGTTTTCAGAAATCCTTCTAGAGATCTGACCACAATGTGTGCTGATTTTCTAATGATAAAATCGATGCTAAGGTGGTGTTTCATTACCAAATAAGCATTTGCCATTGCATTTGTTTTGGTTGGTATTCTGTTTGACCCTCTGATTTTGGCTCAGTACAAATTGGTATTGAGGTGCAGCATAGTGTATTGGAGAGATACTTGACTTTGGAACACTTGAGCTCAAGTTCTTTTTCTGACTGTGTTTTGGCAGATAAAATAGCAGTCTTCATCAGTAAGGAGAATTTTTAATATTCATAAACATCTCCTATCCAAAAAACGGTATTATCTCTATCTTCAAAAATGGAATTTTCTCCTTAGGGATCTTTATTTTATTTTATTTTATTTTTTAAAGTTATGAAGGGTGTTTATTTTTAATTGATTTTGACCACTCATCCATATTCACTGAAAAAAGACTAAATTGAAAGATTGCACCATATGATTTAGATTTTAAAGTTTCATCTTACAAATAGTTCTTGCTCTTAGGGATCTTTATATGAAAATAGATAGAGCCTCCAAGAAAGGAAGGGAAGAATTAAGAACTGCAGTTAGAGAAAACTGGAGAGATAGTAAATTATTCCATCATTTGCTGTCTTTAATGGAAGCTGAATAAACACTTTTCAGTGAGTTTGAAATGGGAAATTCATGTTTCATAGGAGGTGGTCCTGGAATTCAATGTCACTGAAAAGTGTTCATTCAGCTTCCATTAAAGACAGGAAATGACGGAAGAATTCACTTAGTAGGTAGTGCATTCTTAATTCTTTTTTGGGGGGCTAAGTACAGCAAATCATATCTATCTTCCATGTGAGATCCCATCAGATATATGAAGATAACTCTAATGTCCCCATTTAACCCTCCCATTCTATAGAAAATATAGATAGAAAATTTATGGGAATTGGAAAGAGGAACTGAATTCAAATATCAATACTACTATGGAATACTTATTTGACCTTTGGGAAGCCATGCTAACCTCTCTGTAAAAGGAGTTGGAATGAATGATCTTTAAAATACTTTTTCTGGATCCACAATGATATGAACTTTTCCTTTTAAGGCATCCTTGTATGATGCATTTTTAGGTCCTCTAACAACCAGTACAGAAAGAAAACTGATTTTGGAAGCAGGAACCTTCCAAGATTTTGACTCTGACCCTCACAAGAAAGTCATTTAAGCCTTTTTAAATTTCTCTATCTGAAAAATGGTAACAGTGTTTGTATTATTTCCTCCCATGGGGCCTTTTTGAGGAAAGTGATTTGTAAACTTTAAAGAGGTTATATGGTTACTACTGTTGGATTTATTGTAACTCATCAATATTCTCAAAAAATGCCTGCCACATCTGAACACAATATTCAGATGTAGTCTGACAAAGGCAGAATGCCGTGGTATTTTCCTGTTCTACATGATATGCTTCTTTCAATGCTATCCCATCATGCTGTTCACTTATATTCAATTTTGCAAACTTTCATTAATCACTATGTGCCAGAAATGTTAGCTAAAAAGTCAAAAATTAAACCATCCTGGCCCTCAAGGAACTTACATTCTATTGGGGGAAACAATATACATATATACAAAATATAGGGATAAAAATTGGACCTATTATTTTACCAAAGAAGCCATCTCTACCAATATAGATCAGAACTTTTCTGCATCTTAAAGCTTTAGAGAGTTTCTTCAAGCACTAAGAAGAGATGATGTCTTTTATGGAGTCACAGAGCCAGTATATGACAGAGGCAGTATGTGAATCCAAGTCTTCTTGACTTTCAGTGTTGGCTCTCTGCCATTTACCCCACTGTAAATATAAGGTAACATGTTTATTGATGGTGGTGAGAAGGCACTAATAGCTGGAGGGAATCTGGAAAGATTGTTGGGATAAGTTGATTTCCAGCTGAGCTTTGAAGGGAACAGGAGAAACAGAGTTTGACAGGAGTGTAGAATATGTATAGAATAAGAAATATTCTGCTTGATAGAAAAAAGATTAGATTAAGTTGTTTCATGTCTTCCATTATCATCATCTCATCCAATTTGAGCAGTGTTCTTATCTCTTTGATTTTCTTGTTGCTTTCAACATAGCTTTTTTTAAAGCCTTTTTGTTGTCTTTAGAGTTTGCAGCAACACTCAGCTCATTCCAAGTTTTAGAATTTCTGGAATTTTTCTTAAAGAACCATACCACTCTACCCTTTTTGTAGTGGCTAGAAACTGGAAACTGAGTGGATGCCCATCAATTGGAGATTGAATGAATAAATTGTGGTATATGAATGTTATGGAATATTATTGTTCTGTAAGAAAAGACCAGCAGGATGATTTCAGAAAGGCCTGGAGAGACTTATATGAACTGATGCTAAATGAAATGAGCAGAACCAGGAGATCATTATACATTTCAACAACGATACTGTATGAGGATCAATTCTGATGAAAGTGGATATCTTTAGCAATGAGAGGATCCAAATCAGTTCCAATTGTTCAGTGATGAACAGAACCAGCTATGCCCAGTTTAAGAACACTAAGAAATGAGTGTGGACTGCTTGCATTTTTGTTTTTCTTCCCAGGTTATTTTTACCTTTCTAAATCCGATTTTTCTTGTAAAACAGTTCTCTTGTTGGAGATGTATGCACACATATATTGTATTTAAGCTATACTTTAACATGTTTAACATGTGAAACTGCCTGCCATCTAGAGGAGGGGGTGGAGGGAAGGAAGGGAAACATTGGAACAGAAGTTCTATTGCAGAGGTCAATGTTGAAAATTACCCATGCATATGTTCTGTCAATAAAAAGCTATAATAAAATTTTTTTAAAAAAGAAATGATGAAAGAGATAATTTCAGAAAAACAAAATCAAAAACAAAGACAAACAAAAAAAAACATGGCTAGACCTATATGAACTGCTTCAAAGTGAAGTGAGAAGAACAAGGAGATCATTGGGCATAGTAATAGCAATGCAGTAATAATGATTAACTATGAAATATTTGGCTATTTTGATCAATACAATGATCCAAAATCATTCCTAAGAACTCTTTATGAAAAACTGCTATCTACCTCCAGAGAGAGAACTGATCAACTTTGAAGGTAAATTGAAATATTTTCTCACTTTATTTTTTCTTGCTTTTAAAAATGGCTAATATGGAAATTGTTTTGCATAATTTTACATGTATAATTAATATTGTATTGTTGGGAGTAGGAGGGAGAGAGAGAATTTGAAACTTAAAATTTAAAAAGAAAAGGATACTTAAAAATAATAAATTAAAAATTTTAAAAATAAGGTGGATATCAGAAATGAAGTGCCTGAATATACATTTTTTAAATGCAAAAATAAAATTTTAAATATTTTTTAAAAGAACTGTGCCACTCTATAGTATGAATCCTCAATTACTGGCTCTTGCATCCATTTTCAGTATAAGTTCCCTACACATCCAAATCAGTCTCTTTAGACAGTGCTAGTAGTCCCTATTCTTCTCCATCAGAATAATTTGTCTTGCCAGGTTTTTGTTCCTGAAAGCACCTAATTTATTCTTCTTGAGCTGACTTCACTTAAAGAATTTTACTCAATAAGATCCTTAGCTATCTTTCTTTGTATTTTTATTTAGAAGCCATTCTCCCCAAATCTAGAACATGTGATCAGCTTTTCTTTATCTTTGTATATATTCTAATAACATAGCAGGTAGTGCATTCAAACTGGAATTGGAAAAACCAAATAGTGGGGAAAAAAGTATTTTCCCTGGAATCAGCAGATCTGGATTCAAACTCCATCTCTCTAATATTTGTACCTGTATGGCATTGGTAAAATTATTTCATCTTCTCTGGCCTTAGCTTGATCATTAATAAAATGAGAGGTTTGAACTTGATGGTCTTTGAGGTCCTTTCCTCTCTAAGTCCATGATCCTAAGATGATATGGGACATCAGTTCAATTCTTTTTCTGATATTTACTAGTTTCATGACTCTGGGCAAGTCACAATCCTACTTTCTTTTTGGTGGGACAATTTAATCATTTTATTTTATTTTATTTTATTTTATTTTTCCCTGAAAGGAGTTTATAATTTATTTATTTATTTTTTTATTATATATATATATATATATATATATATATATATTTTATAATATTATCCCTTGTATTCATTTTTCCAAATTACCCCCCCTCCCTCTATTCCCTCCCCCCGACGACAGGCAATACCATACATTTTACATGTGTTACAATATAGTCTAGGTACAATACATGTGTGTGAATATCATTTTCTTGTTGCACAATAAACATTAGAATCCGAAGATACATGCAACCTGGGCAGACAGATATTAGTGCTAACAATTTACATTCCCCTCCCAGTGTTTCTTCTCTGGGTGTAGCTACCTCTGTCCATCATTGATCAACTGGAAGTGAGTTGGATCTTCTTTATGTTGAAGATTTCCACTTCCATCAGAATACATCCTCATACAGTATTGTTGTTGAAGTGTGTAGTGATCTTCTGGTTCTGCTCATTTCACTCAGCATCAGTTGATTTAAGTCTCTCCAGGCCTCTCTATATTCCTCCTGCTGGTCATTTCTTACCGAGCAATAATATTCCATAACCTTCATATACCACAATTTACCCAACCATTCTCCAACTGATGGACATCCATTCATCTTCCAGTTTCTAGCTACAACAAAAAGAGCTGCCACAAACATTTTGGCACATATATGTCTCTTTCCGCTCTTTAGTATTTCTTTGGGATATAATCCCAGTAGTAGCGCTGCTGGATCAAAGGGTATGCACAGTTTGATAACTTTTTGGGCATAATTCCAGATTGCTCTCCAGAATGGCTGGATTCTTTCACAACTCCACCAGCAATAATTTAATCATTTTATTAACAAGACCAACAGATTATTAAATTTAAAAGGATGGTCATTTGGCCATCTCTTTTAGACCAAAGACAATCAAACCAAAGACAAACATTCATCAAGGGTTTCTTGAGACTTATGAGGAGAGTCAATGAGAAAGGAAAAATGAAAAAATGATGATGCTTGAGTTTCACTTTTTTATCTATAAAATGGTAGCTAATACCAGTAGCATCTCTATCAACTCAAAGGTTTTTTTGTTGTTGTTGTTGTTTTTTTGTTTTTTTTTGTTTTGCTTGTTTTTGTAATTTCTTTGAACTGTTAAAATAATTGCTGTGGGGAACTCCTGGTGAGGAAATTCTTGCTGCAATTGTTGAGCAACTTACTATTTTAATGAGTGTCTTGAGACTCTAATGGGTTAAGAGGCTTACCCAAATTCATACAATAAATATGGACAAAATCTAAAAGATAGCTGGCTCTTCCTGGCTCAAAGGAAGGTTCTCCAACCCTGGAGCTGACTCTCTGTTATTTTTAAATAGGCACTTGTTCTCTCCTCGTTAGTCAGAATCAATTAGGTGTAGGATAGCAGCTACCTTGGCAAATCTTCCAACTTTTCAAGAATTAAATTATCATCAAAGTAAGTCGATCCTTTACCATATGCTGTGCTTTTAGCAGAAATTTGGCCAGCAGATGCCCATGTAATCATAGTTCACCTTCAATATTTCAATTTTTACTCTGAGACAGTTTTGTGATCACTGGAGTTATCTTTGATGACAAAACTCTCTGATACAGTTAAGAGTAGCACAATTCTTATTTATGGCCAAAATAATCCTTGCAGTATTTGAATGCATTCTCTTTCTATTACAAAACATGCAGAATTACAGTCTTGATGTTAAAATCTAAACAGAAGATTGGCTAGTGCTGACTGTACCTTCCAAATGCAAAGCTCCTTTTCAGCTTTTTTTTTCTGTTTCTTTGTCTCTCCCTCCCCCTTTCTTCTTCTCCCCCCTCTCTGTCCCTTTTCCCCTTCACTTTCTCTTCTTCTACCTATTTCTCTTTCTCTCCCTCTTCTCCCTCCCCCCTCTCTGTTTCTGTCTCTGTCTCTCTATCTTTCTCTCTCTGTGTGTGTCTGTGTCTGTCTCTCTCTCTGTCTCTGTCCTCTACTCATGCTTCTCCTTTTCTTTCTCCTCCTCCTCCTCTTTTCTCCTCTCTTCTCTCCTGCCAGTGCTTTTCCTTTGATAAGAGCATCAAGACACTATGTAGTTCTGCAAGCTCAAACTTTCATCCTCCTTTCCTGTATTTAAAGGAATGGCTAGGTTGTGAGAGAAGCCATTGAATCTTTCCCAAGTTGATTTAGGAGTGGGAGACACCAAATGAAAACACTTTGATCTTACTGCAATCCCTATACCACATCTGTTTTCTCTCTACCCAAGTTAGTACTCTGGGTACATATTCTTTGATTCCCAGAGCACTTTCAGAGCCAAAATAACACACAAGTGATAGAACTGTTTGTTCTAACTTTATAGATCTTAAAACTTTTAAGGTCAAAATGAAGTATTCTTTATCTATTCAATTGAAATTAGTTGAATGCTAGAAAAATATGAGAATAATTTAATTTGCAAAAAATTTATAAAATTACCATTTTCCTTAAAAATATGGTAACTCAGAGGTTGGTTGCCAGGAAAATATGGGATTGAAGGCCAGACTGTTACACAGAATTAAGCAAATTTAAACATGTATTCATGCCCACAGTGATTTTTTTTTTTTAACTTCTCTAGACTCTCTCCAAAACAGCTTCTTCTTTGATCAAAGTTTCATCTGAAGAACTAGTCAAAAGATGGGCTAGGTTTCCTGCTGCTCTTCACCCATTTTATCTCATTTAGACATAATGCTGATTAGGCAAAGACCACTTGGCCCCAAAACCCATCCCCTTTAAGTTTATCTCAGACTCCACTTCTCTACCTCTGGAATGCTCTAGCTACAATACATTGTTGTCACTGAGAGAGTGATTACCTCTCAAGAGTGTAAAGATAAACAGATTCTCCTTTCTGCAAAGCTTGTTCCCAGAACCACATCTCTACCTCATGTTTTGGGGGGTTCAGTCTGGTCATCTCTTTTCTTAAAACAACAGTTAATAATGTAGAAGAAATATATTTAAAATTATTATACATGTATAACCTATATCAGATCTTGGGGTATCTTGTGGGGGGAGGAGAAGGAAGGAGAGAAAAATTATGGAACTTAAAATCTTATAAAAATGAATGTTGAAAACTATATTTAAAAGTAATTGGAAAAAATATTATTTAAAAATAACAGTAAAAAAACACAATGTGGTGATTTCTACAAAATCTCTCCTGACAGTCAAATAGAATTCTAAGAAATCAATCTATGGGGGAAAAGAATCTGGCTTTGTCACTAAGAGAAAGAACCACAGTGACTGAGTCAAAATAGGTGGGCAAACAGTAAGAGATTCAAGATAAGCACTGAGAAAGAGTTGTTCTTTGTGTTTGTGTCTGTTTGGAGATGGGGTGGGGGAGATTGAATCTCATTTTAGGATTACTAGGACAGTCAAGGAGGTTGAGTTTCCTTCTTCCATTCAACCTACAAAACGCTTCTAAAAGCCTCCCACACTAGCACAATGGTTTCTGACTTGAATGCTGAATAGATAAATTATAGCCACATTGTTAGTTTGTTGTCAGAATTCACTTCCAACCATTGCTTTCTTAACTCTTTTCCTAGTCAGGTACAGACATTTACCCCACTGGAATTTCTTATAAGGGACCTTTCCTCATGTCTACTTAGTAGCATTTAATTTACTGTCTTTATGATTTGTATTTACTGTATCCCCTCAGTATTTGAGGGCACACAATTTCAACTTGTCTTTGTATTCCCAATGCTTATTATGATGCCTTATACACCATAGGCACTTCATAAATGCTTATTACATTTATACCTAGTAATTCATCCATTTTCTCTTTGACTAAATGATGGCACCTCAAAATACCAATTGCAGTGACATTTTCCTACTCTGTTTATTAAAAGTACCATGTTTTATTTATTTATTCATTTTTTAATAAGGCTTCTCAGGAATTTAGTGACTGAGAGAAGCTCATGTGGAAAAGAAATTATTAAAAAGACTCAGGAGGAGCTAGCAGTAAGTTAGGTTCTTTTAAACTATGTGTTTCCTTTTCAAATACTTGTCGATTTCATGTATTCTTTCCTGGAAATGATAAGAGGCTGTGTTGTCAGAACAGTGACATTTTGGGTATCAGCATGATTTGCAAGCAGGGATTTAGCTTTTCAAAGTGAGTGCCCTACATAAATCTACTCTCCCTTAATGGATACAGTCATGTAAATCTCACATCTGCTGATGGAGCTAATGCATTAAAGTACAGCTTTTGGGGTCATGTAGCATTGAAGAATCAATAACCTAAGCATAATCATAACAGACACTTATTTAGTATGTTTTATACCTTATTTTATTTGAGACTAATAACAATTCTGTGAGGCAAATACCATAGGTATTATTGTGCCCATTTCATGGGTGAAGAACCTGAACAAATGAAAATTATGTATTAAATGCTGTCAGGCAATGTGCTAAATGTTGGGTATAAATAGAGACAGTGCTCACCTTCAAAGAATTTTACATGTTAATAAGGGAAACAGTACAAATAATGGAATGTTTTGGTTTGGGGAAATCCCCAGGAGATAAGTAGAACCCAAACAGCCACCTCCTTTGCAGAAGCAGTAGCTGCATTGTTTTTATTGCTGTTTCAGATCAAGAGATGGAAAACTGAAGTGAGGGAGAAGAAACACATTTGGGGGTGGGGTAGATAGATAGTTGGCTAGAATATGAAGCATGGCCCAGCTGAGGTTGGGTAGATATAATGGCTAGATATTAGGTCCATCTAGATATTAAATCTAGATAATTAGATTTAGGTCCAGAGAGCACTGGACCTAAAGTTAGGAAGATAAGTTAACATTCCGAGGGTGACACATACCTGCATTTCAAAAACAAAGTCTGTTTCTAGACGATTTAATAATTGATATTGGAGAAAGTGTTATTAGGTGTTAATTGACTGTCAAGTAACCCTGATTATTAGGGAATACAGAAAAGTTTCACTTGACTAAGTAGTGAAAGAGGGAAACCTACTGTTCAGTTGTTTTTTTATTCCTGCTTTATTTTTTGGGACCCCATTTGGGATTTTTTGGGCAGAGATACTGGAGTGGGTTGTTGTTTCTTTCTCCAGTTCATTTTATAGATGAGGAAACTGAATCAAAGAGGATTAAGTGACTCCCCTGGGTCACTTAGCTTGTAAGTGTTTGAGATCACATTTGAACTCAGATCTTTCTGACTCTAGGCTTGATGCTCTGCCCACCATGCCACCTAGCTGCCCCACCAATATTGAACTATTAGCATTTTTAATTTTTATTTTTTAATTCCTGAACTTACCTGCAATTCCACCTTAAAATACTAATAACCAAAGAGTTATTAATTTTTTTTGAGATGAAATCACAGGAAATGATTAGGTACTTGAACAGGATACAGGATGCTAAAATTTCAATGATAAAGATCAGCTAAACACAAGTACTAGGATTGTGGGATTTTAGAGTGGGAAGGAACCTTTTAATCCAACACCTTGATTTTACAGATGAGGAAGCTAGGAAATAACTGGCCTAAAGTCACACACCTAGGATTCAGATCCAATTCCTTTATGAATGCAGGGTTCTTTCCATAATCTAGACATGTCAGGATCATGTCTTGAGCATATTAATAAATACTTGTTAACTGAAAAGCATCCTTCTTTAAATACGCTGGCAGTTCTGATGAACATGTCTAACTAGTTGAATGAAACAAATGGAATGTCACAAAAATAGCTAAACTCAGAACTAGGAGTGAGACATTTGAATAGGGGATTGAGTCTTGGAGCCTATGAAACTGGGTACCAATTAACAAGGAAGGGGCCCTCAAGACAGATGACTCCAGGTCCGCCTTGGCCTGTTCTTCAGTTCTAGAGCAGTACTTGTATCACTTGGTGTTGTCAGTTGTAGAGGGCTAAACTCTGGAGAAGTATACTTGAAACAGGGATTCTTACAACAAGGTGTTAACTCAGTGGAATTGATGAAATGATGGTTCTCTAGTATACATATACTTAGTACTTAGCATGGTGATGTAATGGTTTTCTAGTTCACACATATTCAGTATGCTGTAATGATGTAATTGTACTAAGGTATTTAAGGGCTGAGAGAACTGGAAATGAGACATTCCATCTTTGACCATCCTCCTGGTGGCTCTCCCGCCTCCTGCACTCCTTCACTAAGATCAAGATAGGGTCAGACTGTGACAGACACAGACTGTGAAGGAGACAATAAAGACTCTAGACTCTATTCCTGACCATCCTTGTAGTGACTATTCTGCTGAGACCAAGGACCTCCAGAAAGCTAGCCGGGACATTACAGTCAATGGTTTTGAAATTAAACTAGAAGAATACCCAAGGGATAGCAAGAGAGAGGGTGGACTTTTAAGACCACAGTGAACAGTTTCTTTCACTGCTTCCTCATCCTCTTATCAAACTCTTGGCAGTATCATTCACTCTCATGGCCTCCATTTACCTTTACACTAATTATGTTTCCAAATTTATTCGTTTTTAGTTTCCCTGACCCCTCTTTGGAGCCCCAGACTCATAATTCCAACTGCTTGGAGATAGAGAGATGATTGAGGAACATATCCTGTATCAGAGCCAGATTAATCTTTCTTTCTTTTTCTTCTTCTTCTTCTTTTTTTTTTTATGAAGAATTTGAGTAAGTTCTCTCCCCTGCTCAGAATTCTTTCATGGCTCCCCACTGTCTACAAAACAAATTTCTTCTTCCTTGGGGTGAGAAATATTCAGGGCCTTCCAGAATCTGGAAGAATCTCTTTCTCTCTCCCCACCACCTTATTTCCTCTCACTCTTCTCTTTGAACTCTCAAGTCCTAAAACAAAACAAAACAAAACAAAACAAAACAAAAACTAGCCATTCTTTTGGAACAACCATGTACATTTCTCCCTCTTCAACTTTGCTCAGATCTTCCCTTTACTAGGAATGCCTCTCAGTTTGTCTAAATCTTTCCCTTTTTTTGAAAGTCAAACTCAAATCCTCTTTCCACATGAAGCCACTTTAGCTTACAGTGATCCATCTTGTCCTACTCTAAATGCTTATTGCAAAAGAACAACTCACTCTTTTGTCCTTATCCTCTAGGAACGCAACTTGTGAGCTATCTTTTTATGTTTCAAGAATTTCAAATCTCTCTCTTCCTCTGATGCAGATGAGTTGGCGCTTGTTATCCCTCTATTCTTTAAAAATTATTTCACAAAGCAGCTCCAGATAATTAGTATATTCCATTTCCGTCTGCTGTAGGGGAGAATTAGGGACAATTAGTGAAAGTGTAGGGTATTCTTTGTGGAGTGTTGCAACTTGTGGGAAGGGATTGACTTGAGTGGAAAATAGAAAGTGATGATAAAGTTGAAGGAGACAGATTACTGATTTGAGAAGCCTCGGGCTATGTATAAAAGAAGGCACAAGAATAGCAAAAATGGGTGGGTGGGTGGATAGGTAGGAGTGAGAGAAAATCAGTTTCGTTTACTGAAAGAGAATAAATTTAATTAAAAAGAAAAGAATAATGGAGGCTTTTTTTTTTTTTTTTTTTTTTTTTTTTTTTTTTTTTAAACAATAAGCATGTCTATGAAGGTTCTCATTATGGAGGCCAACTATTAAAGAGCTTAAGAAAATGATAGAATAGACTTTCAGGTCAGATAGCCAAGGAGAGAAGAACTAGATTTTTTTTTTTTTTTTTTCTGATCCTTCTGGCTTCTCAAACTCCTCTCAAATAGGAATTATATATAACAAATAAAACAATTGTGTGCCTCTACTGACTAAGATATTAAAAACCCATATGAGATTGTTAAACTGAAAGGAGATAAGGCTAATTCCTAATCTCTAACATAGTCAACAGTCCTTTCTCCAATAACCACAATGTTCTGGCTGGGCTGAACAAACCAACCCATGGTTTTCAGCAGAAATCAGTACGTTAGATAGAATCTTCAAAGGTCAGTCAAAGAACTGAGGAACAGAACTGGGGCAGGAGGACATCCATGTCTGTGGAAAAGGAACTGGCAGCCATCTGGAACGAGTGAGTTCTGTTCCTCTAGAGGCCAGTGCCAAGATCAACGCTGGCAAAACACGAATAATCTTAATAGGAGGAGGTCCATCTCTTAGGGTAATTGTCATCAAAGGCAAAAGAGACAAATTGAGTAGTAGGGGAAATATAAAGAAAAAACCTTTGAAATTACCCAAGATCTCAAGAGAAAGATATTAATAACACAAGGGAATATGACTTCCAGGTCAGCTAAATGAATCAAAAAAAAATTTTGAATAAATATTGTAAGACAAAAGGGAAATGAATCAGGAGCTTCGAAGTCAGAAGACCCTGTGAATTCTCAAGAAGAGAGCATGGAACCACAGTTAGAGGGGCCTGAATGGTTTAAAAGAGAACTAAGAATTGTGAAAACAGAATTTATCATCAGCACAGCAGAAACAATTGGCAGAGTAGAAAAACTTGAATCCACAGTGGCAAACCTCACCAAAAAAGCAAAAACAAAAACAAAAAAACAAAAGAGTGAACAACTGATTAAAAATGTGAAATCACAGAAGGGAAGGACAATCTGGAGGAAGAGAAGCAAAAAGAAATAATTATTAAAAGAATTGATCTAGGAGACAATTTAGGTATTTTATATCTCCTAGAAAAGCATAGGATGTCAAAAAATCTGAATGTCATAATGCAAATTATAATACAAGAAGCCTGTTTAGGACTTCTGAATACAGAAAATGCAGTGCCAACAGAAAGAATTCACAGAAAAGAAAAACAAAAAAACTCTAGAAAAGGAGAAAAAAAATGCTATAAATGCCAAGACACATGGGGTTAAATTTAATAATTTAATAACAAATAACAAATTCTGCAAGTGACCATGAAAAAGATCTTCATATAAAGGAAAGAAAATTTAAATAACAGCATACTATTCCATACTCATACTCACCACAAATCAAATGAGGAAATGGAATATTATGCTCTGAAGAACAGAGGAGCTCAAGATGCAACAAACTCTGCAAACCTGTGTCTAACCATCAATGAAAAAACAAAGCTGCTTAATTTAAAAAGAGGCATTTGAAGCATTCAAATAAAGAAAACCAGACCTCAACAAATTGTTTGCTTTAAAAATACCCCACACAACAGAAAAAGCAATATAATGGTAAACCAATATAACAACTAAGGAAAATACCGATAATAAAATAACAAATGAAATAAAATACATATAAAATATTTATATAATAAAGAGATTGTGGGATGTTTTGGAGCCAAGATGGCAGAGTGAAGATACTCACTTGAGTTCTCCCTTAGAGCATCAGAACCACCAAGAGAAGGAATAGAACAATTTTCCAGCTTAAGGCAGCTTGGAAGGTCAACAGGAGGGGTCTACTGCATGGGGTGTGTCTGGAGCACAGCAGGCCATGCCAGCACAGCAGCCCCAGGAAAGCAGGAACAGGTCATGGACCTCTAAATTGGTGGCAGTGGCACCAACCTGCAGACCTCTCAGCCCACAGAGCCAAGAACAACTCAGCAGGAAAGGTTTGGGAAACTAGGGTATGAGGGGAGCCCTACCCCAAGATCAGGCTTTGGCAGCCACTGAACCAACAGCAATGGAAGTAGTGCTGCCGGAGCAGCAGTGACTAAGGCAGCTAGAGTGACCTTGGCAGCTAGAGTGACCTTGGCAACTAGAGTGACCTTGGCAGCAGTAACTTCCAGAAAACTTAGCACATAGGTGAGGAGCCAGAACAGCTAGTCAGAGATATAAGAGGGGCTCCTTTGCTGGCACTGAGGTAAGACTGTGTTGTTTGCCCATACTCAGATCTGGTTAGCAGTGCTGGCTCACAACAGGTCCCTAGAAATGTATCTGAAAATAGCTGCACAAAAACTCAGAAGGTTGGGAAATTTCACTCTCTGTCCTAGAAACAGAGCACCGCATTAACAAAGAGCTAAAAGCCAGAGACTGGAAAAATGAGCAAGTAACAGAAAAAGATTTTAATCATAGAAAGCTATTATGGGGAGAAGGAAGATCAAAACACATACTTAGAAGATGATAATAAAGGTCCTACATCAAAGCCTCCAAGAAAAGTAAGAATTGGCTTCAGACTATGGAAGAGCTCAAAAGGGATTTTGAAAAGCAAATAAGAGATCTAGAGGAAAAATTGGAAAGAGAAATGAGAATGAAGCGAAAGAAAACACAAAAAGCTAATGAGGAGAAGAATGCCTTAAAAAGAAAAATTGGCCAAATGGGAAAGAAGGAAAGTAATTCCTTAAAAATTAGAATTGAGCAAATGGAAACTAATGACTTTATGAGAAATCAAGATATAATAAAATAAAACCGAAAGAATGAGAAAAGAGGAAACAATGTGAAATATTTCATTGGAAAAAATAACCAATCTAGAAAATAGATCCAGGAGAAATAATTTAAAAATTATTGGTTTACCTGAAATCCATAATAAAAGACAAACAAACAAACAAACAAAAAAGAGTCCGGACTTTGTAAAGGGCTGAAACTGCTCTGAGGTCCGACAACCAAGCACCTAAGGCTAATTACCCATTGGATAATACTCTATTAGCATATGTTTGGAAAATGGCCTGGCCCACTACTCTGTGCTGGCTCAATCTTTTGAAGAGAGGATTGTAAGAGGATTAGAGGGTGGAGTAAGACAAGTGAGAATTACTTTTTTGAGGGGAGAAGAGGAGAAAAAAGCTGTGGAGATTCCTGTGTCCATTCCTCTCATTTTGACCAAGAATAAAGACTAAGGACTTTTTTTGCTGCAAAAAAAAATAAAATAAAACCAGTAAAAAAAAAAAAAAATTGAAGCAAAATAACATTCAAGTAAACAACAATAAAAAGAGTAAGAATGCTATCTTGTGAACCATACTCAGTTTCCACAGTTCTCTCTCTGGGTATAGATGGCCCTTTTCATCATTGAACAGTTGGAACTGGTTTGAATCATCTCATTGTTAGAAAGAGCCACTTCCATCAGAATTGATCATCTTATAGTTTTGTTGTTGCCATATATAATGATCTCCTGGTTCTGCTCATTTCACTTAGCATCAGTTCATGTCGGTCTCTCCAAGCTTCTCTGAAATCATTCTGTTTACAGAAAAAAATATTCCATTATATTTATATACCATAACTTATTCAGCCATTCTCCAGTTGATGGCCATCCACATAGTTTCCAGTTTCTGGCCACAAAAATTCTTGCACATACAGGTCCCTTTCCCTTCTTTAAGATTTCCTTGGGATATAAGCCCAGTATTAACACTGCTGGATCAAAGGGTATGCACAGTCTGATAACTTTTTGAGCATAGTTCCAAATTACTCTCCAGAATGGTTGAATCTGTTCATAGTTTCACCAACAATGTATTAGTTGGACATTATTTTTTTTCAAAAATTTATAAAAGAAAATTAGATAGAGGGCACAGATGTGAGTTGAATATGGAGGAATAATATCTAAAACATAACATAAAATCAAGGGGTGAGAGAAGAAAATACTCAGAGAAAGGGAAAGGGAGAGGTGGAATGGTGTATATTATCTGCCATAAAGGAGCAAGAAAAAGCTTTTATGATACAGGGGAAGAGGAGGAGGGAAGGGAGAATAAGTGAAACTTACTCTCATCAGAGTTGGCTGAAAGAGGAAATAACATACACATTCAATATGTGTATATAAATCTGTCTTATCCTGCAGGAAAGTAAAAGGATATGAAAAGAGGGAAGAGTGACAGAAGAGAGGGCACATTATGGCACATTGTCCAAAGCAAAACATTTTTGAAGAGGGACAGAATGAAAGTAGAGCCTGGAATAAACAGGGGGGACATACAGAATTAGTCATAGTAATTATGAAAATATTTTTTAAAGAAAATTTCTCTGATGAAGGCTTCATTTCTCAAATGAATAAGGAACTAAGTCAAATTAATTTTTTTAAATAAAGAGCCATTGCTCAATTGATAGATTATTAAAAGATATGATTTATAACCAAAGGGTTATAAAATTGTACATATCTTTTGATTTAACAATACCACTACTAGGCATTCATCCTGAAAGAGATTTTTTTTTTTAAAGGGAAAGAACCTAAATGTATAAAAATATTTGTAGCAGCTATTTTCTCACAGTAAAGAAATAGAAATTGAGGGGATGCCTATCAATCAATTGGGGAATGGCTGAATAAATTGCATTATGTAGTTATGAAGGGACATTATTGTTCTATAAGAAATGATAAGCATGGATGCTTATCTGAAAAATCTGGATACTCTTCAATGAGTGAAATGTACTGTGCAAAAAGAAATGTGATATGTATATAGTGTTAGCAAAGTTGTGGGATGATCAGCTGTGAATGACTTTGCTCTTCTCAAGAATATGATAATCTAAGACTACCTGAGGAAAAATGCTATCCACATTTAACATATAATTTAACATATTTAACATGTATTGGACTACCTGCCATCTAGGGGAGTGGGTGGAGGGAAGGAAAGGAAATTTTGGAACAGAAGGTTTTGCAAAGGTCAATGTTTTGTAAATAAAAAGATATATAAAATATTTTTTAATGCTATACATATAGTCTAGAGAAAGAATTGATTTTGTTTGAATGTAGAACAAGCATACATTTTAACTTTTTTCTAGTGATTTTTTTTTGAGGAAAGGAAGTGCTATATTTTCTTTTGCAACATGACTTTTATGGAAATATTTTGCACAACTTCACATGGGCCTTTTTAATGGAGAGTATGGGGAGGAAGGAGAACTATCTGGAACTCAAAATTTTGAAAACAAGTGTAAAAAGAAAGGAAAAGATATAAAAAACCATATATATATGTGCGGATGCATACATATATACATATGTATGTATGTACACTGTGTGTATGTCAGTAACAACAGAATAATAGCAGAGGGACCATTGTATATACATTATATATGTATATGTATATATATGGAGTGTATATATGGTATTTTTAAGAATGTAAGGGAACATTATTTTTCTATAAGAAATGAGCAGGCTTATTTCAGAAAAGCCTGGAAAGACTTACATGAAGTGATACTAAGTGAAGTGAGTAGGACTAAGAGAACATTATATATAGCAACAACAAGATTATGTGACGATCATCTGTGATGGATGTGGCTTTTTTCAACAGTGAAGTATTCAAGGCAATTCCAATAGAGTTGTGATGAAAAGAGCTATCCGCATCTGGAGAGAGAACTATGGAAACAATCTAAATAGGAAAGGCTATTATATTCTCATTTTACATTTAAGGAAACTGAGGCAAAGTGAAGTTAAGTGATTTGCCTACGGTTACACAGCTAGTAAATATCTGAGACCACATTGGAACTCCAGGGTCAGGACAGGAATCTCCATGTCATCAGACCTAGATGCAAGTCCCCCAAGAGTCTTTTTCTTTTTTTCTTTTCCAGGTCTGTTTACAAATAGAATACCTACCAAGTCATATGAAAATGACAATTTGAGTTTGCTGCAAAAAATTTAGCTATTGTGAATTAGAGACACAACTTTCTTAGCATGGTATGGTTTTAATTGCTTAGCATTTCAACATATATCAAGTGCTTTTGACAATGTGCTACTTCTCACAGGGATCTGTTAACATGGGCCTTATCCTGCGTGACAAATGTGGAAAATATCTCAAAGCAAGAAAGGGACACACACACACACACACACACACACACACACACACACACACACACACACTCACGTCTAGGGCCATCCTATTCATAGACCCAGGTACAAAGAGTACTGTTTTGTTTTCCTTCTCTGAAAAATCAAAACTAAGATGCCACCTTTCAAAAACATACCCAAGAAGCATTGGTACAACTGAAGTTTCCAGCTATCTTCAGCCATGAAAACCTTTTGGAATCTTCTTTTACAGCTGTCACTGGGGGCGTTAATCTAAATTTAAAATGTGTTGCAGAATTCCCCATCGCAACGCTTTTTATTAACAGTGTGTCAAGAAATGATAGAATTGACTTTAGTATGGGGCTCTTCAGACTAATGGAAAGCTAAGAGCGAAAGAGAGAGGTTATTTCCATATTTAACAGCAGATGAAACCATTTATAAGGCACTCATTCACTCACCCACACACCACCTGCTCCCTTCCACAATTATGGAGGAATACTAGAGAGAGAAGGGAATATTCCTTGGAACTAAGTTTCTCCCACCTTTCTCATCTAGGTGGGAGAGCGATAGATACTTTAGTAAAATGTATACATGCGCTGAAAAAGAACTCAGTCTTTGGGTCTAATTCTACTTTTTATCCTCTTTGAACTTGTGCTGTTTCCCTTCCTCCAAAGATGAATTTTAAAATATATAGACAGGAGACAGATGGGTTCTTTAGTTCATTAAAATGATACTAAGACAGAATCTACTCCTTGGGTCGAGGACCTAAGTGAAGCACTTTGGCTAATAATGATGAAAAATGATTTTGCTGAGCAAGATCTATACCACAAATGATGAGATGTGACTATGTGAGATGTGATCTCTCAAGCAACCAAATTTAATCAGATTATCTTGAACTGCCCAGACAGATGCACCACAGCGAAAATCCTATTGTGACCTCAACCCAATATTCAAAGAAGAATTGTCTCTCTCATAAAAAGGAATTCTAGCAGAAAATCTGTAACAACTTTCCCTTTTCAGAAGAGATCCTCCTTAAATATTCTTCTGTGGCTAGTGGAAAGTTGAAAGTTTTGACAACCTTAAATTAAAAAGGTCAATAATCAGTCCTTCGGGTAATATAATTTAACTCCTTAGCATTTTCTAGGTTTACAGTTAAATGAATGTTGAATATCAAGTGTGTGTGTGTGTGTGTGTGTGTGTGTGTGTGTGTATGTGTGTGTATAAGAAAGAGAGAGACAGAGGCAAAAAGAGATAGAAGAGAGAGACAGACACAGACACAGACAGACAGACAGAGACACAGAGAGACGCACACACAGAGAGACAGAAAGAGACAGAGAGGGAGAGACAGAGAAGACACAGACAGAGAGAGAAGACTAATGGAGAGAACTTATATATATATATATATATATATATATATATATATATATATATATATATATATATATATATATATATATATATATTAGTTTTTAACCATCTTCTGAAAATTAAATGTTTATTTTCCCTTGGGGGAAAGAGCAAGGAATAACAAATTTTAACCAAATATTGTTTTCAGTTTGATTCAACAAGTGCTTATTCCATACAAGTCAGTCTTAACTACTAATAGGATTGGGAATAAAGAAACAAAAATACGAAACAAAAGTCCCTGTTTTTAAGTCTACTAGACTATAAATGTATTCTTTATCTGAAACATTCATTCAGGTAGCTCTAAGAATACTTTTTTATAAAAAGACTTCAGAGCAGCTTTTCTACCAAAGAAAAATTTTCATTTTAAATTCCCCCCCACATTTCTCTCTCTCTCACTATTCCTCCAATAGAGTAAATAAAACGATGCTCTGGAGCCTGGTAACCTGAATTCAAATTTGATTTAGCCACTCATGGCCCAATATGGCAACAGGCAATTCACTTAACCTTTATAGGCCTCAGTTTCCCTATTTGTAAGAAGAGGGGATGGGCCTAGATGACCATTAAAAAACCTTTTCAGTTTTATTAATATAAGAAGATGCTTTGATCATCTTATGAATCATATAAAATCAGAGAAGCTAGGCCTTGTCAGCTACTCATCACTACTGGTACTGGTCTAGGCTTCCTTAACCTGAGAAGACTATAGGCATTTTTAAAGGGGAAAGAGTCACATTTTCAGGGCTTCTGCAAGTTTAGCCTCCCTGAACAAGCAGAGAACTAAGAAATTGTGTATGTAATTCTCTATATAGCAATTAGGCAATTACAATCACAATTGGCCATTTGTGCCTTTGAAATAGGATGCAAATGGTTGATTGTGGGTGCAATTCAATAGCACATGCTCCGTTGTATCTACAGTTTTGCTTCCACGCAGAAGAGGAAGAAGACTTACAGTTTGAAACCCTAGCCTCTAGCTTGAGCGTTTATCATTGTGCCAAATCATGCCTCTCTTCAAAAGATTCCTCCTAGAAAAGAAGTTTCTAACCTAAGAAAATAGATTTTGATGGAGGAAACTCCACATCCAAAAAGGTGACCTCAGGATTGTCTTTCAAAGTATACAAGTGCTGTGTCTTGGAAAGAAAAAAAAAAGGCAGAAGGTTGAGTTGTTCCTAAGTAGTCATTAGCACCTGGGCCAATTTTCAGACAATTGTTGGGATCTTAAAAGCATGATGCTAACAAATGGTCAGCCTGGTCTTATGAACATGAACTAGGGAAATGCTGCCACCTCCTGGTGGAGCTTACTAAGAGCTGAAATCCCAAGACAAGCATAAACCAATGCTGGGAGTGTTTTGTTTTGTTTCTGGGAAGATGTCTTTGAGATGGGAGAATGTTAGATAATTAGCCCTGAGGGCAATTCCAGGAGAACAGGTCTAAACCAAGGCAAATCCAGAACAACAAACCTTGTGGCACTGGGCAAAATAGGGAGAAATTACAAGAAAGGGCAACTGATGGAGACTCTCAGGGCTACTGTTTACCTGTGAGTTCTTCTGTACTGTGCCTCAGTTTCCACATTTGTAAGACGAAAAGGGCTGAACTAGATGAACTCTAAATTTGATTATCTCCAGAAAAAGGTAAGTTGGTTCCAGAGTTCTAGGGCAGTTTGAATTAGTCATCTAATAAACTTACATCTCTTAACTGAACTGTATGCAGGGGATACACAAGAAACAAAATATAGAGTGTGGGACAGTGGGCGAAACAGGATTTGGGATCAAAGACTCCTTGTTCACATCCCAGATTCTGCTACTTACCACTTGGATGACCTCAGAAAAGTTATTTTGTTCAAATTTTATAAGAAGAATACAAGCTATTCTCCAACTGATAAATGGTCAAAGGATATGAACAATTTTCAGACAAAGAAATTAAAATAATTTCTAGTCATATTAAAAATGCTCTAAATCACTACTGATTATAGAAATGCAAATTAAGACACCTCTGAGGTGCCACTTCACACCTCTCAGTTTGGCTAAAATGATAGGAAAAGGTAATGATAAATGTTAGAGGGCTGTGTGACCCTGGGCAAGTCACTTAACCCCAGCCTCAGGGGGAAAAAAAAAAGATAATGTTGGAGGGGATGTGGAAAAACTGGGACACTGATACATTGTAAGTGGAGTTGTGAACTGATCCAACCATTCTGGGGAGTAATTTGGAACTATGACCAAAGGGCTATCAAACTGTGCATACCCTTTGATCCAGTAGTATAACTATTGAATTTGTATCCCAAAGAGATCATAAAAAAGGGAAAAGGACCCACATGTACAAAAATGTCTGTAGCAGTCCTTTTTGAAATGGTAAGGAATTAGAAACTGAGTGGGATTCCCCAAATCACTTAGAGGATGGCTGAATAACTTGGAGTATGTGAATGTTATTGAATATTATTATTCTATAAGAAATCATGAACAGGTTGGAAAAGACTTGCATGGACTGATGCTAAGTGAAGTAGGTAGAATCAAGAGAACATTGCCCCCAGCAACGAAAAGGTTATGTGACGATCAACTTCGATGGACTTGGCTCTTTTCAACAATGAGGGGATTCAAGGCAATTCCAATAGACTTGTGATAGAAAAAGGCATCCATATCCAGAGAGAGAACTATGGAACCTGAATGTGGATGTAAATATACCTTCTTTGTCATGGTCTGTTTGCTTGTTTGTCTCTCATTTTTTTCCTTTTTTGATATGATTTTTCTTGTGTAGCATGATAAATATGGAAATGTATATAGAAGAATTAAACATGTGCAGTTCTATACACATTTCCACATTTATCATGCTGAATATATTGGATTGTTTGCTGTCTAGGGAAGGGGGAGGGAGAAAAAAGTTGGAAGACAAAGTTTTGCAAAGATAAATGTTGAAAACTATCTTTGCATATATTTGGAAAAATAAAAAGCTATCATAAAAAAAGAAAAGTTATTTCTTCTCTCTGAACCTCATTTCCCTAATCTTGAGGAGAGAATTTCTAATGTCATTTTCCAGTTCTAAATCTAAGATCCTTTGCTCTTGCCTTTGGGGCATTTATAGGGTTTAAGCTTTTTTCATGTTAAGTCAGGGTAGAAATTGTTCCTTTTAGGCTGAGTCCATAGGGGCTGGTGACCTTTAGCTCTAGGTTCATTGCTCTGGGGTTTGCCTGTCTCCTCAATAGGGGAGCTGACAACCTAAAAGAAGAGTCAAGGACATAAATATTTATAGAATAACTATAAAGATAATAGATATATTTTTAGCTTCTTGCTAGTTGCCCATCTCATTATCTAGGTCATAAGCCACATAGTAACCACTTCCAGGTGGCTGCTTGTACAGGGGCATTCAACAAACTTGAGTGAAGAAGCCCTTTGAAAAGGAGTTCAGCCCAAGTCCTGCCCTGGCTTGACAGAAAAAAAGGACCAAAAGTTATTTGGACAGCATCAAGTTGAAGTGAAAAATAATAATGACTATTTAGTAAAGAGATAATTCAGTGCTCCAGTTCTTTGGGACCAGCAGTATTCTTATTATTAGATATGGGGGCTTCTCCCTCTTAGATATAAGGCTCTTTGTCTTCTAGCAAACCGGGCCAGTATAACAGGTAACTTCAATAGGCTGGTGTAGTTATTTGGGACTTTTTTTTTTTTTTTTAAGTATAATCAGTATCAAATGAAGACTCAGATCTTAGACTCAGACTTTCTCCAAGACTAAGAATATCCACCTCAAAGTCAATGTTTTAGTCACTTTAGATCCATAAAAAATATATAAAGAATTAAAGACAGTCAGAGATTCACGCTTACTAAACCTTCTTTGTTCTAACTGGTATATGGGAGAAGGGAATAGATTATTTAGATGGAGAGGGAACATCCTTCAAAGGAAATACCAGATGGACATGCTGCCATCTGGATGGTCAGAGACAGAGAGAGAACAAGGCCTGGTGGAATTTCCTTTTTAAGCCCTCTGTGTCATTGGCTTTTCCTGGTCCATGATATAAGAAAGGTGTTTGTTTTTTAAAACCAGATTACTTTTCAATCCTGATCACATATGAGTCTAGAAGCAACATCAGTACTGAGCTAATATATGTGTAACTAGTTATATATATATATATATAAAACTTTGTGCATTCTCTGCAATTCCCTGATTATATAAAAGACAGATCTAAAACACACAAATGGATACACATTAATTTTAGAAAGAAGTAGACTAGCAGCATCAAGACGCTTTTTATGAAGGAGCTGAGACTTGAGTTGAGATTTGAAGACAACCAGAGAGTCCAAGAGAGGAAGCTGAAGAAGAATTGTATTGAGATATGGGGGACAGCTATTACAAAAAAAGCATGGAGATGGAGAGTCAAGTTGTAGTCAATCCATCAATGGATGGATCGAAGAGGATAAGAAGATGATTAAAGTATAAGAAAACTAGAAAAATAACAAAGTTCATGTTGTAAAAAAGCTGTAAACATCAAACAGGAATTTATTTTTGATCCTGGAAGCCAATGAGAGCCTCTAGAGTTTGTTTTGTGAGGGATTACATGATCAGACTTTTGCTTTAGAAAAAAAAATCACTTTGGCAGTTTTGTGGAGCAGAGATTGGAGAGCAGAGAAGCTTGAGGCAAGGAAAACAAATCGGAGACTACTGCAATTAGCAGACAAGCAGTGAAGAGGGTCTAAATGAGGGCAGTGGCTGTGTGAGTAGAGAGAAGACAAATCTCCTAATTTTGACATAAATATGACAAATTTGCTTTTAAGTTTTAAAAGTAAATTGTAGCAACTATGCTCTGGCCTACTCTCCCAGAGACAGGCAAGTTGCATCTTCTTCTCCAAGTCATAAAGTACCCTGAGGAGTTTGGGGATGTGTCATCTGTACTGCCATCAATTCAAGGTCCCACTGGCTATACCCTACCACTATTAGAGTGCCAGTGACTAGTACTCTGGTTCCATTTAATCACTGAACATTGTCCAAGAAAAATATTAATAATCTACTCTGTGTTTTAGGTACATGTTTACTAGAAACAATTTTATTTAATTAGATATTTTTTAAATCCATGTATTTTTAGTTTAGTGACCAAAATGGAAGATAACAAAAATATATCTATATCCTTGAAATCTGTGTCTTTATCCAAAAATTTGAGTTCAAATTTAAGGGAATGTTGAACAAGAAAAATGTTATAGCATATTAACTTTTATTAAAATTCTAAAAAATCAGTGCTCAATTACTTCCTTGCCTATTCCCTGCAAGGACTGAAAAAAAAAAAACCCTTACTCCCTGTGATCAATATCTTAACTTTATAATCAGAAAGAAGACACTGTTCTCAGGTAGATGATGGCTTCAATCACTTTGGGGGTGAGGGAGTTGGGAGGAAATGATCCAATCTAGTCAAGAATTAAGCTTGTTTTTTCCATCCTTGATCCAATTTTTCTAGGACCTTAGCCTTTATTTATTCACTTTCTATATACCCATATCCCATGAAGTTCATATTCATATATAGTTTTGACTTCTATTTTTTAAAAAAATATTTTATTTTTTTCATATTCAGTTTTTAAAAATTTGGGTTCCATTCACTCACTTTCTGCTCCCTTTCTCTGTCATTGAGAAGAGATGTAATTTTATATATTATAGATGTGGCATGTAAAACACATCCATATGGTCATATTGTGAAAGAAAACTCAGACCAAAAGAAAACACCAAGGAAAATTTAAAAAGTAAAAAAAGTTTCAAATTGTATTTAGATTCCGTCAGTTCTTTCTCTGACAATGTATAGCATTTTTCATCATGCAGTCTTAGGAATTGTCTTAGATCATGGAATGGCAAAGTCATTCTCAGCTGATCATTGTACAATATTGCTGTTAACTGTGTACAATGTTCTCCTGATTCTTCTTACTTCACTTTGCGTCAGTTCATGGAAGTCTTTCCAGGTTTTTCTGAAAGTATCTGTTCATCATTTCTTATAGTACAATAGTATTCTATCACAATAATATAATACTAATTGTTAAGCCATTCCCCAATTGATGGGCATCCTCTCAATTTCAAATTCTTTGCCATCACAAAAAGCCTGCTTTAGATATTTTGTACGAACGGATCTTTTTTTTTTTTTTTTTAATCTCTTTGTGATATAGACCTAGTAGTGGTATTAATGGGGTCAAAGGATATGCATAAATTTATAGCTCTTTTGACATAGTTCCAAACCGCTTTTCAGAATGGTTGGAGTGATTCACAACTTCATTAATAATGCATTAATGTCCCAATTTTTCCACATCTCTCTAACATTTATCATTTTCTTTTTTTGTCATATTACCTAATCTGATAAATAGAAAGTGGTACTTTTGAGTTCTTTTAATTTATATTTCTTTAATCAGTAGTGATTTAACACATTTTTATTTGATTATAGCTTTGATTTATTCAGCTGAAAAATGCCTATTCATATCTTTTCACCATTTATCAAATGAGGAATGATTTGTATTCTTTTTAAGAGTATTTTTCCAATCACATGTAAAACAATTTTGATATAAATTTTAAAAAATATCTTTTGAGTTCATGTGAAATCACATTAATCATATTGTGAAAAAAAACAGAATTCCCCCCCCAAAAAAAAACCTTCACAAAAAAGTAAAGAATAATATGCTTTGATATATTCAGATTCCATCAGTTCTTTATTTTGAGATAGATAGCATTTTCATCCTATATCCTTCAGAATTGAATGACTGGTATTTTTATAAATTTGACTCAGTTCTCTATATATTTTTTAAAAATGAGTACTTTATCAGAGAAACTTGCTGTAAAACTTTTTTCCCTCGGTTTTCTGCCTTTCTTCTAATCTATTGTAGAATTCTTGGTTTTTAATCCATCCTGCTAACCACATACATTTTATGGATGAATCCTTTCCATTCACAGGTATGGTTACTTACTATGTATTTCTCCATCCTACTTTTACTTTTTCCCCTATTTAGGTTTTTCTCTCTGGCTCTGTCTGTCTGCCTCTTCCTCCTTTGACCCTCCTCAAAATTATTTTGCGTCTGACCACTGCCTCCCCAATTTCACCTTTCTTTTATCATTTTTCTCCTTTCTTATCCCCCTTCCCTTTACAGTAAGGTAGATTTCTACACCTAACTGAGTGTGTATGTTATTCCCTATTTGAGTCAATTCTAAGGAGAGTAAGATTTAAGGATTACCCCCTGCATCTTCTCCTCCATTGTAAAAGCTCTTTTATATCTTTTTTTAATGAGATAATTTACCCAATTCTACCTCTTTCTTTCTTCTTTTCCCAATGAATCCCTCTATTTCATCCCTTCATTTTATATTTTTGGCTATCAACCCATCATAGTCAACTCATACCCATGTCCGTTTTCTATGTATATTCCTTCCAAGTGCCATAATAATGATAAAGTTTTTAGATGTTACAAGTATTATCTTCCCATGTAGGAATACAAATAGTTTATAACCTTATTGACTCCCTTATGATTTCCCTTTCTTGTTTACCTTAAATTTCTCTTGAATCTTGTATTCGAAAGTAAAATATTTTGTTCAGCACTGGTCTTTTAATCAGGAGTATTTAAAAGTCCTCCATTTCATTAAATATCCTTTTAAACTTTGAATTCTTCATTGTAGTACTAGCTCTTTTGCGTTGCAGAATATGTTGCTTAATTTTGTGTGATATTGACTATGGTTCATTGATATTTGAATTGTTTTCTTTCTGGATGCTTGGAATATTTTCTTCTTGCCCTTGAAGCTCTGGAATTTTGCTATAATATTCTGGGAGTTTTTATTTTGGCATCCTTTCAGGAGGAGTTCAATGGATTCTTTCAATTTATACTTACCCTTTAGTTCTAAGATATTAGAGCAGCTCTCATTAAAAAAAAAAAACAAACCAAAAACAAAAAAACAAAACAAAACAACAACAACAAAAAAAAACCCATGACTTTAGCCTTGATCTATTTTCCATGTAATTTGCTTTTCCAGTGAGATATTTCACATTTTCTTCTATTTGTTAAATTCCTTTGATTTTGTTTTATTATTTCTTGATTTCTCATGAAGTTGTTAGCTTCCATTTGCTCAATTCTAATTTTTTTAAAATTTATTTTTCCAAATTATCCCCTCCCTCCCTCCACTCCCTCCCCCCGATGACAGGCAATCCCATACATTTTACATGTGTTACATATAACCTAGATACAATATATGTGTGTAAATACCATTTTCTTGTTGCACATTAATTATTAGCTTCCGAAGGTATAAGTAACCTGGGTAGATAGACAGTAGTGCTAACATCAATTCTAATTTTTAAGGAATTACTTTCTTCAATGAGCTTTTGTACCTTTCTTTTTCCATTTCGTCAATTCCACTTTTTAAGGATTACTTTTCTTCAGTGAATTTTAGTGACATTTTTATGATTTTATTTTACAACTGACATTTCTTTCCCCAATTTTTCCTCATGAAAAAAAAAATCAACAAGTTGGTAAAGGAGGTACCAAAAAAAAAAAAAAAAAAAAAAGGTTGAAGAAGATAATGTCTTAAAAACACTAAACTTACTTGATTTTTAAAATCCTTATTGAGCTCTTCCAAGTATTAAATTTTTAGGGGGTGGGGCTGAGAAGAAGAGGCCTAAGATCAATTCATGGTTTTCTTTGTAGCTGTTTTGACATTGTTTTCTTTTGAGTTTTCATTTTTATCGTCCCTGTCACCTCAGTAACTTGCTATGGCCAGGTTTTTGTTGTTGTTTGTTCATTTTCCCAGCATTTTTCTTGACTTTTAACTTTATGTTAAAATTGGGTTCTGCTCCCAGGTGGGGGAAGCAGTTTCAAGCAAAAGGTTTTTCACACTGCTGTATTTACAGCTAGTTCTGGGGGCCTATATGTTTTATTCATAGGGCCTAAGGAGAGATGTGGTCACTACCCTTCTGGCCTGTAAAACTTGGGTCTGTAAATGAAAAGCACCCTTTTATGCCCTGGGACTGTGATGAGGGTCCCTGTTCCTGACAGTGCTCCTTCTTTCCCTGGGACTTATTTTCTATAAAGGCAATGCAAAAAGTCCTGCTCCCAATGCTAACAAAAAGTCCTCTTGCAATCTCCTTCTGACCAATTGTCTGACCTCCTTACTATCTATGATTTGAAAGCTCTAGAAGCTATAGCTATCTGATTCAGTTGCCCTTAGGGCTAACTGCTGGCTTGCCAGGGCTTGATCTGTTTTGGATTCTATTTGCACCCCAGTGAGACAGACTTTTCCTGCCAACCTTCTGAGTCGTCTTGGTCTAGAAAATTGTTTCACCCTGATTTGCAAATGTTCTCATGCTCTAAGATTTGTTTGGAGACATCATTTCAAAATTTATTGGAGTGAAATATGAGAGCTCAGGTTAAGTCCCTGCCTTTATTCTACCTCTGTCCTACGGTGTGACTTCCAGATGAGTTTTCTCTGATAGAAGTGATGAAGCCTACAGATCACAATCCTAGTTATCCTGTATGATTTCCTCATATGATCTCTTTTAGATAATGATAAGTGGATTTTTTTCTATTTCTACTTTCTCCTTGTGTTCTAACACTATGGGGCAAACTTCTTTAATTATTTCTTGTATTATTAAATCAAGATTCTTTTTTTTCCCAGTTATTCTTATGTTTTTTTTTCCTCCTTAATCTGCATTCCAGGTTCATGGCTTTTCTTATGAAATGTCTTATACTCTCTTCTATTTTTTCACTATTTATATTTTGTCTTATTATTTCTTAGTCTCATATCTTTGCTGGTTAACCCTTGCCCAATTCTAGTTTTCAAGGAGTCATTTTCTTCCTTAAGATTTTGGATCTTTTCTAGTTGGTTGATTTTCTTTTCATAATCTTGTTTTTCTTCAATTGTTCTTTTTGAACAATTTACAATTTTTTCCTTAATTTCTCTCATTTGATTTTTTTTAAGTCTGAAGATGAATCCCAGTCTTCCTTATTTCCCAAGTACCTTTCTATGGTTTGGTTATTCTCTTTTGTTGCTTATTTTATAGCTGATTTTTGGTGCAATCATCTCTAGTTCTGGGATATAGAGGTTAGGTTCCTGTAAGTGACTGCTGGGTGTACCTGGCTCCTTCTCACCCAAGCAATACAACTGGGCCTGGTGTCCCTTATCAGCAGAGGTTCTTTTAATCTTCCCTGACTCAGATCCCTGACTCCTGACTCTGGAAGGTGAAAGTTCCAGTGGTGGGGCCGGGGTTACCTCCAATCCAGCTAACCCCAGGCTTCCTGCTTGCAGTTTCAGCTGAGCTAGGCTGGAGGTGTGTGTATTTCAAATCATTTACTACTGGATCCCTGGGTCTTTCTTCTGGGGCTTTTCAGATTGTCCTAGGAGAACCCCTCTTCTGTTCCAAGACTTACTTGTTTTTTACCTGTCTGTATTCATCCTGGGGGAACAATTTTGTCTTGCTTGTAGGGAGAATCTGGATATCTTGGAGTTTTCTGACCTACTCCACCATCTTCCCACAATTCTCCCAGCAATTTTTGTTAAGACAAAAATTGAGAAAAATGATATTTAGGTATCTATATGATGGGGTGTAGATACTAGAATTGGAAGCCACTGAGGGTTTTAATTTGTTTTTTTGTTTTAAAAAAATTTCAAAGGAGTTATAGAATAATGTGAATACATTATAGACTGATTGAAAATAAAGGACTTAGAAGAGACTTTTTGAGGAGGGCCTAAGAACTAAGAAAAATATGTGAATTTGTCCTATTCTACTGGGATGGGTAGTGGGATTTGGAGTGGTGACATACCCACAGAGAAATCCTAGTGGAAGTCTCAGGAATCGAGATGGGCTGGAGCTGGAAGTAGATTTGAGAATTTTTCTATTATAAATTTAATAAATATGCATATAAAAGAACATTTTTATATACAAAGTAGAAAAAGAATCTATTACATGCAGATTATTTTTTTTAATATATAAGTTCGACATGATGCTTTCAAAGCTGTCCATCTTGTATTTTTTCCCTTCTGAACTTCCATTTGATTCTTTGTATTTTATTAAAATATATTAATCGCCCCCTCTTCTTTTTTCTTTTTTTTTTTGTCAACAATATCCCTTTCCTAGCTCTTTTCTCCCTGCCAAACACAACTCTTCCAGATAAAAACAACTCCTCCAAATGAAAAATAATAACTAAGTTAGAAAAGTAATAACAAAGTTCATTTAGAAGAATAAAAGATCAGAAACTTTAAAAAAAGAGAAAAAATATATAAAGGAAGCAGATTCAGTATTATCATAGATTAAACCATATTATAAGGTAAAAGCATTGTTGAAAGGTAAAATGGATAATTTTAAATCAAAATCTTCTTATATAAATAAAACCTATACAGCTAAGAATAAAAAGAATGCAGAAAATTGGGGGGAAAAGCTTCATAGTTTCTCAAGGTGTGATTGCTGAAGTGTAGGAAATGATGAACTGGTTGATTGAGAAAAAATGGAAAGACTTGGACTTATGAAAAAAGATGCTATCCACCTTCAGAGAAACAGATGACAAATGGAAATCAGCATAGTACAGGCTTACATATATGTGTATATGTATGTGTATAATATATATATTATATATGTAAAATGGTTACAATTAAGCATGACATAAGTATATATTCATGCTTAATTTTAGTTTTCTTAGGGCGAGGGGAAAGGGGGAAAATAAAAAATATACAACAGAGAACAAAAAAAAACTTAAAAGGAGTCAAAGAAAAGTTGACTGTCTTTGAAAAGAATGTGTGGTATATAATATATAGATTTTATCGAAATGGAAATTTATTGCTTTATATTGAATCATCTCTTATGTTCTGCTCTGTACATAGCAATGTTTTTTTCTTAATTTGTGCTTAAACTTAAAATAGATTTTACAATTAAAAAATATACAAAGTAACTATTATCCTGATTATTCCTAAGTCTTGTCATAAGGACATTTTTTTGTCCTTATAATCCTTAGGTTAATAAAACCAAGTGTTTTTAGAAAACTTGGGAAAAAACTTAAGAATTTCATATTGATTAAACAAATTCTATTTACCAAAAAAAAATACTCATAATCTAGGGTGATCTCAAAGATCTAAAGATATAAACCCTTTACTAAGAAAATGAGTCTTAAGAAAGGATTAAGACTAAGGATGTAAATTAGCCAGGATGACCCTGCTCTTTAATTTTGAAGAGCTGGGAACCTGGGGCTGAGTGTCTTATCATAGAGCTAAAAGAATAGTGTCTGAGTCTGAGAAAGTAAATTTGGGGAATCTGTTGATTCTAGGGCAAAGGTTTTTCTGGCTTTCCTAAAAGAGCAGTTGAAATTCTATGTATGAGCTTTAAAGAAGAAAGTCTAGTGGTACCTGCTCTTCCCTGTGGACACCTGAGAAGTCACTTAAGCCAGAAGCTCTTTTAGCACATGGTACTAGTAGTTACCCTGGAATGGGTAACTCCTATTCATATATTCACTCAGGGCCCCCACTTAACATTGCAAGACTAGAAACTGCAGAAAGTTGCATATTTGCATTGGTGAAGATATTTGCCTTGCCTACTAAGCTCTAGATCACTTCCTCAGGTATATTTTCCCCATCTACTTCCCAAAATATTTACCTTGTGTAATCACTTGCTTTTATTTAATTAAAGCTTTTTAATTTTCAAAACATATGCATGGATAATCTTTCAACATTAACCCTCGCAAAACCTTGTGTTCTAATTCCCCCCCTTACCCCTACCCCTAGATGGTAAATAATATATGTTAAACATGGTAAAATATAGTTAAGTCCAATATATGCATGCATAGTTATACAATTATCTTGCTGCACAAGAAGAATTAAATCAAAAAGGAAAAAAAAGAGAAAGAAAATAAAATGCAACCAAACAACAATAAAAAGAATGAGAATGCTATGTTTGGATCCACACTCGGTCCCCACAGCCTCTCTCTGGGTGCAGATGGCTTTCTTCATCACAAGATCACTGAAACTGGCCTGAATCACCTTGCTATTGAAAAGAGTCACATTCATCAGAAATGATCATTGAATAATTTTGCTATTGAAGTGTATAATGATCTCTTGGTCTTGCTCATTTCACTCAGCATCAGTTCCTGCAAGTTTCTCCATATCTCTCTGAAATCACAACAAACAGACAGACACACTGACACCGACACACACACAGAGACACACACACACACAGAGACACACACACACACACACAAAACTAAGTTGAGGGTTAATGGAAAACTCAAATCTAATTCCAAATCATCTTAAGTGCTGGGCTCCCACTAGGCTTTCTCTGTGGGGCATTCCTCCCCTTCACCTCCCTTGACTACAGCAGCATGGGAATAATTATGAAAACAAAGAGATTGTTTAAAATGTTTTGTAACCACTTCTGAGCCTTTTCTATAATATCCTAAAAAAAAAAGTGATTCAGCTGCTCCTTTGCCTTCAAAGGGAGTAAACTTGAGGGATGCATTGCTAAAAATAAGCATTTCAAAAGATTATTGTTCTGTAATCACCTACTGGGGTTTAGAAAACCAGGGTTTCTTATAGTCTTTTACTTTGCTTCCCAGAAAACACTTTGAGGGTCCTGCTTTTACTGAATCAATCTGCTAAACTTCCTTGGGTTAGCATTGGATTTATAGCAGGATTATTTACCTAGAACTTAGAGATCATCTAATCTTATTATCTAGTAATTAATAAATCATAATGATCTCTATTATTATGCAGATAAAAAAAAAACACTGAGAGAAATGATCTCCCTTACTTAGAGCGTAGGTTTAGAAAACGTCAGTCCAATAATGGTTCCTTGCCATGAGCTTCCTTTAGGCAGGAATTATATAAGAAAGCTATGCTGAGCAATTTTAGAAAAGACACTGCTGTCCCCTCTCCTACATCCAGGATGCCCCATTCTGTGGAGAACTGAACAAAAGATCTTGAGTCAATACTAAACTGTTCACTTTACTTGTATATGTGCTCAGCCTGAAGGATTCGGAAATAAAGAAAAATGCCTCCTGTTATCCCCAGCCAAAAAGGGCTGCTGTTGCCTACTATTTGTGACAAGTTTTTTTTTCTTTTACATGTCAGAAATCTGGAATCAAAAAGGCAATTGTGCAAACCAGAATCTTGGGCCATGACTATCATAAACTTGTCCTTGGTCAAGTCATGAGCCTCAATTACCTCACCTGTAAAATGGGTTTGAACTAGATGACTTCTGCCACCCTTTAGTTTTCTATCTATAGTCCTATGGAAATGATGGGGCTGTTTTTTGTTTGTTTGCTTCTTTTTTTAGAGTTATGTGGGAAATTAGAAATAATATAATTATACCTTCATTTTATAGAGGAAGAAACTGAGGCACAGAGAGTGAAAGGGACTTAGTGGTGCTGAAGGGACTGGGGTTGGAGCATCTGTTGAGGTCAAAGGCTTCCTTCCTTACAAAGGGTTGGGACAGGATGATTTTAGGAGAACTGAGACCTCAGTTTCCCTGAATTGTCAGTTCTTACTGTTTGAATGGGAATGAAAACAATATTTGGCGAGAGAGGGGAAAATAAGCAAGAAAAAAGCCTTGGTTCCTGTACATTTGCAGAGGGAATTGGGATGGATCATAACACATAACTATAACTTCCTTCTTAAGTCTGTAATTACATCCCCCCAGTCTGTCCCCCTGCAGTGCCTACAGGTAAATCTTTACCGTGCTCCCAGAGAAATTTGCTCATCTGCAGGCCCTGTGGTGTTTGCAGAAGTCCAGGTTTTGAAAGGAAGAGCAGCTATGAGAGAATATGGAAGGAGCCACGGGGGAGTCAAGTCTTGGAACTCACTGGTGGGGAAAAAGTAGGATCTACAGAAAGAATCTTGGAAATAAGACCAGAGTAAGTATTATTATATTTTATCAACAATAATTATTTAATAGGAATCTACTTTGAATGGGTGTTTCAATATGACAAAGATTCTAACCTCAAGAGAATCATTCTCTAATGAAAGGAATGACATATACATAAACAACGATGACAAAATTTAGAGTGAGATAAAGGAGAATTTCAGGAGGAAGAGAATATCTTTCTCTTAGGATATGGAAGTGGGAGCAGGAAAGGCTTTTATGGAGGAGGGTGTTTTTAGAAAGGGGTTAGGAGTTACTAGTAAAGCATCTTAATCTGGAAATCACATGCCCCTCCATACTACCATTAGTGAGAGTCAAGGTGGATCAATTCTGCGTTAGCATTTTAGCAGTCACCACAGAGATATTCCCAACACGGAGAGAGTCAGGCAGACTCAACTTGGAATTGAGAGAGGGGTCATCTAGCATATATATTTCTAGGACCAATGACAAGGGTGGGGAGAAGGAAATTCTGCCGAGACAGAAATGTTCAAATGCCCTTTTTGATGCTACAAAGTATTGGCAATCTGTCACTTCAGGAGAGCTATAGGATCATGGATCCTTTGCCCTAGATCACTCAGATGGTAAACTGCCTCTTCCAAAAAAATCTCACATAATCCACTCATCCTCATTAGCTGTTGTCCCTTATCTTCCCTCCTTTTTGTAGTTCCAGGAGCTCTGTCTTCCCTTCTCTCCATATACCATGGTGATTTCACCAACTCTTGTGGGTCCAATTGCCATTTCCATGCAGAGTGAATCTCTGATTTATTTGTCCTAACTTCTCTCCTGATTTCTAGCCTTTTGGACACATCACACCAGATATCCCAAATGGGATGATTTCCCACATTCAAAGATTAGGAATTATCCTCTACTCTTCTCCTCCTAACTTCTATATTGCTGCCAAGGACACCACCATCCTCAGACCCAGGTATCCTCCTCTCCTCTCTCACTCATCCTCCCCTGCCGATCTGTTGCCACGTCCTGCTGATTTTTATCTTCCTAACATTTTCCACCTGCACTTCTTGCCCTCTTCTGACCCTGCCATTACCCTGATTCAGGCCCTCAACACCCCTGGGGGGCACTCAGCCAACATCATATTTCTCCCCTCCATTCCATTCTCCACTAAGTCATCAAATTTTATTTTCCTGAAGTGCAGTTCTCACAGTACTACCTTCCTCTTCATTAAATTCCAGCAGCTCTCTTTCACCTCTAAGAACAAATAGAAAGTCATCATTGGAAAAAGCTTATTTAAAAGCCAATCTTCTTACATCCAATTCTCTCCCATGTACTGGCCTCTTTGCTGTTCTTTATATGTAATACTCCATCTCTTAATTCCAGGTATTTTCACTGGTTGTCCCCAATGTCTGGAATTCTCTCTCTCCTCTTTTCCACCTCTTGGCTTCCTTCAAGTTTCAGCTCAAGTCCCATAAAGAGATTTTTCCAGTCCTCCTGAATCTTAGTATATTCTTTTTCCCCCCAATTTACCCTGTATGTCTGATCCTGGCTAAGGATACTTAATGGCAATTATGGATAACAAGTTCAATTTTATTAAATACAAAAATATTTCTGAAAAAACATTTTAAAGAGAAAGAATTTTAAAAAAAACAAATAGTGATCATTTTGGTTTTACTTATTAGCTAACATCTATCGAAGAATGTAAAGAATCCCACACTGTCAGATCAAAATATTCCATGCACCTCAGTATTCATTCTCTCTCCCACAAGTCACCGTTTTCTGAGTGACCGACTTGCTTCCCTCAACCTAAACCATATTCAGCCCTCTAATTTTATTAAGTTGTGAACAAATAACTGTACCATATATGGAATTAATGAATTACAAAAGTCAGAAGAACTGAGATCCAGGGGACAGCTAGGGGGCGCAGTGGATAGAGCACCAGCCTTGAATTCAGGAGGACAGGAGTTCAAATGTGGTCTCAGATACTTAACACTTCCTAGCTGTGTGACCCTGGGCAAGTCACTTAACCCCAGCCTCAGAAAAAAAAAATAAAAAATAAAAAAAAGAATTGATATCCAAATAGGAAATAACCTTAGGTTCTCAGGGACCTGTAACCCCTTGTAAAAACCAACTAGTAGTGCAAATCTTCAGTAACTACAGTAAATTTTGAGTACTTTAATGGTTGAGTTAAACTGACTCACTAATTAAAGACATTGTAAGGGATATTCCTCAACTGTATACAGGTTGTAAGTGTAAATCTCCTTACACCGTAATCAAGTTTAATTGTACAAAAAACAATTTGTCAATGCTGAATTTTAGACCAGCAGAAAGTTGTAGCATAGCAAAAGTCAGAGGGAGGAAGGAAAAGAGGAATGAAACTCTGTGTGGGGAAAGACAATTACACTGGGGATCAGAAGATTTGGTTTCAAATTCCATTTCTGCTTATTTGCTGTGTGAGTTTAGGAAAGTTGTTCTAGCTCTTTGGCTAACAGTATCCTCATCTATAAAATAAAGATGTTGGATTAGGTGGCTGCCAAATTCCCTTCTGGATCTAAATCTATGTTCCTATGACTTTTGGAGAACTTTAATTCCCTTTTTGCCCTTGAAATGTGACCCTAAAAAATTTATCTGGCACAAGATGAGACAAGGACCCCTGTGGCTAGACTGTTGTGGTCTCATTTCATCATGATTTCTTGCATTCTGTGTGCTCCTGCTGGCTTCCCTAAGGAGCCTAAGTCTGCTTTATGACCTTATGACGAAGTTTGTCCCCTTGACTAGTTTGAGTCACCAAGCGCTGACTTCATCCATGTTCAAAAAAAGTAGTTGAACATGATATTTATAAAGCACTTTAAGATTCTCTTCCACTTAACAGTATTTTATTTTTTCCAATCATGTGTAAAAATAGTTTTCAACATTCATTTTTATAAGACTTTGAATTCCAAATTTTGTCCCTCTCCCTCCTTTGTCTCCCCCACAAAAAACAGCAAAAAATGATATAGATTATACATGTGCAACCATGTTCAATAGACCTCTTTGAAATTTGCAAAGCACATTCCATGCTTCTCTTCCATGCCTCTTATTAGAGTTTCACAACAGTTCTGTGAGGTAGGTATCAGAAGTGTGATTATATCAATTTTATAATTGAAGAAATTGATCTCAGAGAATTTAAGGGACTTGTCCAGTATTATTCAGCTATTAACAATCTGTGGTGGGATTTGAACCGAAGCTTTTCTGACTTTAAATCCAGGATTCTTACTTGCTATACCATGCTGCCTCTCAGAATATAGCAAAATAAAAAATAGCGGTGGTAACATTATGAGAATGAGAATCAAAATTCAGGTTTAGCATTTTTAAAAATTTAAGAAGTTTTGGGGAGTCCTGACCTACAACTTTATCAAGTTCTTTTTTTTTAAATATCTCAGAATGGAAACTCTTTCCACTGATACAGATCCATAATTCATGTCTAATTTACAGTCTTAGAGATGTGCCTGGGGCCTTGAGAAGTTAAAATCAAACAGCTAGTATATATCAGAGACAAAAGTTTAATTGAAATCTTCCCAATTCTCAATCTAGTCCCTATCCATGATACTAGGCTGACTCTCTAAATGCAACACATTCAGTAAATAAAAAGTAAACTGGTGGTGAATGAAACAAAAATAGTATTTCCAGAAGAAACACCATTTTCTGAAAACCTGTATTTAAATAAGATAAAATTTGTCTGTCTTGGACTTTAGTATGATCTCATTGTTCCCACTTGTATCATGTAAACATGAAGAAAATGAATATTTTAAAAATCCCATATTAGTAAATACTATCAAGTACAGGAAATAAAGCAAAGACACCTTCTGAATTATGTTTTGCAGAAAGCGAGGGGTTTTTCTCTAAGTATTCTGCTGGCACTAAATTCAATGTGAGCATATAATACATTTCTCCCATGTCTAAGCTTGAACAAACACAGTAGGCAACTGAACACTTGGGTAATAAACAATTAGTATAATTGTTGCAAATGGGATCATTTTAATCAATCACCTCAGATATTGTTGCAATAACCTGACATTTTCCAGGAAAGATTCTTGGAATCTGTTTTTTTTTTTTTTTTCCCCCAATGAGATTATCAGTATTCTTAGCTGATAGAACACCAATATTCTCAACCAAGGTGTTGTGATTCACTGTAAAGAAAATAGCAATTCTATTGCTCCCTTGACTCATCTGGTAAGACATTTGCATAAGTTCCGTATTTTCATTAGAATATTCATTAAAAATGCTATTTAGGGGCAGCTAATTAGCACAGTGGATAGAGCACCAGCCCTGAAGTCTGGAGGATCTGAATTCAAATCTGGTCTCAGACACTTAACACTTCCTAGCTGTGTAACCCTGGGCAAGTCACAACTCCAACTGCCTCAGCAAAAAAAAAAAAAAAAAAAAAAAAAGGCTATTGATAAATTTTATTTTTCTATCATCTAAGTTTTCCTCTCTATCCTTTCTCCTCTCCCCTAAAAGCCATATTATATAACAGATTTTTTTTAAAAAAAGGAAAAAATTGGCAAAACTGATAAAATACATTTAAAAAATCTGACCCTACAGAATGTTTTAAGTGCTAATAGCTTAAAGTTGCACTAAGACTTTTGGAATACCATCTATATACAATGTACCACATCTACTTACATGCTTCTGCAAAGAAGTGGGAGAATCGTACTTATCTATCTCTTCTTTGGGACCAAACTTAATTTTTTAAAAACATTTTGCAACATTGATTTTCAATTGTTTTGTGATATATGTGACTTCCACTTACATTGTTGTATTAATGGTAACTTCACTCAGTTCACGACACTATCTTAATCTCAGAACATTTTAGCATTGTTACTCAACTAATCTGTCACAGGAAGACAGTTTCACCCATTTCTTGTTGCAAAATCCTCAGGGTTTCTTCTGGTGTTTTAAATAAGTATCATCAGATTTTTTTTTTTTTTTTTTTTTTTTTAAGATTTAGAGCTCTATTTTGGATTTTTTGAGTTTAAGATAACTGAGATATTTAGTTAGATATAGCTTATAAATGAGGATTCTGGGAAAATGGCAAAGTGGGTCAAAAAATTCCTAGCTCTCCAGACAACATAGACCCTACAACAAAATAACATAGAACCTTAGAACAAATGTAGAGTGGTAAAAACAAACAAGAGTTGGATCAAAACAGAGTTCTTCTCGGAACAATCAGGGAGGAGCTGAAGTAAGATATCAAGACTGAGGTTTGGCCCCTGTAAAATGCAAACACTTTCAAATTAGCTCAGCTGAGACCAGCAGGGTTAGGAGGTAGCCTCAGCCTCAGCTAGCTACAAGAAGATTGGGAACCTCTGCTGATAAGGAAAGCCAGGCCCAGATGAGCTCCAGAGACCAGCCCTGGGCCAGAAGGAAGCAATACACAGCCGTTGAGTGGGGAAGCCGTGGGCACTCAAAAGAGAATGGCTTTCTTGGTTTTAGTTCCAGGCCAGAGGGGAGAACTGAAGGAAGACCTGAGGTCAGAAGATCATCCTTCACATCCCACGATTAAAGTTCCTGGAAATAAACAAAATATATAAATAAGGAGCAGGAAAAGATGAACCTAACCATAGAAAGTTACTATGGTAATAGAGAAGACCAACACTGAAGTAAAAAATAGCCCCTCCTTTTCCAAAGGATAATGTCAAATGGCCACTGGTTCAAAAAAAAATTCACAGAATAATTAAAAAATGACTTTGAAAATCAAATGAGAGGAGGAAAAAAAGGATAATCCAAGTAAAGCAAGATTATGATGAAAAGAAATTCAACCAACTAGAAAAAGGAGATCCAGAATCTTAAGGAAGAAAATGACTCCATGAAAACTAGAATTGGGCAAGGGAAAGCCAGAGAAGTTATAAAAGACCAAGAAATAATATGAGATACAAAGAATGAAAAATTAGAAGAGAATGTGAGACATCTCAGAAAACCAATGGATTCAGAGCAGCTAATTGGTGGAGTAGATAGAGCACCAGCCCTGAAGTTAGGAGGAGTTCAAATTTGACCTCATATAACTTAACACTTCCTAGCTGTGTGACCCTGGGCAAGTTACAAAAACAAAAAGCAATGGATCTGGAGAACAGATGTAGAAAACATAAAAATAATAGGATTATTGAAAAGTTAATATTGAAAAAAATACTCTTGATACAATAATAAAATAGTCCTGAAGTATTAGAATAAGAAGAGGGCAAAGTAGAAATAGGAAAAAAAGCCCATTGATCAGTACCTAAAAGAGAACCTATAAGAAAAAACTACAGTAACATTATAGCCAAATTCTGAAGTCCCCAGATCAAGGAATGTCACAAGCAACAAGAAAAAATGAATTCAAATAAACCAGAGCCACAATTAGAATCACACAAGACCTAACAGCAGCTACATGAAAAGATTCTTGGAACATGGTATTGAAAAAGCAAAAGAATTAGAGTGACAGCTGAAAATATCATATTCAGCAAAGTAAAGAATAATCCCGAAAGAAAAAAAAAAAGGGATATTCAATGAATTGCCAGATTTTCAGAATTTATTGCAAAATTACCTGAACTTAATATTTGACATATGAGATCCAAGAGAAATATAAGGTAAACATCAAAAGCTAATTACAAGGGACTCAGTAAGAATAAACTTTGTTTTGTATGTAAAAATGTAAACTGTATGTTTAAGATTCTCATTAGTAATTGGATAGTTTAAAAGAAAGTTTGTAGTACAGCTGAGTATGATGCAATTTTTAAAAGCAAAAAACTGTGTTAGGAAACATGGAAGAATTAGACGGCCCATAACTCTGTCCATTGTGTCACCTAGAAGCCCAAGTCCTGATTAAAACCCTACTGAAAATTTTTTCCCCAAATGCTCTTATACAAAAATATTGATTAACAGTATTGTGCTGAGTCCCAGAATACAATAAAGTCCTCACCGTGTAACACACTCTGGCACAAAAGAAATTGGTCACAAACCATCATCATTTGAAAAACAAAATGATCAGGTTTGTGATACAGGCCTGTAGTCCCTGCCAGGCTAAGACTGGTAGATCTCCTGAGTTTAGGAAACTTTCAAACTTGGAATGAGTGTTGGATGAGTGGCCCATTGAGTTAGTTTGTTGGTGTGTGCTCCTTGGGCAAGCACTAAAGGCAAACCAATGGTTTTATTCATCTTAGAATAGTAGGAGAAAATGCAGGAAGATTGAATTTAGGAAGTTTCTTAAGCTTTCAATGACTAGATTCATTTCGACAAAACCTCATCTTTTATCACAGATATTCTTCTGGTGAGGCCATTTGCCTGCAAATCATGGAATGCTACAATATTAGAAGAATCTACTAGAGATCAAAGGAAGCCCAAGGGTTCTGGATGGGCATGAATAGACCACAGCATGTCATCAATTATGTGTACAAAAAAAGTGACTTGACTTTTGACTCCCAAACCTGAATCATGCTCCTCCTTCATGTTTCAAGCGTGATGAATATATATATATATATATATATATATATATATATATGTATACACACTTATGTAAAGATACACAAAAACACATGCAGAGAGAACTGTCGATTAAGAACACTAACATTTGGCCTTTTTTTAGTCTTTTTGCAACAAGGGTGGCAGATGGTCTAAATTAGTAGGGCAAATAATTGGGAGGTAGTGGGGAGAACAAAGAAAACATTTGACAAAAATCATGCTGGCTAATGGATAAAAAATTAATCTGAAGAAGACTCGAGTTGGGAGACCAGGGGGCTACACAGTATACAAGGTACACCTTTTGCACACCCCCCTCACCTCCAAGGGAGGTCAGTGCTTCTCTCCTAGGAAGACATGTTTCCTGGCCTTGTCTAGCAAGTTAGTTTCAATCAAGCATTTTCTTTTAGACCTAAGCATCAGCTTTCTCAAACCGGCAGTGATGGAGAGAGAGACCAAGAGCTTTATAGGGAGCCTTTACCATATTGTTTTGGGGGAAGGGACAGGGACAGGTACACAATGAAAGGAAAGCTAGGCTCTGGCTCCTTTTTTTCTTTTTTAAGCTGTCAAAGGCACTATTACCCAGAGTAAGATCAGCAAAGAGGTAAATGGAGAGAAGAAAAGAAAGGAGAGGAGAGGAAAAGAGAGGAGAGGAGAAGAAAGGAGAGGAGAGGAGAGGAAAGGAGAGGAGAGGAGAGAAGAGGAGAGGAGAGGAGAGGAGAGGAGAGGAAGAGAGAGAGAGAGAATATGAATGAGAGAGAAAGAGAACCTAGAACAGAATGTTAGGAAACACACCTACAGATATGGGGTATGAAATGGATGATAAGTGAACACAGAAAAATATAGAACAGTCAGTTATAAAGGAAAAGAACCAAGGAGCAATTTCACAAAAATCCAGAGTTTTCAGAAGGAAAGCATGATAAGCAGTCAAATGCAACAATAGGGGAAGGAAAGAGAAAGGAAGAAGCATTTATTAAGTGCCCATTATGCATCAGGGATTATGCTAAGCTTTTTACAAATATCATCTCATTTGATTTTTACAAGTTCCCCTTTGTGTCCGGATTAGCTCTTTGGAAGACCTCATTACTAGCCCAAGTCCATGGTCTTAGAGGAAGAGTGAGAAGGTAGGACTCACCTGGATGGTCAAACATGGAGTCCACTTATTCCAAATTCTCTCAGCCTTATACACCCTAATACCCTTATATAACCAAAGAAATACTGCACATGTACTAACTATATACTGCACACATGCAGGACCACTTAAACAACTTGCTATTGTGTGTAGATGTCTTCATCACCTGGTATCACTCTGCTTCAATCATACCACAGATTGTCACTGCCTCCTGACTTCTCAGGAAGGCCGAGAACCCTTAGGGTTCCCTCTGGGCTGAAGGGTCTTATACCTCACCCAGCTTTTCCCCTCTGATTGTGATCTTCTACAATAACCTGTGAACTCCAATTTTATAGCTGGAGAAACTGAGGCAGAAGTTAAATAACCTTCCCCAGAATTATACAGAAAAGTTTATGAGGCTGAATTTGAATCCATTTTTTCCTGACTTCAGGACCAGGGCTCTATGAATCCAGTTGCTTCTAGATAAGTTAAGAAGCCTAAGGACTGAGACAACACTATCACTCTGGCAATTAAGAAATGGTTATTTACTATGGAGATAGCACCTTCAGCATGATAAGATTGGAACCCAGATTTCAAAGAGTTGAGGAGTGAGCAGAAATGAAAGAAGAGAGAGTGTGCAGGAAGTGACTATAGACAGCTTCTTCAGGAATTTGTTTGAAAAAGAGTGAGGAGATGGAGATGTAGGATGAATAGTTGTAATGTTCTGGTTGGTTTTCTGGAGGTCTCTGGACTACCCTTCATTTCAGTACAGTATCACCACGAAAATAGCCAGGTATTGAAGTCCAAATTCTTTATTATCTCTTTCAAAGTCTGTCTCCTTCACTTGGGGCCTGTCTAGCTTTCTGAAAGTCCTTCAGATGGGACTTGGTTTCAGTAGAGAAATGAAGGCGAGCTACCAGGAACATGATCAAAGATGGAATGTCTGAATTTGAGGGCTTGTGCTTTGGCCTCCAGCCATTACAAAGGTGGGAGATGGAATGAATCTCTCTCCTTGGCTCCAAGAGCTTGAACTCCTGCCTCCAGTTCTCTGTCTTCTCTGAGTCTCTCTTAGATCCTTTTCTGGCTGAGTTTGTCCTAGTTTATGTGCAGTGTACTGAGTATAAGCCAATCATTATATTACTAGGGAACCATTATTTATTGTAAGATTAATTTAATCATATTTAACTAGAGAATCACCATGCTAAACTAGACAACCATTGTCTTATCAAATCCACTGAGTTAACACTTTGTAAGAATTCTTGTTTCAAGTACAGAGTTCTGGCCCATTACATATAGTAGTCTTATCAAAGGTTTTGAGGATAGGGGAGCTTATTTTAAGCATCAAGGATCTTATGCACATTTAAGACAGAAGAATTGATAGAGAGAGGGTAGGGAATTGAGAGAGAGGGAAGAAGATTGAAAATGGAATCTGCTGGGGACAACAGGAATGGATAAGATCAAGTGCAGATGTAGAAAGGTTGATTTTGGCATCACTTTATTAGAAAAAGGAGTTGGAAATGAAGTCAAGGGTTTAGAGATTATGAGGAGGAGTGCACATAAAATTACTCCAATTTTTTATTTTTTACTAAAGTTAGAGGCACCACGGAAAAACCTTTTGACAAAATACAGCATCCATTCCTATTAAAAAACACTACAGAATACAGGAACAAATGAAGCTTTTCTTAAAATGATAAGGAGTACCTATCTACAACTATCAGCAAGCATTATTTGTAATGGGAATAAATTAGAAACCTAACCAATAAGATGAGAGGTGGAATAAGAATGTCTATTATCATCACTATTATTCAATTATACTAGAAAATGTAAGCTTTAGCAATAAGGGAAGAAAAAAGAATTTGAAGGAATTAGAACAGGCAATGAAGAAACAAAATTATCACTCTTGCATATGATATGATGACAGAAAGAATGCTAGAGAATCAATTAAAAAACTACTTGAAATAATTAAGACTTTTAAGAAAGTTGCAGGATATAAAATTAACTCACATGAATCATCAGCATATCTATATGTTACAATATATTTTTTGAAAAAGCTCAGCAAGAAGAAACAGAAATTCTATTTACAATAACAATAAAAATATAATATAAATATAAATAACAATATAAAATATAAAAAGATATATAATATATTTATATTATATACATATTATTTATATTATATATATAATATGTATTTATATTGTATATATAACATAAATAACAATATAATATAAATATAAATAACAATATAAAATATTTAGGAGTCTACTTGCTAAAACAAACCAAGGAATTAATATGAACACAATTTCAAATCACTTTTCATATAAAAGTCAGATCTAAACAAGTGGAATTACTCATGGTTAGGGCAAAACAATAAAACACAATGAACAATTCTACCTATTTGGATTTATGCATTTAGTGCCATATCAAACTACCAAAAATTATTTTGCAGAGCTAGAAAAAATTAAAATTCATATGGAAGAACAAAAGGTCAAGAATATCAATGGAAGTAATGGAAAGAAATGCAAAGGAAGGTGATCTATTCATAACAGATCTAATGTTATCTGATCTAATGTTATCTTATAAAGCAGAAATCATCAAAATTATTTGGTACTGGCTAAAACATAGTGATGGATCCATGGAATAGATTAGATATAAAAGACATAGCAATCAATGATTATAATATTCTATTATTTAATAAATGCAAAGACTCCAACTTTTAGAATAAGAACTTACTATCTGACAAAAACCACTGGGAAAACTGGAAAATGATATAATAGCAACTAGGCATAGACCAATATCTGATACCATATACCAAGGTCAAAATGGGTACATGATTTAGATATAAAGGGTAATACCATAGAAAATTAGGAGAGCATGGAACAGTTTATTGGTCAGATCTTTGGAGAAGGGAAGAATTTATGATGAAACGAGAAATAGAAACATTATGAAATGCAAAATGGATAATTTTGATTATATTAAATTAAAAAGGTTTTGTATAAACAAAACCAATGCAGCAGTCTGGACTGGGGAAGGACAAGAGCTGGAGGAGATTCAGAGCCAGGATTCAGGAAGAAGAGGCTGGCTGGAGGCTCCAGAAGCCTCCCAAGAAACCTGCTCATAGAGGAAAAGATTATACAGAAAAGAAACCTCCTCCAGAGAAGGATTACAACTGAGAGATGATCAGAACATTACAAATTGGTGTCCACACATGGGGCAAGGACTTTTGCTTATCCTGACAAGAGGAGCTAGACCAGACCTTCGCAATTTGGCTCCCGAATAGGAACAGACACGGTCCTGATTCCAGTGGAAAAGCCTCCCATCCAGATCTCAGTCTCTCTGACCCAGAACCGTGAGTAATGAGGAAACTTTGTTAAAGATTAAGTGAGCGTGCTAATAGATAAATAAGGAACTTAACTTGTTAAGGGCTAAACCAGCAATCTCTTATAGTGAAATGGGGTAAACACCTTCTGTTCAAGGAAAATGTTTAGAGAGCATCATCAAGGTTATGAAAAGCCAAGGATTGATTATAATTTTGTAGGAGATTACTGAACTTTTAAAAATGTGAAGGTCATATGTCCTTGTTTTTCTCTAGAAAAAGAATTGGATCCAGATGAATGGGAATTAGTAGGAAAGCAATTAGGTGAACACTACAATTGCCTTTGTGACATTTTACCCTTTGGTTCCAGACCAAACTCAGTTTCCAAAGATACAATTCATACCTACAATTTAATCCAAATGGCTTTAAAAAATATTATTCTAAAGGAGGAGATGAAGGAGCAAAATGGGGAGGTGTCAACTAAAGTAGGTGAAAAGGATGAATCAGATAACAATGAAGTTAATTACAATTCTGAGCAACAGAAGCACCTCCCATCTCCTCCCTCAATTAACCCTTCAGGGGTGAAGCAAGAAGGAGGAGGGGAAGAGGCAGAAACACAAACAGAATTGCCTGTGAAGCAGCCTAAGCCTATGACAAGATTAGAAAAAGCATTGGTTAAAGCTAAGAGAGAAGGACAGGATATAAGTGATTTTATACATGCATATCCTGTGATTGAAGAGATTGATTCTGTAGGCCATAAAAGGAGAAGATTTGCACCTTTAGATTTGAATAAAATTAAAGATTTGAAAAAAGGTTGTACCCTTTATGGGGCTACATCAGCTTATGTTAAAATGTTACTAGATGGTTTGTCTTATGAAGTCCTAACCCCGAATGATTGGAAATCCATAGCAAGGACATGCCTGGAACCTGGAGAAAATTTATTATGGCCTGCGGAATTTCATGAATTATGTAAAATCCAAGTCAGATGCAATTTGGAAATAGGAGTTAACACACAATTCACTTTTGAGCACTTGGCTGGTGAAGGTCAGTATGGAGAGAATTCAGAACAGATTAATTATACCATGACAACATATGAACAAATTGCTAAGGCTGCAATAAAAGCTTGGGGTGTCCTCCCGGGACAGAAAGATCGGGGAGAGGCTTTCACTAAAATACAGCAAGGTCCCAATGAACCTTTTGCAGATTTTGTGGGACGTTTGCAAACTGCTGTCAAAAGAACTATTGGAGAAAATGCAGCTACAGAAATAATGACCAGACATCTGGCTAAGGAAAATGCCAATGAGATTTGCAAAAGAATTATATGGGGATTAGACAAAGATGCTCCTTTAGAGGAGATCATAAGACGCTGTGCTACAGTGGGAACAAATGCTTTTTACACCCGACAATGATGAACGTGGAAAGACAGGGTCCCTCCTGGCAAGGGCCTTCTAGAGAAACTCGGCGATGTTTTCAATGTGGAAAAATTGGGCATCTAAGAGCTCAGTGTAGGTATGGAGATACAGTGAGAAGACAGGGTGAGAGAAGACCTAAAACCCCATGTCCAAAATGCAACAGAGGACTCCATTGGGCATCAGAGTGTAGAATAATTCAGGGAAACGAGATGAGGGGCCCAGGTCCAGGGCATTAGGCAAAAAAGACTTGGGGCATGGTGGCAGCTGAGGTTACACCCAAAGAGCCTTTAGAAGGTCAGGACTCTGATTTGATCAACCAGCAGAAAAACAATCACATGGCAGAAAGGGATTACCTGATAAATCAGCCAAAAGGCAATCAGATTGTAAAAATGGATTACACTTGGGGAGAATACAGGCCTTTTAAACCAACAGGGCTGTGTCCAGTACAAACAACTCCAATGTAATTGCCAGATGATGAGAAGAGATTTAGAAAGTGGTAAATAGAAGAAAATTAGATAGGTTAACTGCCTGGGAGAGAGGGTTTGCTTGTATTTTAACAGACAGAAGAAAACAGATGAAGAAGGAAATAGATAGGTGGCAACAAGCACCTGGAGAGAGACAGAAAAAGAGAAAAACCTCAAAACAAAGGAGAAGATCTAAGAAACATCTCACACCGAAAGAGCATGGCTAATAAAAAGACTGTTAAAGAACTTTAAAGCCAGCAGGAATCATTGGATTTCCTAACACAAGATGAGACTAATGGACAATGGACTTATGGACATTTATAAATTCTCAGTTTATGATTATTTGATCATGTTATTTGTTACATACTTCTAGCATGTATTATGTGACTATATTACTATGTGTTTATGTAATCTATGTAATTATGTGTAATGCCTCCCATATTGATGGATTTATGTTTCAAGGTCATGACTACCCTATGTTCTAAATCAAAAAAAAGGGGGAGATGTTAGGATTAGCAGGTGAGAACTCAGGTTATCTGGACAGTGACAAGGTGAGAACTCAGGTTGTCTGGACAGTGACAAGGTGAGAATTCAGGTTGACTTGACAGTTCTCTGGCTCAGACCTTTGGTTTGGGCCTTTAAAGGGAGTTTACACCTTAGAAATTCTAGGAGGAACAAGCTCATTGGTTGAAGTGGTTCTTCCCAGAAGCCCTTGCATTATCCCACGCTCATTCTCTGGGAGGATAAAGAGGTAACATTAAGCCTGGAGAGCAGTCTGGACTGGGGAAGGACAAGAGCTGGAGGAGATTCAGAGCCAGGATTCAGGAAGAAGAAGAGGCTGGCTGGAGGCTCCAGAAGCCTCCCAAGAAACCTGCTCATAGAGGAAAAGATTATACAGAAAAGAAACCTCCTCCCAGAGAAGGATTACAACTGAGAGACGATCAGAACATTACAAGAAGGAAAGCAGAAAGATAGGAAAAAAATTTTTATAATACATATTCAGATAAAAGCCTCATTCCTCAAATATATAGGTAATTGAGTCAAATTTAGAAGAATACAATTCATTCCCCACTTGATAAATAGTGAAAGGATATAAACTGGCAGTTTGCAGATGAAGTAATTAGAGCTACTTATCACATGAAAAAATGCTCTAAATCACTGACTAGGAAAATAAAAATTAAACAACTCTGAGATATGATTGGCTAATTGATTATTAGATTGGCTAATATGACAAAAAAAAAGATGTAGGGGAAATTGGAACACTAATGCATTTTTGGTGGAATAATGAATTGATTCAACCATTCTAGAGAATGATTTAGAACTATATTCAAAGAGCTATAAAACTGTGCATATTCTCTGATTCAGCAATACCACTTCTAGATATATGTTCCAAATAGATCATAGAAAAAGTAAAAAGAACCCCTATCTAGAGCAGCTCTTTTTATGGTGGCAAAGAATTGGAAATCAAGGGAAGCCTATTAATTGGAGAACAGTTGAACAAATTATATGTATATGAATGTAATGGTATAAGAACTGATGAGCTGTCATATATAAGAAAAATTTGAAAAGATTTACATAAACTGATGCTGAGTGACATGAGCAGAGCCAAGAGAAAACTGTACACAGTAAAATTAACATTGTGTGATGATCAATTATGATTGACTTAGCTCTTTTCAGCAATAGTGATCCAACACTATTCCAAAAGACTCATGAGAAAAAATGCTATTTGTAATCAAAGAAAGAACAATGGAATCTGAATGAAGATCAATTTTTTTTGGTGGTTTTTCCCTTTTGATTCTGTTTCTTCTATCATGACATGACTAATGTGGAGGTATTTATATGATTGTACCTTATATGATTGCGTGTCATTTTGGGGGAGGAAAGAGGAGAGGAGAGAGAGAGAGAGAGAGAGGAAGGGAGGAAAAAATATGAAACTCAAATCTAATAAAAATGAATGTTGAAAACTTTTTATATTTAATTGAAAATAATAAAACACTATTCAACCAAAGGAAATAATTAAAGGAAACCCTTTGCAGCTTGGCTCCTTGCTATCTTTCTATTCTTCTTACACTTTACTCCTCTGTGTACTATGATCCTGTGGCACTGGCTTCCTAGCTGTTCTTCACATACAAAATGTGAATGCTTGTCACACACACTGTCTCTCCCAACTCAGTATCTTTTCACTGGCTGTCCTCCATGCTTCTTTGGCTTCTCTAAAAACTCAGCTCAAATCTGCTAATTAGAATAAGCCTTGCCCTGTCCTCACTTCTGCTACTGCCTTCTCTCTGAAATTACTTCCCAATCACGGAACAGAATAATATTCAGGTTTCTCCTCTAACAGACTGCAAATGTTCTGAGGGCAAGGATCATGTTTCTGCCTTTCCTTGCATTCCTTAACTTAACACAGTGCCTGGCCCATAGTGAGCACTACAATGCTGCTGCTGCTGAGTTTCCCCATATCTTCTCTGGTAGCCTCATGATTTAGAGGAAGGTCTTGGACTATTATTTGGAACCACAGAGGATGTGCTGGAGGATATGATCTGATAAGACTCCAATAGGATGAGAAGCCAATAACCATAAAGTTGAGAGCCCAGGCCTGGTTAAGTACATACAATGTATTTGACAATACTATTATAAATGTGTAATGGCACTTATTTCTAATATTTAAAGCATGAGGCAGTCAGGTAGCACAACAGATAGGAAAGCAAGGCCTGGAATCAGGAAGCCTTCCCAGCTATCTATAAGACCCTGGGCTAGCCATTTGTCCTCTGCCTGCTTCAGGTTTCTCATCTGTAAAATGGGGCCAATAACAGCAGCTACTACACAGGATTGTGCGAATAAAAGGAGAGGATATGTAAAGTATTTTGCAAATCTTAATAATCAATAATTCATAATAATATAATTTTCATTTCACTCTATTGGCTTTTTGTTACATAACCTATTTATATGTTGGTAGATACCTTTGTTTATCTGAGTCTGTTCATTAATGGTAGCATAAATGGGTTGAAAGATATTATTGTCATTTGAACTTTTCTCACAAGTTTAGTTTATATTTTAACTATATTACATCTTATAATTTCATATTTTTCTACAAGATTTCTTTGAGCCTCTTTAACCTGTCTAAATTCATCAAAACAAATTATGATTCATTAGAATAAATCTTTATTTCTAACATTAGGATTGGAAAAAAGTCAATATTTTATGCAACAAGTTTTGCTGCATCAATTGATAAAACTTGGCAATATCCAAAGTTTAAAAATTTGCATATCAAATATCATGCAATAAATGTTTTTTATACAAAAATTGTATTTATTTTGATAATATTCATATGAACTGTAAAATAAAAATAATACATTATAGTATAATTTGGCATTAAAGGTTTGGGAAATCTTTACAAAGAAAATATAGGAATTTATAAGAAAATATGTGATAACATTATGTGTTAATAATGCTCCAAATTCTTGGAAAAAAATCTGTAAAAATGATCCTACTCAGCCAACATTGGAAGGATATATATATGTTCCAATTTTTCTTTTAAAGGTAATGGGCTATAATGTATAATCTTTACTGATCAAATAACATGTGTACCTTTGACATAGTTACCTAGGATTAAAGATACAATATGTGACATGGAACATAGTTGTCTGCAGGGAGTTAATTGCCTTTCAAGTACTGCAAACCTGCCACTGTAACCTAATTACACCATACTCTAATAAACTGAGTTGTAGAAATTTTAAAATAAAAATCAGTTGGATAAACAAGCCTTTTCCCCCAGTATTAGCTTTTACCATCAATTATTTTAACAAATGTATATTTAAACTACATCAAATGCAGGGAGAATATAATCTTAATAAAATAATAACAACATTCATGTCTTTATAATTGAACTATAGCCCATACTAATACTGCTTTGCTGTTGTATATTAAATTGATACATCACATATTACATGTGTTCAAAACATTCTGTTCATTTGGTAAACAGTTTATTTAAGAAAATATTTTTCTTTTGGTGTTCTAGTATTAAGTATATAAGTATGCATGGTTTGGTAATGATTGCTAATTCTTGACTCCTAACTTGACTAAGGGAAGCAGGAAGAAAGGTAGAAGCAGGTTAGAAAATGATAATATGGGTTAGTGCAAGGGGAAATGCTTCACTGCTCTGTGAATGACTACTAAGTAATGACTAAGGGGACAGCATAGTTTCAAAATCATTAGTGTCATTTGTAGAGTATGTTTGCAACTCTATGAGTTTTGAACATCTCTTTCATGAACTGAGGGGTGTACTACAATTTAAGCATCCTACTAGTCCCCTTAAACAACAGGAATAAACCTCAGTTTACGGCATCCCTCAAAAATAATCAACATAACATTTTGAAGAATATATTTGGTAAGCTTGTGTTCACTCAAATATAGTTTTGACACAAAGTACAGATACAGGTAGAACTTTACTTTCATACAGAATGCAAATATACTGTGACCCCATAGCACCAAATTCCTTGTATACAAAAGATGGTAAAAAACAGAAACAACATTTTGGATAATTAAGTGCATTAGTTTATAATGTCTTTTCAGGTTTACTTTTAAAATACTACTTATAGAAAATGTTTTTGTTTCTTGATAATAAAATATTAGAATATGTTGATAGATTTTTAAAAACTATAAGAAGTTTGGTAAACAAAATATCTAAGATAAACTACACATTCTTGATTATGACTTTGGTAATGCAGTATTTTAACAAACATTTGGTTTGTGTACTAAAGTGAAGAAACAAGAAATATAAAAATGCAATGATAGAAATTGGCTTAATATGAAAACATTAGAAACTCTGTAAACACATACTTATTATATCACTGAGCAAGAATAAAGAGTGAATAATGAAATAGTGAATTAATGAAACAAATTTTACTTAGTTTTCCAGGAAACAAATAAAAAACACTGCATTATTAATCTTTCCTTGGATGTTTGCAAAAGTGGATTTCAGTTTTTTTTTTAATAATTTAGCAATTATAAGATTTAATAATCTTTTTTGACTATTCAGATGAACCATAAGGACAAAAAATTTAATATTTTTCATTCAATGCAGTTGTGAATCTTATCTTTACATGCAACTTATAAATATACTGTTTAATAAACTATGTTACCAAAAGCTAAAAACAGATGTCTGAAAGAGCTTTTAAGAGAAAGAAGTAATTATAAAATATAGGTAATGCGTTCTAAAGTTTTCCAAATATGTTGAGCAGTAAGGTGCTATAGGCAATATACATAATAATAAATAGCTGAAAGCAGTACTGAATATATTGCAAAAAAATTTTTCAACAATTTTTTATATTTTTGTTCTTAGAATGCATCGACTTTTTCTTTTCTTACACCTGACACTTCTTACATAAATGTTTTCACAGTTACAATTTCAGTAGTCTAAGAACTGCCTGAAGAGTATTGTAACAGAGGTAATTGTTGAGGGAAAAACACTATTTTAGGCACAGAAGATTTAAATCACATAATCACAATTCAAAAGATAAACTTTATCTTTACAATATGAATAAAGATAGTCATACAAGAATACTGTTTATGATGTTACTTTAAAAGTGAAGTAATTTTCACTATAAAATTGTTTAAGTATTCATATCTTCTTATGGTTTTACATCATTTATTCAATATTTATGAAATCATTAGCTAAGTTTGAAGTAGTTCCCTAGAGAATTTTAATTCAAAATGAAATGAACTGCCGCAGTTAAACTATAGAGCACATTGTTATTTATATTCTAATCAACCCCATCAAAACCCTGAGTATTTTCAATTGCTATTTGAAGCTTATCCCATAAGTCTTCAAATGATTCATATGGAGGCAGATCCAAACGATTAAAGCTGAAAGAACAGACAACAAATATTGAGATCAGAAGTTAAAAGTGAAGGAGAGTTATATTTCTGTCAAATATAGGGACTATGATAAGACTTTAAGGTCAGAAGTGTCTATCATTACTAGAAAACAAGGGCATTCTATAACATGGATTTTGTCCTAGCTATGTCTTGATGGGATATTTCTTCTTTTTGTTCTGGTGAGTGATTCTAAATCTCTCAGGTCTGCTCCCAATATCTTTATAATAGGATGGGGTGTTCCTTTTTTGCCCCAATTAGCCTTTACTCAGTGGCAAAAGAGCCATATTGCAATGGTCTGCCTGAGCAGTGGTGTCAATCTCAAATATAAAATGGAGGTCACTAATCCACATATAAGGATACTTATAGGTTGCATGGTGACTTAGTTTTTAAATGTAATATTTATATTTTACTGAATTTTTATTTATTTTGTTAAATATTTCCCATTTATGCTTTAATCATTTGGGCTACACTCAGGGGTATTGAGGATGTGGCTCTGGGTTGTCAATTTAACACTTCTGGTCTACATGACTGGGTCACTTGAGGTCTGAAGTATGGACCTACTTTACAGAAGGGCTTGATCCCTGGCTCAATTTTCCTGCAGCATATAAGAGATCTTTTCATTGGGCACACTCATCAGTTACTTAAGACTGAGGAGATTAAAATGTCTGTCAAGTCTCTCTAAATCCAGATCATTTTTGCTAAAAGTAGATTTGTTTTTGAGGGATTTATTAATCAAATGGCACTATAATATTTACCAGGTATGTGCTCTCGGTAGTTTTTCAGGAGTACCCCATTGTTCCACTGTAAAAAACTGAGGTCCATTTGAACCTATAAGGAAAAATAATTTTTGGTTTCACTCATTTTATACAAGAATCTCTCATAAAACATGAAACTTATTTTAACAAGGAACTAATTTTGCTTGGTTCAGTAAGTTTGAATTTAGGAAGTTGGCACTAAAATGCCTGATGCCACTTTTTTTTGCATAGAGACAGATTTTTAGTTTGATGTGGTAAAATCATAACCTGGAGAAAGCAGTGAATGATCTAACTAGATAACTTTTTCCAACTTTTTCCATGCACAGGGATGGGGGGAAATGTGGGGAAACCACTGACTTTCTTGCCACTTAAAATTTATGAGTTATGACAGTCCCAGAAGTGCCTCTTTTGAAACTACGTAGGGAGCTTCATAGAGCAGTAGCCACACCAATCTAGTCTGATCTGGTCCTAGGACTGTCTTTTTTTTTACTTGTAAAGGTAGTTTCAATAACTTGATACTATCAGTGCCATACCATTATATTCCCTTTGTTATTTCAATGATTCTGATCTTTGGGGATCACCAATATATATCCTTTTATGGTTTCCAGATTGCTGGAGGCCTGGAAATGATCAGATTATGCAATATTTCCTCTTTCATGGCTATTTAACAAATATTTGCTATTTTAAGCAACTTTTATTTAATTTTTTTTAATACTAGGTGACTTCTGGTAGGGATGGCAGAGCAGGAAGACAGAATGAGTGTCCAGGCTTTTTTTTTTAAGTACAAAAAACTGCCTTGTATCTCCTGAACTGCTCTTAGTGGGGAACTAATGGTAGTCTTGAACTGTGGAAAAGAAAACTCTGTAGATATTTTCAAGATAATTCTAAAATACCCAGAACCCAATAAGTCCAATACTTTAGAAAAACTGGAAGTAATAACAAAAGATGTTATAGAAGTTAAGATAATAGATGGAAGGACACAAGTATGGTTTTTTTTTTGTTTGTTTTTAAATCAGGTACATACTAACAACACTTTATTACTCTGACAACTCTTATTCAAGGAAACAGCATCTGAAGTGGAGAACTTCAACTTACAAGAAATTTTTGAAAAGTCTGTCACTAAGTCTAATAACTATTCTTGAAGTCTGATATGTGTTTAAATTTTTTTGTAAAATATACTGATTTTATGTTTAATATTTATATCTTTAAGCATTTTAAAAAAGAGACTATCTTCTCAAACAAAATTTAATACAAAATAATTATTTTAACAGATATATACCTATATTTTTAACATATGTTAACATATGTAACATTCACAGGTTTTGTCACATTTGATAATAAAAATAGAACAATTTTTTCTATTTCTTTCCCTTCTTCTACTATTCTACTATTGCTACTATTGTGTAGATAATTTTCCTTATACTATTATACGACTGCCGCTATTGTGAAAATCAACTTTTCACTGTTAATCCACACATTAGGCTTCAAAAAAATGTAAATGAATACAGACAATTCTTGTAATAAAACTACTCCATCCTTCTAATGTTTATTTATTATTTTAGTTTGTGAATAATGGCCTATTTGTTAATGATCATAACAGACTTCTAAGTTTTGGTTTTGTATTTATTTGTTAAAATAAAAAAGATGGTGTCAATACAGGAGCCAATTTCCAAAAGAATGAACAATGAATGAACAATTTGTTAAAAAAAAATTTAGTGCTTTGTGGTTTACATTTGGTTTTGCTTCATTTGATATTTCTTAGGGGTGGTGGAAACCTTATTTATTCAGCAGATTTAATTTCCTCTGAATTTATAAAAATAGTAAAGGACTATTCCATTAAGAACTTCCACATTTACATAAGAACATACATAAATTGGGTGCCCTAAAAATCAAACTGTCTTCTTGAAAAAAGGAGCGTTCTTTAATATAGCCCGTGGGATACATAGATAGCTGCAAACTGGAACAATGAAAGGCAACAGAATGACAGGAAAGAAAGTAGGTCAGGAGGAAGGATCTCAGGTATAAAATAGGCCTTCTGCCTTTGTTAATCCATTGGCTAAGAACAAATTAACAGGCAAGTGATGATGTCTAAGAAGGGGCATGAAATCCTTGAAAAAAGAAAAGAACAACAAATTAAGCAAGATAAGAGAGTGGGGAATTGATTAAACACAGAAGTTGGCTTTCTCTTTTAAAAATAGATTTCTATTTTTTGGTATTCTGAATTTAGCAAAACAACAAACATGAATATTATACATAAAGAAAAGATAGAGATAGTTATGAAAATTGCTATTCTCTACTATCTGCAGTATATATATACATACATACATACATATATATATATATACATATATATATATATATATATATATATATATATATATATATATATATATATTAAAAAGTACAAAATAAATTCATTATGTTTCAAAACTGTCCTGACTGAATATCTCCCTACAACTTTATTCTTTTCTGTGCATTTAAAAAAATAAATGCTTTGATAATGCTCCATTTTTTCCTTATTTTTTTTGGCAATGGTTATCAATTATTAATTTCCTTATTTTATCTTTCTTTTTTCCTGAGTTGTTAATGCTTAGTTATTACTACAAAGCAGCTATTTTCCTATAAGTTTTATACTAATAAAAATAAAGATTAAATAACACTGAGCTTCTGGGAGAAGAGGAAAGGAAATTTTATCACACAGTACTTCTTTGAATTTTAAAACTTAAAGCTTGTCTTATCCATATCTGGTCATGACTGCCAGTCCTGGACCAAATTATAATCCTTTTGCTATTCCATTACTGAGAGCAAGTTTAATGCTAGCTACAGTTTTTGGAAAGATTTTTTTTTCTTTTTATCTGTTAATGTAAACCAAATGCCATATTTGTACTTTTTCTAGGGTACACAACAAGTAATGTGTGTAAACTGTAACCTCTCACAGATAAAATGTACCAAAGTCATTTTGATTTTTTTCCTTTTTAATAGAAATAAATCTCCAATTTTATGCTATCAGGAGTTGGCAAACTATGCTCCTGCTTTTGTATGGACTGAAAATTAGGAATAGTTTTTATATTTTTAAAGGAAAGTTAAAATATAAAACCATTTTTAGCTCTCAGCCATACAAAAAAATAGGTGGTGAGCTAGAGTTAGTCCTAAGACTGTAGCTCCTGCCCTTGATGGACTTCAATGAGAAAACAGATTCTGACATGTAAAAGGTCAGACAACTTACCATTTATATATCTACTTCAAACTTTCAGGGTTACTTTTAAGCGTTTCCTCTAAAAATTTGGGGTACTGTTTTTGCAACAGAATTTACAATGAGATTTTAAAGATGGTACATGATTTATGGAATTTCAATATTTTCAGGATTTTTCCACTCTCATTTTGAATACTAAAAGTATAGGCCCAAATATATTTTGGCTTACCCCACATGTTATTTAAATTATAGCAGAAAAAATTCCCATTTCATTTTAGAAGATAAACATATACACTTGATACTGCAAGCTTCCAAATTTATCTAAGCAGTGGAAAAAGTCCAAACATTTTAGATAATTCCTTTCCTATTATTGATATCACTTAGTTTATGGTTTTTGAATGGAAAACCCTTACCATATAGTTCAGCAAATCCGTTCATGGGTACACGTGATGTACCAGTAACAAACTGAAGCAATCTTATTCTTTTCTCTGAATCCATCATTAAAATAGCCTGAACAAGATTTAAAACAAAAACAAAAACAAAACTCAAAAGACCTTATTTTATGTACACTTGAAAACAGGATTTTGAAGCATACTGTCATTAAGTTGCTATAGTCACTTTTTCCATGTGTATGAATTTTTTTTTTAATATTTGTACATTATGTTAGCTAAGACTGGCTGATTGGCTTTCTTTCTTTTTTTTTTTCCTTAGTTAAAATACTTGCCTCCAAGATGTTCAAGGGAAGTAGAAATTCCTAGAAATTGGGTGGTAGTGTGATAAGGCTGAAAAAAAAAACCCTTATTACAGATTTCTTCTACTTTCTTTCATGTAACAACAGTTTTCCTGAATACAATACATACTTAGGTTTCTTATGAAAAGGAACTGGATGATACAGGACGAAGAGCACTAAAGTAAAAATAGTGACTCAGCTCTAGTTTCAACTTGGCTGCTTAACTACATTGAGTCTTAGTTTCTTTATCTGTAAGGTTATGCCACAGTTCTCAGTTTCTCTAAGTATCCTGACCCAGTCTTGACTCAGTTTCTCTGCTTCTCAAAGCTCAGTCCTGCAAAACTTCCCCTCCCTCTCTATCAGAATATTTGATAAGGATAAAAGATGTTATGTTTAAGAATATCAGAATGCCTCTCCCCATCCTAAGCTAGGAGAATGTCAGACATCATCTTATCAAGATGCCTCTCCCCATGTCTGGGGTGCCTCCCCCCATTATGTCATCCACATCTCTGGTGACTCACCCCACCCTGACAGAGTCCCATTCCTTATCTCAGCACCCTGCCTCTGCCCCTGCCTCCATCTATCCCCTGAGTCTGAGCCACATGTGTGTATATATATATATATATATATATATATATATATATATATATATATATATATATATATATATATATATATATATATGTCATTAAGAACTCAAGATTGTTTGCTGGATTTTTGGAGACGAGTCTCATTCAACCCTGGGGCCAAATCATAGATCCATTTGGTCCCAGTAAATCTCTCCCTTTCACATAAATTATTAAATATCTCTAATCTCTATCTTGCCTCAGTTTCCCCTGCATTACATTTTGGAGGCCCCAGCGAGATGTTAGAAAATGATCAGGAGTAGAGATAAGAGAATTTCAGGTTTCTGCCTTGGGCCTCAGGGTGGCTGGGGATCAGAGTTCTTGGCTTGGAGAGGTCAGCCCTCTGGATTTTTTTCCAGAGCCTCTGGGAAAGAGCAGTTTCCAGCCACAACCATGTCTAAAGCCTGAAGGTGGATCCTCCATTACGGCCATGGTAGAGTAAGTCTGGATGTCTTAAGACCTGTTCTGTCTGTGCTAGCATCTGGATTTCCAGAATTATGAAATGGGCATAAATTCTGGGAGTGGGATCCCCCTACCTGGTGTCTAAAACACATCTGTGTGCCAGTTGGCACAGCTCTGGGAATTCCAGAATATAAATCTGGTGTCTTTTTTTAAGACACCATCTAGCTAAAAAAAAAACCACACACACACACACACAAAACCTCCATCTGGATTCAGGGAGGGAAGACTCTGGACCTAATAACTTTCCTCAGGGCTATCCTTTAGCCCTGGTCTGTGTTAAATGTTTTGTTTTATGTTGTAACTGCTCAGTCAACATCTGTGTATGCCTTGTTTGTCTGTCCTGTTGGTTCAGAGCTCTGGTAAATTAAGAAATTTGGGAATTGGCTGTTTCAATGTTGCAATTGTACTTAGTATGAAATTTAGTTGTGATCTTAAACTTTTAAAAACTGGCACTTAGATAGTTTAAATTAAGGTGTGGCTTGGATTGAGCTACCTTAGATAAGGCCTCTGGAGAACAAAAGGAGTTTATGCTAATTCCTTTGAACTCTGACTGGAGAAACATTTTATTAGAAATTTTTAGGATGATTTTTAAATTGTGGGAAATAATTTGACTGTTGCCTTTGCATGCCAGATTTGTTCTGAATATTCTTCTGGGCAGTTTTAAAATTGTGGGAAATAATTTGACTGTTGCCTATGCAGGCTTGACTTAGTTATCTTTGAATTTAAGATCTTAAGAAGTTGTTGGAGTGAAGTTCTGTTAACTTACCTGAAAGGGGTCACGTGTCTCTAATTAGGTAAAGACAGGTCTGACTTTTCTAAAGGCTTCAACTCTGGCTTAGGAAAAGTCCATTGGGAAGGGTGACCACGTGAAATCTCATCCCCATCCCCACCTCACTAAAGGTTGGGTAGGGTAGGGATCTTTTGTCTTCAAAGGTGAAGATTAAACTCACCCCCACTGCTCCCTGGTCCAGACAGCTACAGTACAGATAGCTTAGTTAGCCTGGGGTGAAGGTTAGATGACTTCCTTCCCCCTTGCCTCTTTGGAAGTAGAATGGGGAGAAGGGCGGTCACGGAGAATCCCCCCCTCTCCCCCACACACTCTAAGTATGTTTCAGCCTCTTTCTGCAGAGGCTTGGCTTTAGCAAAAGATTTCAAGAGATAGGCCTGATTTTAAGTTAATTGATTGATGTATAATTTGGTAGGACTATTTCTAAAAGTCTAAAAAATATTTTAAAGAACCTTTCAGATTCTTTTCTATAATTGTATCCTGAGGTTATGCCCATCATTTAAAGGGCTTCTGAAAATTATATATCTATATATATCTATATCTATATATCTATATCTATATCTATATATATATATTTGCATGAATTTTGTCCTTTTGAAAAGGTTTCTGTTATGGACAATATGCAATTTGGAATATTTGTCTATGTATTGGGTATTTTTAAAAGCAAACTGATTTGTATGTAAAATGTTCACTTATGGAAACATCTACTTAGATATATAAGAAGTGAACTTACTGAAACAAATTCTTACTGTTATAAATATAAGGTTATGGTAAATATCTGTTTAAGATTTATCTGAAACTTCAACTAATGCAATGTGTTATTAGAAGTAAAATTCTTTGGGCTTATAATTAATGCTATTTGAGAGTTTTAAAGCTTCACCCTCTGACAGTTAATGGGACGATTAAAGCAATTTTATCCTGTTTTGCTGAAAGTTAAGTTTTAACTGCTTATGTTATGGTTGTGTCCCTGCATTTTTTCCTCCTATGACTGATTTCTATGATCAGAGCAATGGTCAATAAGAAACTGTTAATGCAATTTCATTAAGTCATACCTTGCTATTTCTAATCTGGTTATATGTAATCTTTATATCCTAAATACTTGGGCAAATAAGTATCTAGTCTGATCATCTATCCCTTACTGGATATTTTGTGTCTGTGTATATTCAGGTTTTTAAAGGTTTCTAAATAATGAGAGGACAAAAGCCTAAATCACTCTTTTATTATTGGGAAGCTGCTGTCTCATTCATACTGGCCTCTTCACATTTTGTATTGGTCTGTTCTAACCTTTACTTGTTAGATTTGTCTTTTTTGTTCTAGATTTTGGTCAAATTACAGGTATTGACTTGCTTCTGAGTCCTATATCAGCTTTGATTCCCAACACGCCAGACCATACCACATGTATCCTCTGCATGAACTGAGAGTCTCCTGCCAGTGCCCAGCCTGAAGCAGTTTTCATCCTTTACCCCTGATGGACTGATATGGGGAATTTAGGAACCCTGATTGGATCATCTATTATTGTGTGTTTAAAATACGAGATGAATTTGTTAAAACTGTTTAACTATTGCTGTATGTTTCAGGGATTTTTAGGAAACTTACTGTACTAGTCTTTTATGTATAGGAATTCTGATTCACTCTTGGGATTTATATGTGGAATGGTCACTTGATAATTCCTTTTCTGTAAGAAAAAAAAAGGGAGGAAGGAAACTGGTTGAAACTAGTCAGGAAATTGGAAAAAAAAACTGATATATTTTCCTTAGTCACTTCTGCCTTGCCCCCTATTTTATTAATTCAGATTGAATTGGAAATTATTTAAACAGTCCTTTTTGTTTTTACTCCTTGCTTAAAATTTACTGGACTATAATTTGCTATTTATGTTTTAACTTTGAAATCCCTTATTCTGCTGGAATTGCCCTGATAGACTCAGTTTTGGGGATTATTTTTTAGAAACAACCAGAAATTAGACACTTGTTTTGGGACTGGCAGTCTCTCTGATCTGTTTCTCCACTCCTGTTACTCCATTTCCTTAATTAGTATTGATATCTGGCCTCCAATAGTTCGGGGTTGCCTGCTTGGTCTAACTGCATCATTTGCTCAGAAATCTGTTTCTTAGTAGCAGCTCCTGTTCTATCAGAGGGGACAAGTGATGCTACTCCAGGCCCCACTTTTTCCCCCTTTGGAGTTCCTTGACAGACTTGGGGTATCCTCTTAGGGCAGCAAGACTGTCTTGAATACTGCTACTCAGCAGAGGCTGAGTTAAATGCACAAATGACCATAGACCTAATTCACAGTGAACTGTCCATCTCAAATTGGATTCTCTGTCTGAGACGCTCCCCAATTGCAGAGGACTTGCTATTTCTGCAACAAAGAGGCCTGTGTGTCTCCCTAAATGAGGAATACTGTTTGATGTTAATAACTCTGAGGTTATCAGGGGAGACTGGTCCTTGCCATAAGTCCTTGCATTTTTCTAATTTTAGTTTGGTTTATTTGCTTTACATAGGATTGGTCAAAAATTATGGTGCTAAGACCTTCTAGAGGAAGGTAATTTGAAGATTTGAATATTCAGAAAAGAGAGAGAGTGTGTGGAATGTTATACTACAGTTCTCTTTTATTGTCCTGACTCAGTTTCCCTCATTATCCTGACCCAGTCCTGACTCAGTTTCTTTGCTTCTCAAAGCTCAGTCCTTCAAAACCTCCCCTCCCTCTTTATTAGAATATTTGATAAGGATAAAAGATCTTGTGTTTTAGAATATCAAAATGCCTCTCCCCATCCCAAACTACTGGAATGTCAGAAACCACTTTATCAAGTTGCCTCTCCCATGTCTAGGGTTCCTCCCCCCATTATGTCAACCCCATCTCTGGAGGCTTACCCCACCCTGTCAGAGTTCCATTTTCACTCTCAACACCCTGACTCCACCCCCGCCTGTGTCTACCTCCTGTATCTGAACCACATATATATATGTCATTGAGAACTCACATTGTTGACTGGATTCTTGGAGACAATAGTCTCATTCAGTCCTGGGACCAAATAATGGATCCATTTGGTCCCAGTAAATCTCTCCCTTTAAATAAATGATTAAATACTTTATAATCTCTATCCTGCCTCAGTTTCTCTAGCATTACAGTAAAATGGAGTTAATAATATTTATCCAGCAGGACTAATGTGAGGGTTATATAACACGATGCAAATGAAAGAATTTTTAACGACTATAATATAAATGTGACTGATTATTATTGCTTTTTTTTTTTTACTAGTTTAAGCAAATAATTGAGTATCTAAATATTGTCCTTTCACTTTACTTCAAATTTTCTTTTGTCTTTATTTGTAAATTTACATGAAAAAATATTAATTTTTTGAAAGGATTTTCTCACTGATAACATTCATTTTAGTTCTAGGCCACAGAGAGTAAGTAGAATCAAGTTAGGAGAAAAGAATTAAGAACATGAATGTTGAGGACTAGAATATTCCTTTTTGTATACCAAAATAAAAAGATAAATTATATTGCTTAAGTTAGTATGTCTTTTCATGTATGGAATGGATTCTAACTTATTAACAATATAGTAGATACATTCCAGATTATTTTATAAAAATCAGAGTTTTTACTTGCCTTCCAGAACCATTGGATAACTTGATGATTTACACTGTAGCCATTTTTGTATTTTGTGTGTTCCCTCCAGTCATTCACATCTACATCTCCCAGTCCACACATAAGTAACTATATAAATAAGAAATGTTAAACAGTAAATCAAGATTAAAATAATATGTATAGAATTTCTGCTAAAAATGAAGAGAGAACATATTTTACCTCTAGTTCATTTTCATCAAAAATCTTGATGAGATCTTGTGGTATAAGTTCAAAAAAGCCCTTACAAATAGAAGAGTTTTAAAATTTATGTTAGACAAATAAAGGATAGAGGCAATTAAAAAACCTTTTCATAAACATAACTATTATAGCTAAGGGAAATAATCAACTAGAAAAAAAAGTTTTAGGTAAAATAGTTCTGATGAGTTTGATTAATCTAAGCCATGTATAAATAAGAAAAATAAATAAGACTAAAAGTAGTTCCTGAACTACTTTTAATATGAAATATTAAAAGGATATGAAAAAGCAGATCTCAAAAGAATTATAAACTAATGATAATTACATGAAAGAATATTCCAAATCATTAAAAATAAGAGGAACTGCAAAGCAAAATTAACTCTGAAGCTGCACCAAGGAAAATTGGCAAAGGAATACAAAAGATGGGAATTAGTCAATTTTGAAAGGCTTGCAGAGAGGCCATTAATGCAATATTGGTGGAACTGTGAATCGGTATAATTAGTTTGGAAAGCAATTTGGAATTAAGCAAATAAAATTAATAAACTATTCATACCCTCTTAACAATAAGCCATTGCTGGATATATATTCCACAAACAAAAATAAAAATTCTAGATATGTTAAAATATTTATAGGTGCACTTTTTATGGTAGCAGAGTACTACCATATACCATATAACAGTGTATGCTCATCATTTGAAGAATTGTTAAAACAAATCACTTTATTGTAAGAAATATAAAATATGAAGAACAGAGAGAAGTATGAAAATATATGAGGCGATACCTTCCCCTACTCCTTTTCAGAGATGGGAAATCTATATATAATGTCAAATTTTTAAAATGTTGATTGAGTTTAATGTGATTTTTTTTTCTTTTTTGTAAAAATTCTGTTTTAAGTGAAAGCTCTCTGGGAGGGAGTGAGGGATAGAAATCTAGATGATATAAAAACAAAAGATATCAACAAAAATCAATAAATGCTGTAAAAAGAAAATTCAAGTTAAGATGCCACTCCACATTTAGGAAGTAACAAGAATGTAACAAATAGTTAAACATACAGACATTAACTACTAGCTCATTGTTCTCTGCCAGATAATGGCACATTTCCCCCTAAACTAAAATGTTACTTTATCATTTAAAAAAGACATTAAAAATTAAGACATTTACTTGATTCTTGTGGGAATTAGTAGGACCAATATTATTAAACTTAAGATGCATTTTGGAATTTTAGAAGAGCAGATGAAAGTAAAATGAATACCTCTTTAAAAGCAGACATTTGCTTCTGGATTCGGTTTACAAATCGCCATTGTATGACAAGACTAAATGAAAATGTAAAATGTCAGTATTTTACAATGAAAAGTTAATTAATGCAGTAAAGAATGGAAAGCAAATATAGCAAGAAGGAAATGCCTAATTATCTCAGTAGGCTACAAACTTATTACAAATAAATAATAAAGTTTTATGGTTAAAAAACTACATTATACTGGGAATATATAGTAAGAAAATCATTGCATGAAAAAAAAATCAGGAAATAATCCTTTTATTAGAATCATGGAATATTTTAAGAGTTCAAAGTAACCTTAAAAGTCATCTAGTACAACTCTCTGCCTAAGGTAAGGATCCTCTCCATAGCATTTATGATAGATAATGAAACCTCTATTTGAGTAATTGTTTGACCAGCTCATCCTAGCACATCTAGTAGCTCACTGCTTCATAAAAATGTCTTTCTGAATAGCTCTAATAATTTAATTAAATTGGATAGGCATTTAAGTACCTACTATACAGAGAGAGAATCTATAAGATCTCTATCATCAAGAAGCGTATATTCAAATGGGGGAATATAACATTTTTGCAAATATAAAAGGAAGATTTGAGGATGCAGAAAAAAAATATTAACTAAAGGAATCAGGGAGAACTTTTCATAGGAAGGAGGTAATCCCTGAGCTGATCCTTAAAGGACTGCTGTGCAATAGCTCTTAAAAAAAAAGAAGTAACAATGTCAGGTTTGGAGAATGACAAACTAGGAAAATTCAGCTGAAATTATGTGAAAAATAATGCAGAGTCAAAATAATTATAAAATTCCTTCTTTGACTAAACCAAAATTTGCCTTTTTAGAATTCCTACACATTTTCCTACTTCTAAATCTGTATTTTTGTTGTTCATTGATTATTCAGTTGGATCTAACTCTTTATGATCCCATTTGGAGTTTTCTTGGCAAAGATAGTGGAGGAATATTCCATTTCCTTCTCCAGATCACTTTACAGATGAGGAAACTAAAACAAATAGCATTAAGTGAATTTCCCAGATTTACCAAGCTAGTAAAGGTCCTATCTGAACTCCCAAAGAGAAGTCTTCCTGACTCCAGGCCACCTAGTTGCCCTTAACTCTTTGGTTTACATAGTATAAAGTGAATTGTTCTTTTATGTGACAGTCTTTCATGTATTTTAGGAAAGCTCTCATTACATTATCATCCCCCTTTCTTGATTCCCTCACCTCTTTATTATTTTCTTTTTATTAACAATTTTCTCAATAAATCCTCAAGTGATTCTGTTTATAGACCTTCCTTTGGAACGCTCTAATTTGTCAATGTTCCTTGTAAAGTGTGGTTCTTTAAACTAACTATAATATGTCAGAATGGTACTATTATGTCCTACACTAGGCATTGCTCAGGATAGAATACTATGTCAAATTTCTCTTTCTACATTTTGTGGAAAAATTTAAGAGAGTCCAAAGTAGAAAAACTAAAATAATTCAGAAACTATGGGAAAATATTAAAAGAATTGGTTGATAAGTCTAGAAAAGGAAGGTTAGGAATAACTGAAGTACATGAAGAATTATTACAAGGTTATCTACCAGATATATCTCATGTGAACAAAGGATTAAATAAGAAGACATGGCTTACATTATGGTAGTAGAGTGGTTCAATTTGTTAATGTGAAATAGCAAAAATACTTACTGAATATATTCTTTTTTGTTTTTATTGGTGACAACTATTTCAGATCCACCAATTTTTAATTCATGTTGATGGGTCTAAAAATAAACATAGTATAACTAAATATATTTGATTTTGTGAAAAAACAAATGGCAAAATATGCATTTAAGCTAAATCAAAGTGCTTTAAATTAATTTTTAAAGTCAAAACTTAAGATGTTAGGTTAAAGAACTTAGGTCACAAAATATTTTGTCCTAGAAAGCTCTTTTTTCACCTAAGAATAGGATATGAAGTACAGGGGAAGGAGATTCCATGGAACACAGGAATGTATAATGTGTATCTTTTACCCTTTGTATATTTATTTTATAATTCATATTGTTTCATTTAATTAATATTTACAAACCTGCCCAAAGAGTTCTTCATCAACTGTAAACCTCAGGTCAAGTTCTGCTGGATCATTCTCAAGAATCCATCTTAGTGAATTATAATATTCACTGTCCTTAAAGACAAATGATTGAATATTTAAAAGTTATAGCTTTAAGAAAGACGTGAAACAATATTGTTTAAAAATGCTAGAATCCACAGATAAATGTATATATTTATATCTATACACATACTTATAAGTTGGAGTAGAAGATGAAGACTCAGTATCTTTCTGGTTTTTGAACATAAATGATCAATGATCTTCAAAGTGTTAGAGTAGCTTGAATACAAGTTGAAAATTATGAAAACTTAAAACATGTTATTAAAGAAGTTTTCCAGTGCTAAATCCATGGTAGCAGTGGTATTAAGGGCTTTCAGAAGTGGCAACACAACATTAGGAATCCAAATGAGACAATTGAGATAAACAGCTTTGGATAAATTATTAGCTCTAAAAAGTTATCTTATGTATAGTAGCTATTACAAAAATTCAGGTTGCTACTAAAGGGATTTCTGTCCTCTTCGATGCCAAATAACCCAACTAATCATTCTGGTATCAAAAATCACTGTATGATCCTTTACTTTTGGTGAATTTTTTCCTTATATGTGACAAAATTAACAAAAAATGCACTTCATTGACTATAAAAGTCTTGGGATGTATTTATACATATATATATATATATATATTACATATATATATATACACATACTTTTTTCATAAATGGAGGATTAATTCATCAGTTTCAAGTATATTAAGAACAATAATTTTATTTTTCTATTGTTGGGTTTTTTCCATTTGTGCATCTAATCTTTCAACTCTACAATCAAACATTCCTTCACCTAAAAAACTGTATATATATTTGATTTATGATATTCTCTTGCTCAAAAACATTTAGTGGTTAACCTATTGTTCTTTGAACAAAACAGAAACTCAACTTAGCTTCTACTAGTAGTAGTTTTTTACTATCTATAATATCTATGGTGATTTTTAATCCCCATTTTAGGCAAAAATACATACAACTACTCTCATTTCATTTTAGTTGCACAAATTCCAAATTTTTATGTTTACTTTATACTGCTCCCTTATAACTCTACTTTTTACTCAAACTTGACTATTAGCCATTTTTTACTTTGTATTTTACTCTTTCAACCCAGTACATCTAGGTAAGTTATCTTCCACACATGGAATGCCCATTCTTCATCGAAATACTTCTCTTTTTTAAAGCCTAGGTCAAGTACCATTTGAAGCTTTCTTGATCTGTCCCATCCCTACCCTGCTCCCTCCACAGATGAAATTTTTCCTCAAATTTTCTTACAGAATTGTTTGACTTCCTATGGCTTGATAACATCTTACTTTAAGTAGTATTTGTTTGTATGTATATAATATTCCTCTTTTCAAAAAGAACCTCTTTGAGGGCTAGGAACAATATTGTTTTTCACCTTCATAGTCTCAGTGCCTTGCAACATGCCTTGTACCTAGTAAGTTCTTGACAAAAGTTTGTTAAACTGAATTTAAGGACCACAAGCTAATTTTTGATTTTAAAGATGCATTCCAATCATAATAAGAAATATGTTAACAAATGTATTTGGAACTTAAATCCCAATAACTCCCACTCCCTAAAAACTTTTCTATTTCAAATTTATAATTATTTTGAAACTTCACTGTTCCTAAATTGCAAATGACAAAATTAATTAAAATACTTACCACAGATTCCATATCATGGAGTGTTATTGGTTTATGCAACATCATTTTGTAAAATGGACGAATAAAAAAACCTTTCAAATAAGAGATTTAAAATTATTAATAAAATGGAAAGAATGACAATTTTTTTAATACTTAGGAGTTATCAATTATACTAACCATCTAAAAGTTTGCCATGATAAACTGCCATTCCAGCTACACGGCCTATAAACTTGAAGTAGGAGAGATGATCTTCATTACACAATCCAGAATTTGGATTTATCTGTAAGGTATAGTTATCCCTATAAAGAAAATAGTATTAAAAAAAAGAAAATATTTTAAACCCTCCTTTAAAAGTTAATGATACAATGACAAATAATGCTGAAAGTTTTTTAATAGCAATTTTTATTTCTATCAGAACCATAGTTGGGTTTAAAAAGTCTTTTTTTTTCCCTTAAAGAGTAGACCAATTCTAAAATTGTTTCTATTGCATATTTTTTTCTTTCATGACCTATCATAACACATTCTTTTCTTGGATCAAAAAGGATATAAGATTTTCATGCAGAATGAGACAACTTAACAAATGATGGCTAAATGTTTTTAATAGTAGATGTAATTAATAAATTTTCAATTTCCAGTAAAATCAAGTTTCCATTGTAACCAACCTTAGAGATTCAAATCATTGTTCCTTTAACAACAGTGGTAAAGGGTGACTATGTAAAGTTATATATATTATGTATTATTCCATTATAAGAACATTATTAATCTGAAAATCTCCAAGGTACTAGAATAGTGATTTTTATTTTGTTCATTTATTTTAACAGCACTTACGTAGCAGAATATTCAAACAGCCCATAATAAGGGTTAAACATTTCTTTTGATAATAGGAAGAACCATTCTCTGGCCACTCCTCCATAATCTAATCCTTTTTCACCATCAAATTCAATCCATAGCCTAGCTTTAAGGTAGTCTGCTCTCTTCACAGTTATGATTCTTCTGTAAGAATCTTCAAGAACTGTATTGCGGCGAAGTTTCATTTCAAATCGATTTGGAATGTCATTCTGAAAATCCAGAAAAGAGAGTAATTTTAACTTAAACTAAAATATATATGAAAATAATATTGCAACCCGTGGAATTTCATTACAATTTAGGATTCTTCTTTTACCCAGTGCATAAGCCACAATGTTAATGTTAAGCCAGTCAGATAGGAAGACAGTATCGGCAATACCTGATGTGAAACAGCTCATGGGCTAAAACAAATATGATTAAGCAACATCTTTCAAGTGAAGATGGCCCTTCACTTGAAATGGGGAGAGAAGAAAGGCAAGAGAAGTAGGAGCAAGGTCTAGGAAATTAAGGAGGAGTTGAAGGAGAAATTAGACTGAGTCCTTTTCCAGACAAACTCATGCATGTCGACTGAACAGCTACATGGTGAGATGGAAGTAAAGTATACTTTTCAGATATGCAAATAAGATAGTCTAAGGGCTACATTTGTGTATAACTGTGGGAGCAGTATGGGTAATTACAGTTCTTGCTCACATCACAAAGAACTGTTTAAAACAATTTTCTTCATGATTTATTATTAGCAAATGTTTAATTTGTAACAAGTAAACTTTTTTCCTACCCACAACCTTGTTTCATTTAAGAAATTTTCCACTGAAGACCCATTTTCACCCAAGAATTTTTGGTTGACTGTAGGTATATAGCTATGTAAAATAGGCATCTAAATCAAACATTGCTGATAATAAATCATAATCTTATGATCTCCACATTTAATCATGAGACCCCATATGGGAGACCCCAGTAATTTAAGAAGTTGGGATCTAATTCAACTGGTAAAAAATATTACAAAGAATTAACTTGTACTTTCTTAAACATCTCCAGAGATAAGGATTACTACCTTGCCAAGAAGCTCATTTTTAACTGTTATTATATTCTTCCTTGCACTAAACAAAAATATGCCTGCCTATTGTTTATTGTTCCATCAGATACCAAGAAGAGTAAGTATAATACTGCTCCACCATGTGATTTAAAGAAAACAGTAATTTTCTTTCCCAGCCTTTAAGTCTTATCCTCCCTCAGGGCAAAAATTACAAATTCATCAACCAATATTTAAATCACATGTTTTATCTCTTTACCTCCTGGTTGATCTTCTATGGACATGCTGCAACTTGTCTTAATTATTTACTATATACTCAAGATTGTAAAAGGTATTTTGAATAATACAAGCTTTTATTTCTCAAGGAACTTACAATACAGTTGGGGAACAGAAAGCAAAACCATGAATATTTACTGTTGCTTGTTAGTCTGTAATTTTATCATGGTTTTGCTTTTTAAATGTTTTATTGATGTCTTTTATTTTTAAATTAATCATTTTTTACAAATATACTCCTTTCCTATGAGTGCATAAGCATGATAAAATTGTTATTTTAGGAAGAGTCTCAAACTAGTATTCAGGATAGTTTGAAGATGAGTAAACATTGGAGTCAATAAGAGCAGTGTTGTAATATTTAGTATATAAGATAATAAAAGCCATTATCTGGATGCTGGTAATAGGAAGGGAGAATAAAGAGAAAATCTGAAAGAAAATAAAGAGAAAAATTTGAAGGAAAAAATGATTTAAAAGAAAACGATCCTGTGAGTTTAGAGAGAGAAATAAGTCAAACTTTATTAAAGTTTTAATGTTGGATGAAAAGAATAGTGGTATCATATCATTATTATAAAATGAGGCAAGGGAATCTGAAGTCTGAAAAACCCTATCTTCAAATACTTGTAATTCCTCCTCATCCCACTTTTCTCCTTCTGAAAGCACAGTGTAACAGACAAGATACCAGACTCAGAATCTGGAAACCCTTAGTCTATATCCCATCTCATCCAGCTATATAGCCATGGACACAAACTCTCTAAATTTCAACTTACTTATCTGGGAATGAGGAAAAATAATAAATGCGATACTTATCTCACAGAGCGGCAGTGTCAAATGCAATAATATAAATTTCTTTATGAACTTTAAAACCTGTTGTCAGTTATATTTATCTGTTGAGAATACTTGTTTGGCACTTCTCTGCCAAAGCCTGTTGACACTATCAGGTTTGGGTTTCTTCTCACCTGCCTTTACTGACAAGATTCCTTTTACTTCTAGCTCACCTTACTATGCTTTTCTGAAATATGAACTTTGATGTGGCAGAAAGAACAGGAACTGAGATGTTGACCCCTGGCTCCTACTTATACTAAGCTATGTTTTAGACAAACCACTTAACCTCACTTTTACAGTTTCAGTTTCTCTATTTGTATTTGGGGATAATCTCCACTACTTATCTTACTGAGTGGTATAAAGAGAGTAAGTTGTAAAATGTAAAGTGCTATATAAGTGTGAACGCTTATCATTCTATATTAGTCTGACAATTCTTTCCTGAATTTCTAATTCTCTCTTTGCATATCACAAAATTTTGAGAAATTAAGATTATCTACAGATTTATAAAGATTTAAATTAAAATTTTATATAAATATATTTGAAGGCTTCCTTGCAATTTTTTTATTTCCACTTTTTTTTTCAAAGATATGCCTTGTCTTCCTCTCAACTTTCTCCTCCCTTTTTCCCACAATAAGACAGTGGGAAAACTAAAACCCTGATTATAAACATGTATAGTGGAGCAAAATAAATCCACACTTTGCCTAACAATATTTTAAATATAAATATGCCCTCTGCAACTTTCTGAGATACCAAAATTGTAAAAAAAAAAAAAAAAAAAAAAGTTGCAATCAAAATCATGATTAGGCTTCTGGTAAAGCCAAACCTACTATATACATAAGAAAGACATGATAGCAAATTTCCCCTGTCACATGCAATTTAATAGAAATGGAAAGGATAATAAAAACTATTTAAGCACACTGGACACTAGGTGGCACAGTGTGGATGCATGCAATAGATTTTAAGCTTTTACAGTTTTGAAATGCTATTCACATAAAATATTTGAGTTCATTTCCTCATTATGTAAATGGTGGAAATAGAGAGTGAACTGATGGATTCAAGATACAGAATGAGACATACTTTTGAATATATCAAATGTGGAAATTTGTTTTAAATAGGTATGTTTATTATGAGAATTTTGTTTTTCACCTTTCCTTCCCCGCCCTCCTCCCCCAGAAAGGAAGTGTGATAGAGGAGATGAGAGGGAAAATAAAATAAAACGACATTAAGGCTGAAATAAATAAAATAAACACAGTCACCTTTAAGCTATCTCAATTTAATATGTATGGGAATGCCTGCCATCTAGGGGAGGGGGTGGAGGGAAGGAGGGGAAAAATTCGGAACAGAAGGAAGTACAAGGGATAAGGTTGTTAAAAAAAAAAAAAATTACCTATGCATATGTACTGTCAAAAAATGTTATAATTATAAAATTAATTTAAAAAAAGCTATCTGAATCTAACCATGGCCAATCTCTCTCTTTTTTTTTTTATCATGACTATTATTCTTATCAGTTTATTTACACGATTCCGCTAATCAAATCTTATTCATATGACAGATACAATTTGTTTCTTAAAAATTCCCAAATTACAGTTTAACAATACATAAAAACTGGAAAAGATCTATCAAGTCAGCTAAAACCTCTTAAGTTCTTAATCTTAAATTAATCAGAATCTTAAATTCTGATATTGTAATTCAAAAAATTAATCTACTTAAATTAAGAGTAGAAAATAGCAAAAATGTCCACAAAGAATGAGTAATGTGAAAAAGGAATAGGTTTTATTTGTTTGCTTGTGTTTTTGTTTTGTTTTGTTTTGTTTTGTTTTGTTTTTGTAATTCTCCTTTTCTAAGCTAGTCTCCTAGGAAATCAGTAACATCCTTTTTCTCTCTTCTGTGAAGCCTTGTCTGAGTTTGTTCTCCTCAGAAGTATCTTAACGTTTCAGACTTATTCCCTTTCACTTTTTAAGTTCAGAATTTAAACATCCATATACGTATACACACACACACACACACACATACACACACACAATTTTTTATATACATAGAACACAAAAGAGAACTGTAGATAAAAACAGGAATTTTCATTTTATACCTCTTCCTTATCTTAGAGAGCATATAAGGTTTTTTAAGAGACACTTGCTACTTGTTTCCCCTACTAAAAGTTAGCACTACTTTATTTATCATAAAACTCCTTCCAATTGTTAAGATAAATTTACCTAAATTTCTCTTGACTCTTGTATTTGCATGTTAATGTTCTTAGCTCAGATTTCATCAGAAAAGTTTCACAGTCCATATCATAGGTCAGTTTTGTATAGTAATTTAATTGTAAGTCTATCTCTTTTACCTCCTGGAATATTGTTTTCCAAGATATCTTCTTGTTTTTAGCCCATCTCTAGTTTTATATGGTCTAGCTTATAGTTCTGTGGCATTTCAATTGCTTTTATATGGCTCCCTGTAATAATTTTTCTTTGATATGGGAACTTTGTATTTTGGCTTTGACATTCGTGGGATTTTTCTCTTTGGGGTTTCTTTCAGAAAATATTAGGTGAATTCTCTCTTCACTTTGTCCTCCCATTCTAATAGAAGAGAACAGTTTTTGTTTGACTTCTTGAAATATAGTATCTAGTCTTAACAAAAACAAAAACAAAAACATGATTTTCAGGGAATTTAATCTATGAGTCTTAAATTTTCTTTCCATCATGTTTCCAAGATTAGTTGTTTTAGATAGATAATACCTAACATTTTCTCCTTTTTTTTCTCCAATGTTTTGACTTTCTTCTAATATATCTTGCCTATTTCATGGAATCACTGATTCTATTTGATCTATTCTAGTTTTCAAGGACTCCATTACTACTTGAGGAAATTCTATTACCACTTTTCTGTTTAAGGGGTTTTTTTCCTTGTAATTCTTTAGCGCTTTCATTTTACTTTTATCTTTTGCTTCATCTCTAGCTATTCATGTAGTATTCATGGAACATCCATTTTTTCCCTTTAAGTTATTGATTAGACTTCTTTTGGAATAATCTGAACCTTTATGGAGGTCTCTAGATCTATAATGTTTTTATTTTGGTTAGTATTTTCTTTAATGTATTCAACTCTTAAATGTTAGTTTCTGAATTGAGGCTTAAGGCCAGGGCCAGACTCCACACTTTTCTGTGTTTCTGGACTGGAAGGGGAGTTCAATTCTGCTTGGTCTTGCCCTGGGCCATCTGGGTTGGGGAACTGAACTTCACCTATAGGATTAAGCCCCCTTGAATCTCTGAGATTCAGAATGCTTCATCTTTGGGGTGTTTCAGAGACTTAGGATGTGGCAGATATGACTGAGTACTACAATGGCCTACAGATTGGTGCTGCTTTCTCTGGGCTTCCAAGTTGTCTACCTAGGGGCTTTTTGATCTCTCAGGAGGTTCAGAGAGGATGAGGAGACTGCTACTTCAGTCTCAGAACCTTGAAGGCTACCTCAATAATGTTAATAGGTTGTGTAGTTTGACTTTTGAATCCCTAGTCTTGAAGTTGAGAACACTGCTCAGACCTAAAATTCTCAAAAGCCTTTCTTTCTCCCCTGTCTCCTGACCAAAGCAGAAACTCAACTGGCTTTCTTCTACCTATATAATACCCACAACCACAGAGAGTAAAATAGGGCCTGGTCAGAGGGAAGGCTTTAAGTTATCATAAATTCCTAGCCTCAGTGCATGAAAAGTATTAGGGAGGACTCAAAGACTAGGAACTGCATATTTCTGTAATGTTAAAAATATTTCCTAAATGAGCCTCAACCCTTTACTTTAGGATGAAGCTCCTAGATTGGAATCAGAAACAGAGGCCTGAAACTGTGCTTAATCATCTCAGTATCTTAGAGGATAGAAACCCTTATCCATTAGTCATTCCCCTATGCTATGGTGGTCAAATGCCCTTCTCCTTTTTACTCCACATCCTGTCATGTACTCTTTGATTCAGGGACATTGGCTGCCTTGTCATTTCACAGATAAGATATGCTATATCGTTAGTTCTGAGTATCGTCTCTAGCTGTTCCCCCATATCTGGAATACCCTCCCTCACCATCTCTACCACCTAGCTTCCTGACTTCCTTTAAATTCCACTGAAAAGATTGATATTTTTTCTAATTGTTTAGATCTGACTTTATTTGTGTGAAAACTATTTTGTAATTGTGATCATATAGTTCTTTGTCTTAGTAGGTAGACTCCCCCATATTTTTATTGTCTACAGTTGTTTTAAATGGAATTTCTCTTTTAATGTTTTGTTGCTTGGCTTTATTGGTAACATATGGAAATGCCAATGATTTATGTGGCTTTATTCAAAACTATTTTTTATTAATAGAAAAACTTTGTTTATAATTTTGGAATATCTTGCACACAGCAAGCATTTAATAATTATTTGTTGAATTCATGGATCAGGATAACTTTATGTAATCTCCCTGGGATGGAGAAATGAGAAAGCATGGCAGCCAAATCCTAAATCCTTGAGTTTTCTGGATTACCAAGTTCTTCCTAAGAAGTCATTAGCACCAGTAATTCAGGAAGAAAAAAAACCTGAAAGCTTAAGTTAACAAACAGGAAAATTTAAAGAAATAAAACTAACCTCCCTGTAACATTTTTCTCTTATTGTTTCCTTTTCTTCTTTCTTCTTAAAAAAGTTCTTTAAAATGTAACAACTAAAATTTTATTTTTTCTTATGAATTTCCAGTAGTTAGTTCCTATAATGATCATTCTAACAAATACAAGTATTTATTATATATATTACCTGCTTCTTCATCTTCTTTCTGAAGAACTCATACTTTCGTTTATAATCTCTGGAATAGGGTACAGCCTTTAGTTGAAAAATTTAGAAAATTAAAATAAGTTTTATAATGTTCTCTTTTAAAACAACTTATAATTTTATTTTTATTCTATATTTTCTGTACATAAATTCTATGCATTACATGTAGAAATTAAGAAAATTAATATTTCTCTGCTTAAGATATGATAGCTTGCATTAATTCTTATTAGGATATAAATTTAATCATGTAACCTTCTTAGATTGCTAGTTCTCAAGACTTTCTTCCATGAACAGAAGTCTTAGAAATTAAAAGTTCCACTTTCAAACAAACTTTCAAAACTATTTTTCTAGTAACAGAAAAACATTTTTAAAAAATACTTTCTTAAGCATTATTTGAAAGAAATAAACATCAAAACAGCACTTTCAAAGTAATAACTTAAAATTCAACCGAATGTGCACAATTAAAATTATAGAAACTAAAATAAAAAAGTAACTATTTATAACTAATTGTGTCTTGTAATAAATTTGATTATGCAATGAATAAAATAGGTATTGATAAAACAAAACAGAGGACAATTTAACAATCATCATATATTTTCGTATTTACATTTCAACATGGGTATGTTTAATATAAGAATTCACAATATTTTAACCAAAATAATCAAATCATGACTCAGGATTAATTAGAAAGTTGCCTACCTCCCCCATCTTGGCCTCTGCTGAACTCCCTGTTGTGGAGTATTTCCACTCAGACTAAAGCAAAACCTGAGATTAGCTGTTCTTTCTTAGCGTCTGTTTGCTTCATACCTTCCCCTGGTTATTAGGGAAGGTTGGGAATAATTAAGTATTTTGGTTTAAAAGGTTTTATCTGGTAACTGAGACTGAAGGTAGGAGAGGCAATCTCAAAATTTGTTTTTTCTCTTCCGATGCCTTCTAAGCTGTAAGGAGTAGTTTATGGGAGGATGACTCAGGGCTGATTGTATTTATAAAAGTACAACCACATAAAGAGATACTTACTGGTCTAGTTGTTGCTACATTCTGCAATCGAGGATCTTCCCATTGTGTTCTTTTTATATCTGTGGGGAAAAATGTATTATTTTCCTTTCTCATGCATAAAATTAAATATAACAAAAATGTAATAATTGAAGATCACAGTGTACATACTGTGATTTATGTAGAAGACTCTTCCATCTGTGTGAATTCTCTCTTCCCATCCTGGCTAAAATAGATAGGATTTCAATTTTATTTGGAGGATTTTTAGCTGCTTAGATAAGAAAATGTCAATGGTTCTACAATTCAGCTGATATGGCATATTACATTTTTTGGAGCAAGAAATATAAATCAGGAATCAGTATCTGGGAACAGATTTTTAAAAACATTTAAAAACACAAATAACATTATCATACCTCAAAATTAAAATGTTTCATATATTCAAGTTTTATCTACAAGAATTTCAAAAACTTACAGGTAAAGGTCCTAGATCAGCAGTATCAAGGGATGTGTTTCTCTTCAGATGAGCTGGGATTTTCAATCTTGGATCTTCCTTTTTTGGTATTGCAGTAGAACAAAAACCACATTTAAGCATGATGAGAATACCTTGTTTTTTTTTACCATACTAAAAACATTTCCAATTCCCTCCATTTAAAAAGTCTATTATAGTTTTGCATAATTTTGGAGCTAGGGATGATTATGTCTTTTTGTATAGTTTACCACTATGGCCAGGTCTATACCACCAAAAGAAGTGCCCCCCATTCCCCTCACCCTCCAGAATGTGTTCAGCATTAATTGTCATATCTTTTACAGAAATGATCTAGAATATTTAGTTATTGCTTTCCAAAGATGTTTTTTGGCTACACAGGACTTTTTATTCTACATGTTAGTGTATGGAGAGTTTAAAAATAAGAAGAAAGTTTATTTCTAAGTCTCTAAAATCTGACTAAGTAGAAAAAATACTGAATTTTATTTGACATTCGTTATCTATGTGACTATAAGTCTCTGGGACAATCATCTACATTAGAAAAAACAAGTTATATGGGGAATGTTTATGGATCACATTATAAAATGCAGTTGTGTGGACAACCTATAGAACTTGCCCATCAGCACATATACCTTGGATAGACATTGCAAATAAACAGTGGGCCCAGAATTAAAAAGCAAAACGGGTTGGACTGCCTTTAAGAAACTGCATATCTTCATTAATGACCCCAGACTATTTTCTGAAACAAAAGACCATGTTTTTAATACCAATATTCTATCAGTGTTGCTGCATGGCTGGAAGTCATGGAACAGTATAATTTACAAAGAACTAAAACAAATACTGCTCAGAGAGCAATGGAGAGACATACACATGTGAAGTGCTATACTACAATAAGGAACTCTTAATTCCCTCTGTATTGGTCTCAACTTTTAAAATGATTTCCATAGTAAGTTCCTTCTATAAAATATACCAAGTAGATTTTCTTCCTGAATTTTCCACAAGAAAATTAACTTTCATAAGGGATAGATAAAATAAAATGACACTCTGGAAAATTCTCATAAAGTATAAATTCTTTTTGAAAAAAGGTTAAATAGAAGTATCATCCTAGCTTATTGATAATGATATTTATATGACAATATGTCACAGAACACTGTCTGAATCCCCACAGAGAACTAAGGCTTGAAAAATATTTAAAAATCATCTCATCTAAAATCCTCACTTTTCAGATGAAGAAAATGAAGTCCAATGAGGTCAGATGACATTTCTACACTCAGAGAGCTAGGATTTGAATCTGGGTCTCCTGACTCTAAGCCTAAGGCTCTTTATGCCATTGCTTGATGCTTTATTTACCATGTATTATTATCCCCATTTTAAAATGATGAAGCTATGGCTCTGAGAAAGTAAGTGACCCATAGTTTGGTTATAATGGAGCCAGAATCCAATCTTAGATCTTCTTATTCAGAATCCAGTTCCCCCCCTCCCATACTATGTCATGGTTTCTCAATTTATCAGCACTGTTAAGTTTATTAAAAAGGAGTATTCTTTATCAAAAAAGATTTATCTTTAGAAGTTTTTTTAAAAGTCACCAATTTATCCTCTTTACTTTACTTGAAATATTTATGTACATAAATTTATTTTATATGAAATGTATTTCAATAATATTTTAATTCTCCCTAATGCATGTTATCATATCTGAAGCTACAAATATGCCAGAAATGATGTTCTGATAGTGCACCAAAAATAAATCCTGCTGAAGACTTCCATTAACAGAGGACAGCCTGGTGAAGCAATGGAAAATTAATAATTTTTCAATGCTCTCTCTCTCTCTGCTTCTCTGTTTTTGCAGAAGCTGCTCTCCCTTCAAGCTTCAAGTTTCATTTGCTTCAATAGACCTCTTTTGATTTCCAGTCACAGTTAGGATGCCTCTAACTCCTGAAATAAGTTTATATTCATTTTGTGCATATCTTATATTTACCCATCTGTGAACATGTTGTATTCCCCATGAAAATAGGCATGTTGAGAGTAGGAATCAGCTTGCTCTTATATTTTTATCCACAGTGCCTAATTTACACTTAAATAATGCTTGATACTTGGAAATTACAAAATGTTTATTGATTTATTACGTAAACTTTGAAAGGATAAAAAAAGTCAAATTTTCTTTGGATTTTCTTAAAACAGTTTATAATTAGCTAGGAATATAGGGTAATTAAAGGAAAACTAAGTTTTATATAATATCATTTTTTAAAAAATGCCTTTTTGCAGGCATTTGATAAAATCCAACATCCATTCCTACTAAAAACGCTTGAGAGTATAGGAATAAATGGACTATTCCTTAAAATAATAAGGAGTATATATTTAAAACCTTCAGTAAACATCATATGTAATGGTGATAAACTAGAACCTTTCCCTGTAAGATCAGGACTGAAACAAGGTTGCCCACTATCACCATTACTATTCAATATAGTACTAGAAACTCTAGCCTTGGCAATCAGAGCCGAGAAAGAGATCCAAGGAATTAGAGTAGGAAATGAAGAAATCAAATTGTCACTTTTCGCAGATGACATGATGGTATACTTAGAGAACCCCAAAGACTCTGCTAAAAAGCTATTAGAAATAATTCAGAATTTTAGCAAAGTCGCAGGATACAAAATAAATCCACATAAATCCTCAGGATTTCTATACATTACCAACACAATCCAACAGCAAGAGATACAAAGAGAAATTCCATTCAAAATAACAGTCGATAGTATCAAATATTTGGGAATATATCTACCAAAGGAGAGTCAGGAATTATATGAGCAAAATTACAAAACACTTGCCACAAAAATAAAGTCAGATTTAAATAATTGGAAAGACATTCAATGTTCTTGGATAGGCCGAGCGAATATAATAAAGATGACAATACTCCCCAAACTAATCTATTTATTTAGTGCTATACCAATCAGACTCCCAAGAAACTATTTTAATGACCTAGAAAAAATAACAACAAAATTCATATGGAAGAATAAAAGGTCGAGAATTGCAAGGGAACTAATGAAAAAAAAGTCAGAGGAAGGTGGTCTAAGTGTACCTGATTTAAAGCTATATTATAAAGCAACAGTCACCAAAACCATTTGGTATTGGCTAAGAAATAGACCGGTAGATCAGTGGAACAGATTAGATACAAAGGACAAGATAGTGAATAAAAATAGCAATCTAATCTTTGACAAACCCAAAGATCCCAAATTTTGGGATAAGAATTCATTATTTGACAAAAACTGCTGGGAAAACTGGAAATTAGTATGGCAGAAACTAGGCATGGACCCACATTTAACACCACATACTAAGATTAGATCAAAATGGGTCCAAGATTTAGGCATAAAGAACGAGATCATAAATAAATTGGAGGAACATGGGATGGTTTACCTCTCAGACTTGTGGAGGAGGAAGGAGTTTGTGTCCAAGGGAGAACTAGAGACCATTATTGATCACAAAATAGAACATTTTGATTACACCAAATTAAAAAGTTTCTGCACAAACAAAACTAATGCAAACAAGATTAGAAGGGAAGTAACAAATTGGGAAAAAATTTTTACAGTTAAAGGTTCTGATAAAGGCCTCATCTCCAAAATATACAGAGAATTGACTTTAATTTATAAGAAATCAAGCCATTCTCCAATTGATAAATGGTCAAAGGATATGAACAGACAATTTTCAGATGATGAAATTAAAACTATTTCCACTCATATGAAAGAGTGTTCCAAATCACTATTGATCAGAGAAATGCAAATTAAGACAACTCTGAGGTATCATTACACACCTGTCAGATTGGCTAAGATGACAGGAACAAATAACGATGAATGTTGGAGGGGCTGTGGGAAAACAGGGACACTGATGCATTGTTGGTGGAGTTGTGAAAGAATCCAACCATTCTGGAGAGCAATCTGGAATTATGCCCAAAAAGTTATCAAAATGTGCATACCCTTTGACCCAGCCATACTACTACTGGGCTTATACCCCAAGGAACTACTAGAGAAGGGAAAGGGTCCTGTATGTGCCAAAATGTTTGTGGCAGCCCTTTTCATAGTGGCTAGAAGCTGGAAGATGAATGGATGTCCATCAATTGGAGAATGGTTGGGTAAACTATGGTATATGAATGTTATGGAATATTATTGTTCTATAAGAAATGACCAACAGGAGAAATACAGAGAGGCTTGGAGAGACTTACATCAACAGATGCTGAGTGAAACGAGCAGAACCAGAAGATCATTATACACTTCAACAATGATACTGTACGAGGATGTATGCTGATGGAAGTGGATTTCTTCAACATAGAGAAGAGCTAATCCAATTCCAATTGATTAATGATGGACAGAAACAGCTACATCCAGAAAAGGAACACTGGGAAATGAGTGTAAACTGTTATTTTTACCTTCTGAATCCAATTCTTCCTGTGCAACAAAAAATTCGGTTCTACACACATATATTGTATCTAAATTATACTGTAATATATTTAACATATATAGGACTGCTTGCCATCTGGGAGAGGGGGTTGGGGGAGGAAGGGAAAAAAATCTGAATAGAAGTAAATGCAAGGGATAATGTTGTAAAAAATTACCCATGCATATGTACTGTCAAAAAATGTTATAATTATAAAATAAAATAAAAAATTAAAAAAAAAAATGCCTTTTTGCACAATAGGAAAAAAGACTGAAATAATGTTTAGAAATTTTTAATTTCTGTTAAGTTTTTGATGCATTAAGATTGCTCAGAAGAAAGAAAAAGAATATTGACATCCTTTCCCCCTCATTATTCAAATAAAATATAATACTTTCTCAATTGCATGATTAGGAAATGGTGAATTCTTCTTCTTTCAAAAAACCTGCTTTTGGGGGGGCATAATAATTTTGGTTTCAATTTTGTGAAACTAATGTTTAATTTCTTTCTTTTGGAATGGAATTTCCATTAAAATTACTCTTTTTTTTTTTTTTTTTTTGCTGAGGCAATTGGGGTTAAGTGACTTGCCCAGGGTCACACAGCTAGGAAGTGTTAAGTGTCTGAGGCCAGATTTGAACTCAGGTACCTCCTAAGTTCAGGTGGTTCATTTTCATCTTCTTAACCATGATGCATAACTAATATGTGAAGGAACAAATGATTAAATAATCAGTATTGTCATAAAGACAATATCATAAAAGACTGACTTTAAAGCGATCATAACATAAACATAGAATACATGCAGCTTTAAATATATAAATATATTATTGTTAATTTAAAACATCTCCAACATCTCCAACATACAGAATGCAATTGGTTAATAAAAGCTTATTAAATAAAAAAATAATTTATTAAAATTACCCAGGTGGTAGTTTTGGCATTGTAGTCAATGAAGAAAGGTCTCCCATTTGGTGCATGTCGGACTTCCCAACCCTTAGGAAGACTTCTCTGCTCAGATTCAGATGGCTGATTCAAGGAGGATTGTGATGAATCACTTGTAGCTATTAGTTTTTGAGTAGCTGTAGAAGGACTTTGGTGTGATGGTAACAGAATGTTTTCTGTTGTGGACTATGTAATAAATCAGGGGGAAAAAGATTTTGTGGATTACTGCTGCAAAACAAAGATGTTCTTATTTTGCTTTTTAAAAAAAATTAACATTTTAATTTTTCCCAATTATATGTACACTTTTAACATTCTTAAAATTTTCTTTTAGTTTTTCAAATTCTCTCCACCCTTTTTTTCTCTCCCTCCTTGATTGAGGAGGTAAGCAATTTGATATAGATTGTACATGTGCAATCATGCAAAAGATATTTCCATGTTGGTAGTGTTGTGAAAGAAAACACAGACAAAACCTCAAGAGAAAAATAAAGAAAAAGCATGCTTTAATTACTCTCTTCAGAGTCCACTAGTCCTTTCATTGGAGATGTATAGCAGTTTTCATCATGTGTTGCAGAACTGTCTTGAATCAGTGTATGGTTGAGAAGGGCTAAGTCATTGATCATTGTACAATGTTGCTGTTATTATGAACAATAGTCTCCTGGTTCTGCTTCCTTCATTCAGCATAAGTTCATGTAAACATTTCTAGGATTTCCTGAAATCCCCCTGCTCATAATTTTTATGGCATAATAGTATTCCATTACATTCATATGTCACATCTTGTTCAGCCATTCCCCAATTGATGGGCATCCTCTCAATTTCCAACTCTTTGCTATCATTAAAAGAAATATTTCTATAACCTTTTCCTTTTTGTTTTTTATCTCTTTTGGATACATACAAGGCAGTGGTATTTCCCAGTCAAAGGATATGCATAGTTCTATAGCCTTTTGAGCACAATTTCAAATTGCTTTTCAGAATAGTTTAATCAGTATACAACTTCACCAAAGTGCATTATTGTCTCAATTTTCCCACATCTCCAATTTTTGTTATTTTCTTTTAATGTTCTATAAGCCAATCTGACAGGTAAAAGGTGGTACCTCAATTGTTTCAATCTGCATTTCTCCAATCAATAATAATTTAGAACATTTTTTTCATACAACTACAAATAGCTTTGGTTACTTCACCTGCAAATTGCCTGATCATATTCTTTGACCAATTATCAATTGAGGAATGGCTTATTTCCACAAATATGACCCAGTTTTCTATATATTTGAGAAAAGAAGTCTTTATTAAAGAAACTTGCAATAAATTTTTATTAGTTATGATTACTATGTATTTCCCTCCATCCTATTTTCTCTTTATCCTCTCCCTCCCTCTCCCCCCACCCCAGATCATAAGAGTAAAGTTCTGATAAAAATAAGATTGTAAAATAAGGCTGTAAAAATAATGTTCCCTTTCTTCCACCTCTTTCATCTTCCCTTCCAATATTAAAGTGTCTCTTAGCTCAAATAATTTACTCTTTTTGACGTCTCCCTTTCCCCATCTCCCAGTGCACATCTCTTTATCATTTCTTAAATTTATTTTCTTAAAATGATATTCACACACATGTATTGTACCTAGACTATATTGTAACACATGTAAAATGTATGGTATTGCCTGTCGTCGGGGGGAGGGAATAGAGGGAGGGGGGGTAATTTGGAAAAATGAATACAAGGGATAATATTATAAAATATATATATATATATATATAATAAAAAAAATTTTATTTTCTTAGATAATCATCCCATCCTTTTCAACTTTTCACCTGTGTCCTCTGTCTATGAACATTCCTTAAATAAAGTTTTTAGGAGTTAAAGGTATTATTTTTATACATAGGAAAATTAACAGTTTAACCTTATTGAATACCATATAATTTCTCTCTCTTTATGCTTCTCTTGAGTTTTATATTTGAAAGTCAAATTCTTTATTCAACTCTGGTGTTTCTAGGATGAAGATATGAAAGTCCTTTATTTCACTGAACATCCATTCTAACCCCCACCAAGTATAAGTTTTGCTGGGTGGGTGATTCTTGGTTGTAATCTTTAGTCTTTCACTCACCAGATTCTCATATTATAAAACTTCTGATCCTTTAATGTAGAAGCTACTAAATTTGTGTAATCCTGACTATGGCTCTATGATAACTGAACTGGTTTTTTTTGTTGTTTTTTTTTTTTTTTTTTGACTGCTTGGAATATTTTCTTCTTGACCTGGGCAATCTGGAATTTATTATAATATTCCTGGTAGTTTTCATTTTTGGATGCTTTGCAGGAGGTAAACAACGAATTCTTTGAATTTCTATTTTATTCTTTGGTTCTAGGATATTAGGAGACCTTTCCTTGGTAATTTCTTGAAAGATCACATCCCTCCCTCTTTTCCTCCCTGCCTTCTTTCTCTCTCTCCATACACTCACACATATAAAAACACAATATACATGTAAATACATACACACATGCACACACAAAATACACACATGTATAATACAGATACATACACGTGCATTATGTTTATGTACATGTATGTATAAACATGCTTTTTTTCGTTAGTTGCTTTTCCAATTAAATATTTCATATTTTATTCTATTTTTTTCATTCTTTTGATTTTGTTTTGTTACTTGATGTCCCATGAAGCCATTGGTTTCTATTAATCCAATTCAAATTTTTAATAAATTATGTTCTTTTGGATAGCCTTTTATATTTGGTGAATTCAACTTTTTAACTGAATTTCTTCATTAAGTTTTTGTTCACCTTCCATTTGGCCAATTTTGTTTTTCAAAGCATTCTTCTGTTCATCAGATTTTTGTGCCTCTTTTACTATTTGGTTTATTCTCTTTTCTGAAGTGTTATTTTCTTCAGTATTTTTGAACCTTCTTTTCTAACTCTTTTCTCGTGATTTTATTGTATCACTCTCATTTGTCTTCTCAATTTTTCCTTTACTTCTCTAATTAATTTTAAAAAGACTTTTTGACCTCTTCTATGGCCTCAGATCAATTCACATTTTTCTTTGAGGCTTTGGATGTAATAGTTTTGACATTTGTCTTCTTCTGAATTGTGTTTTGATATTCCCTGTCATCATATTAATTTTTTTATAGTCAGGATCTTTTTCTGATAATTTGTTCATTTTTTTCCAATCCCATTTCTTGACTGTTTACTGTCTATTAAAGTGGATTTCTGCTTCCAGAATAGAGGGGGCAGTCTCTCAAACTTCAGGTTTTTTCACAAAGTTGTTTTCAGAGATAATTCTGGGATTATATAAATTTTCAGTTCTTTTAAGGTTACATGATCTAGGGAGAGATATGTTTATTACTTTTCTGGTTTGTGACTGACCATAAGCATTCTTTCCCACCTTAGAACTGTGATCAGGGAGACTAATGGAAAATAAAATTCCCTAATATAGAAGGAGCTTGAGACAGCTTTGAAAGTAAAACCACAATAAATATCGTAGAGTAAGAAAGACAGAAAGTGAGGAATAGTGGAATACAAGGGGAAAAGACTAAAACAATCAAAGATCCCAGAAGGAAGAAAATTTAGTTTAAAACCTCTAGGAGAAGAAGATAAACCTGCAGAGAAAATGCTAAAATCAGATTAAAGAAATACGAAGACATCTTAAATATTTCAAGATTAAAAAAAACCTAAATCAATACTTAATAGAATATAGAGCCCCGTGGTTTCATGAGAAGGTATGCAACTCCATAGCTTAAGAAAGAAATTTTTTTTTTAATTTGAGAGAAATTTCAATGTTGAGAGAAGGCAAAAGAAAAGAAATGGTAAAATCTACAGCCTGCACAACAGAAATGATTAGCAGAATTAAAAAAAAAACAAACACAAATTTAGTGAGTAAAAATAAGCAAAAAACAGAAGAATAGAATAGAAATACAAATATATATTAACTGAAAAAATGTGGAAGATAAGCAAAAATCAATATTAAGAGGAAAACATAATCTCTATGAAAGCAAAACTTGTTGATAATGAAATTCTAATTCTAAGAATTTTAAGAAAGAAGGGGAAAAGGTTTTTGCAGAAGGTAGAACTATAGCTAAGACTCAAAAGAAGCCATAGAATGGAGAAGACAAGCAGATTTTAAGGCATGGGGGAAAGCCAGAAAAAACCAAGTAGAGTTAGGAAATGAATATGATGAATAAAAAGAAGTGTAGAAAGACTTCCTGAATGGATAGGTGCAAATCAAAGTATCAAAGGCAAAAAAAGAAATATACATAATGACAACAAAAATAGGAAATTCTATTTGACCGAGTATATATATATATATATATATATATATATATATATATATATATATATATATATTGAGAAATACATATATATATATATATGTATTTCTCAATTACTCATTTAATAATGGAATTTATTCTGTTATCTACATTTAATTTTTTCCCACTCTTATCCAAAACTTGGAAAGGTCAGTTATCTCTAACTTGATTAGGAAACTATCTTGGTGTGGGTAGAGAAAAAAAATCCAAAATTTTACACCTTATATCTCAGTTTCTAATCTAGTCTTTAGCTTCCACACTCCAAATACAGTTTCTAAAGGGGAAAAGATAACTTGGCATTAGTGACAGAACTAATAGCTGACATTTATATAGTATTTTAAGGTTTGCAAAGAGCTATTTTACAATAGTTTAAATTATTTCTGCAATAAATAGTGAAAAAATAACACCATGAATTCACTATTGCCAAGAGAACAAGATACAGTATTACAATCATCTCTGGTGTTTTAAATTGTTATAAGTCCCTCCTGATGCATATATCTGAGCAGTACAAATTCCCAAATTTATCATTATACTCTTCCTTCCACTCAGGTAATAGCATTAGCCTCCATACTTTAGTAGATAGTTTCATAAAGTGCTGTGGCCAATCTCCAAATTCAAAAAGATTAATTTTTGGATTACAGGCATAAAAATCCACCATTATTATATACTTGAAATATCTAGCTTAATATGGTCTGTAAGAAAATTGACACTGCTTTTAGGAATCCAAAGTCACCTTCAGTGAATGGTAAAACAATTATATAAAGTTTTAGTAAAGGAAAAATCTGATCTAATGAAGATATAAAAGAAATCACCAATACTAACATCTTTTATTCAATTTCTCCAAAATTAACCTGCAGACAATGTAAGGTGTTCACCCTTCCTTCTTCCTGTTACTAGCACTTGTCTTTCCAAATTATTTTATATTTATATGTCTTTCATCTCTGCTCTGATTCTGACTCCCTGGAATTTGTGACCATGAATCAGCTGCCATTTTACCACAGAAGTTCTCTCAATGCTTGCAGCCTCCTCATCCTGGAAACTTTTCCCAACCCTGTAGTGTTATTATCCTTGGAAACATTCTTTTGACTCTGGTCTGCTTCTGCCATTGTTGAGTTCCAATTTGAGAAAGGGCATAGGTATTATCTTTTTTCTCTCTCATGTTTACTTCTGACTTTTCATGCCGCCATGTCTCAACAAAACTCAAGTTCATTAATATGGCAAACAGTAACAACCAATCACCCTTTTCTCCCACCAAAAAAGTCAATATAAAAATGTGAATAGGCCTTTTAGGGTAAAAAAAAGACACTCTCATACTGCAAGAAAGTAAAAGCTTTCTCTCTTCCCATCTGCCCCTAAAGAATCATTGATTCTTTATGTTTATGTCCTGACAGTCCTGATGTCAGGAACTGTTTTCTTCCTTGTAGCTTGTCACCGCTTACTTATGTGGCAGTAAGAACTTAATAAATGCTTGTTGACTGATTTATTTTACAATATTTTATATATATTTATCTGTGTATATATTGTATCCCTTAACAGACTGTTAAATTCCTTGAGGGAAAGTACTGTTGCTTTTTTTTTTTCTTCACAAGTTCCTAGTACAGTGTTAAGCACTTAGGAGGTAGACAGTAAATATCTGTTAAATGATTGATGCACTATCTATGATTATCAAAAGTACAATTAATTTAGCACCAGTATCAGCATAAAAATAAATAAAATATGAAGGAAATATGAAGTATTTCCTTCAAAGGTAATTAAGTTTAATTAGAAAACAATTTTATAGCTGTGATACAGGGTACCTGTATAATAGGCTTCATCCATGTTGTAGTTTTGGAATTGTGGTCTATGTAATAGGATCTTCCTTTACTATCTTGTTTTTCTTCCCAGCCTGGTGGTAATCCAGATGAAGTAGGCAAAAACTAAGTAAAACATGAATGAGTGGAAAAAATTTAATAAAGACTTTGAAACTATAATTAACTAAAGAAATATTTATTTTTCTGATAAAAGGAATATTTCAAATGGTCAAAGCAGTGTACTAAATAAAATAGTAATTAAATTCACTAATGTATTATTATATTGAATCAAACAGATAACCTGAGGTAAAATCTAGGCACAGGACAGCTAATATGCAGATAAATAGGGTTGAAATAATACAGATCAGAGTGGATAAGTAGAGCACACCTTTAGACAAAAGATGTCAGTTTTTGCTAAAGGCTGGGGAAGATCCAGTCTATTGTAGTAAGAGTTATATAGAAACCAGGCTCTTTCTTTGTTTCTGTAAACAGGAACAGGTACAATAGCTAGATTAGAATTATTAAACACAAAGCCTGAATGAAGGCCACATGTGACCCACAATATTCCCAAGTGTGGCCTGAATCAAATTAAAATGTAATTAGGAAATATACAGCAAAATAAACAAAAATAAAATAAAATAGATTAATATGTACTTTTCTAAGTCAATATAGGGCCCAAAGGGATCCTTATGCATAGATAGAAGATTCTTGTTTCTATGAGTTTGATACTACCATTGTACAGTACTTATTCTGTACCATATGTATATAGATGGTAAAAGAATATAAACAGACAACTTACAAAAGAGTAAACATAAACTCTTTTTTAAATAAATAATTTCTCTTTATTTCCCCTCATCTTTTCACTAACTACCTTGATATTGGTTTATTGTTTACTCTTTGCATCCTTTTCTCATTTCCATGGCTTTTCAGTTTGGGAACCATAATCTAATTAATAGTGCCAATATCACTGGAAAGGGTATGTAATTTTTTTCCTCTAAGACTCTACTCAGTGTGAATTTCTAAACTAAAATACTCCTTCCTGATCACTACTCCCCCTATAAAAAAGTAAGCTCCCTGAGGTTGAGGACCGTCTTTGTCCTTGGCTTATAAATATTCTTTCTTTCATTTTTTTCAATCCTTCATTCATGCTATCCTAAAGCCAATATGGCCATTAGGTACATCTGGCTTAGTGTTAAATGCACTTAGCTGACAGGTTCAGAGTAGTAATACAATATTTTAGGCCCAGTGATTTTAATAACATATTATTTTTTTTAATGACTGAAGAGAGATGAAACTCACCATAGGAAGTGCAGGTTGCTCCTCAAAAGTACGTGTTTGCAAACTTCCTCTTCTTTTGAAGTGGTTCTTAAAGTAAATATAAATACAAAATAACTTGATATTTCTGCCAAATCTTTGACTTTGTCATCAGTATGTTACCAGAAGTAGTTATATCATTAAAATATAATGCTTACAAAACTGGTTTCTGTTTACTCAGCTCCTAATTTAGATCCTCCCTCTTTAATCATCTTCCACATAGGGGTTGCCTTCTCCCAGCTTGCTGTTTGCCTAATATACAGCTGTTTGGGTAGAGGGAGTGATCTTGAAACTAACTGAACATTCTGGGAAATCTTCACCAAGATTATGCCATGCTTTAAACAGCACAATGAGAGTAATCCAAAGGTAGCCTGAATGACTGGAGGGAGATAGTATGCAAGTCAAAAAGAATTGTATTGAGAGGTAGACTGTAGCAAAGATGGCATAAATGGAGTAAAGCATACCCAGGTTCATACAGAGCAGCCAGGTTCTTCATCTACTGCAAGTAGATTAGACATCAACTATATTGGAATTCAAGTTTGGGTTTGGTGAACTTCCTCCATCCAACCTGGCTGAGAGAATATACCTTCCTCCTATTTTTTCTCTATCTTTATCTCTGTTTGAAAGAACAGAGATTAAAATCCAGATTTCCTTTTTATTTTAAACAGCACCCTATTACTTCACTTGGTTTCTCTAGATAAAAGAGATTGTTTTCAAATGTCTTGTGGGCATCTATATTTAATTGTGAGTTAAGAATGCAATAGGAAACATTTTTGTGGCCACAGGAGTTTAATGAACTGATTATAGTGTCTTTTTCTCCCACTAAAAACTTGGACAAACCTCTAAATTTTCTGTATTATCTTTATCCAATCAATGGTCACATGTGAGTACTGCTATAGGCCTTGCCTTTGAGCAGAGATTTTATAAGTGTTCTTCATGGTTTTAGAGCTTGACTCAGTTTTGTGCCTCCATGGTACTGTATTCTTGTTTTATTATAACCTTGTTTAGCAATTGCTCTTTCATTTTCTTCTGATTAGCTATTTCCAGAGATGAGACTTTTTGCAACATTATCAATCTTCAATTCCTGGGACTTCTGATGATCTTTCAACAACATGGAAAAAGGTTGGTGGTTCATTTGACCAGATGGGCTGATTTCTTATCTACGTATGCACAAGCAATTTAGAAGGGGAAGCATATCTTCTTTTGTTGCTGGGAGACTCTGAGCCCACTGCATTAACTGCTATCTCGGGGTTGGACCTGACTATATAAGAGTGATTTCTGTGTCACTTTCTGTCAGGGAATTAGTTTGGCTTATTCTGGAAGTAGCTGTTAAAATAAATTAACCTATTTCTAGAATTTTGCTAGGTACTGGGGCCCTGAGGAAAGGGGAAAAACATTTCAGTTTCAGAAACCTGTTAAGTCTAAAGTATATTCAAGGCAATATCTCTTCTTTAAATTTCTACAAGACAGTTCAAAATTTGACTCCAAGGACCAGTGAAAACATGGCAGCACTCATTCATAAAATTCCTTTATATAGATATAGAAAATGCACCAAAGCAAATTTTGATAGGGAAAAACAGAAAAAAAAACACTTCTGAGTCTTTGTTTGACTCAGGTTAATATACAAAGGCAGATAGAAGTTTTGTTGACATTGGGGACTGGTTTGGGGCAAAAAATACTACAGGGTCAAGGGAGAAGCTACATACTAGGACAAAAAAATCCTACAAAGTACCCACTTGGTCATTTCTTGAAAGAAACCTCTAAATGAAAATTTCCAGGAACATCCCAGCTAAAATGAAGTGTTTCTGGATTAAAGAAAAAATCTCAAAAGCAGTCAGAAAGAAATAATTCAAGTACTGAAAAGCCATTGTCAGGATTTTCCATGATTTAGTCATCACTACTGTAAAGAAGAATTTGGTTTGTCCATTGGGTCTGAATCCCAAAAAAGATCATAAAAAAGGGAAAAGAACCTATATGTGCAAAAATGTTTGGAGCAGCTGTTTCGGTAATGGCTAGAAACTGAAAATTGAGTGGATGCCCATCTGTTGATGAAGGAATAAGTTATCGTGTATGAATGTAATGGAATATTATTCTTCTGTAAGAAATGACAAGCATACTGATTTCAGAAAAGCTTGGAAAAACTAAGTGAACAGAACCAAAAGAACAGCATACACACCAACAACAAGATCGTGTAATAATCAACTATGATGAACTTGGCTCTTTTCAACAATGAGGAGATTTCAAGGCAATTTCCATAGACTTGTGATGGAAAGAGTCATTTGCATGCAGAGAGAAAACTATAAAGATTGAATTTAGATGAAAACATAATATTTTCACCTTTTTTGTTGTTTGCTTGTTTTTTCTTTCTAATTTTTCCCCTTTTGATCTGATTTTTCTTGTGCAGCATTATGAAAATGTAAATAAGTTGAGAAGCATTGCACATATTTAACTTATAACAGTTTGCTTGTTGTCTAGGGGAGAGGGAATGGGGAAAGGAGAGAGAAAAATCTGGAACACAAGGTTTTGCAAAGATGAATGTTGAAAACTATCTTTGTATGTATTTTGAAAAATAAATAACAAAAAATAAAAATTAAAAACTTGGAATATGAAATTCTAGAAGTCAAAGGATATAGGCTTTGATAATCAAAAATAACACAGCAAAACTGAATATCTTGCTAGAGAGAGGAAAAAATGGATCTTTAATAATTTTTTTTATAAAACTCCCCAGTGTGATGGGAATTAAATTAAAGTGTAATTGGGAAATGTTTAGCAAAATAAATAAAAATATCATATAACACTGATTATGTTAATTTGCTATTTGCTAAGTTAATAAGTAGCATTTTTATTTGAGTTTGACACTACTACTATACGTAGTACTTAGTATAAATTTTTTATGATGCTGGAACCACTTTTTTTTAGCTAATGCCTCTTGATTCCAGTTTGATGACCCTTACATCAAAAGACAATATAAAAGACCTATCAGAAGTGAAGGTACTGAATCCCATTAGATTTTACATTTTATTTTCAAAAGCCTATCTGTGTGTACTTTTATACATACATGAAAACAAAAAAGGACTCTCTATGAAAGTGGGAATCTCCATTCATATGATTTTTAAAAGCAGCATAAAACAAATTTTACATTTTATTTTCAAAAGCCTATTTGTGTTCCCTTTCATTCTTTCTCTTTGGATTTTGAAAAAAATGTTGGGTTAGACCTTTTATTTTTTGTATCACTGCTGCTACTCTTCCCCTTTCCCCAACTGAAAACTAAGAGAAAAAAAGGAAAGGGAAAAAACAAATTTTATAACATAGAAACATCAAGTAAATGAATTCACAAAATAATCATGTTCAAAAACATATGTCTCTTTCTTCAAGTTTGGTCCCTTAATTTTCTGTCAGGGGGTGGGTAACATAGTTCATTATAGATCTTCCAGAAACACAACTGGTCATTTCATTGACTACAGTTCTCATGTTTTTTAAAAAAAATTTTTTTTTAATACTGTTCCTATTTATGTAAAAAGTATTCTCCTGATTCTGTTCATTTCATTGTATTCAAACCACCTGGGATTCTCTGAAATGGTCTGAATTATTTCTTATAAAGTAATAACATTCCATGACATCCATAAATCACAGTTTATTCAGACACTCCTTAAGTGTCTGAAAAACAATCTAAAATTCCTCCTTATATTACCTCCCTCATTCTTAATCCCCTTTTAGTATAGTATGAAGAACAAATTGAGTAATGTTCAAATTCTAAATAGAATTAAAGAGTATGGACTTACATTCAAATATTAATAATTTATCAAAAACAAAAATAGAATTTTCTTACACAGGTGAATATCTGTTGGCCTGTAGCTGAATTTCCTGAGGTAGAAGGTCTGGCATTTAATTCTCTTACAAAATATGAATCAATATCAAAGTGACTTTGTGGCAGAAGTGATTGGAGATTTTGGTTGCTATATATTGTAGCTTCATCTTCTGTTATAATCTCCCAACTCTGAAACAAAGAGAATCAGCTTAATCTACAACTATTTTAATACACTTATAAGCAATAAGTACTTTATTACTTAATATGAAAGATGTGCATAAGACAATAGAAAAAATAAAATTCTTTTATACCTCTGTAACATCTCTGTTTTCAGAATTTTCAGTTTCTTCAGATATTTGCTTCCGTATAGTAAATGCATGCTGCCCTTGCTGTTCAATGTTAGCAGTCACAGTATTTTCTGTGTTGTCCCTATACCAAAAATATGAGTCAAATATATATTTTATATCACGAGAAGTAAAAATAATTATAATATTTAATTTTATGTATTGCTTTTCATAAAGTGATTTGTAGTGATTTACAAAATACTTTACATGTACTCTTATTTAGCTAACAGCCATTATGAAATAGAGAAATACTATAGGTGTCATTATCCTTATATTAAAAATGAGGACACTGAAGTTCAGAGTGGATTAAATGCCTTTTCCATGTTCTCATAGATTATTGTTGGAAATGGATTCATAGATTAAGAAGGGACTTTGGAGACCACTGTAGCCACCAAACCAGACCTTGACAAGAATTCCCTTTATAACATACCTAACATCTAGTCATCTAGTTTGACTACTTCAGGATGGAGGTATTAAGGGAACCCAATACCTCCCAAGGCAACTCTTTCCAATTTTGGACAGTTCCAATCAGTAGAAAGCATTTCCTTTTATCAAACGTAAATACTGACTCCAAGTCCAATACTCTTTCCACTACCTTGACAAAACTACAATGAGGATTTAAAAATAAAATAATTATCAAATTAATCATACTAATAATTATAGCTAATATTTATAAAGCATTTTATAAACTGAAAGTACTCAACTTTTATTACTTTTGTTCAAAGACCATGGAAAAATCCAAATAGTAAAAAAAAAAAAAAAAAGCACTTTCATTTTTTAAAAGGTCTAATACTTTTATGTTGATTTAGCCCCTTTTTTTTTTATACATCCTCAGTCAACGGTACTGTAGTTGTTTATCTGTGTAGCTGTGTAGATTCAGGAGAATATAAGGCTCTCAGGATATAGAGTTTTTCATTTTGTTTTTGTATTCACAGAGTAATATATGCTGAAATTATTTATACTGTATGATCTAAAATAACTTTAACTTTTTTATTTTCTCTAAAAAAAATAAAAATAAAAAATAGGGATTCTAAAATTTTATCTAAATCTCTTTATCAGACTCTTATTTACCAGAATTGCTTCTGAATTACTAAAATTACCTAAGGAACTTCTAACATGGACAAACATGTTTTAACAAAGAACAAAAGTAAAGATGATCTAGAAGGCTGCTAAACTGAGCATTCCAGATAAGAGTCATCAAATCCAAAGTGAAGCCTAAGATGTGAAGTGGCTAAGTCAGGATAACCCAGGTGAGACAACAACATCAGATTTGAGAGCCCTAATGAGGAGGCAGCAAAGGTCAGGGATGAAGCAAGCTCCCTATTTCATGACAGAGTCTAAGGGCTCAGAGAGCAGAAACAAAGACACATTTTTTGGATATGGCCAATATGGGAATTTGTTTTTCTTGACTATTTGTTACAAGAAATATTTTTTGGTTTTCATTTCCTAATGAGGAAGGAAGGATATGGTCAGAGAAATGTATTTTTGTTACCTGAAAATATAAAATTGAATTTTAAGAAATTTCAAAAAATAAAAAGGAGGCAGTGAAGGGTGCCTTTTTATCAGGAAATGAAAGAATTAAGAGCTGGGACTTGTGGATCCTGGTTCTGATTCTATCTCTAACCAGTGATGAGGCCATATACAAGTCACTTCACCTGAACACATTCCCTCCCTATTCTAAGATGAAATGTATTATTTTTAGAGGTATTGGGCTATTCCACAATGATACTGCAGAAGAGATTCTTATTCAGCTTTGGGTTGAATTAGATGTCCTCTGAGTGTGTGTCTAATTCTGGAATTCTATGTCACGTTTTTCCTCATCTGTAAAATATGGAGACTGGATGATCTCTAAGGGTTCTAACTTGAAAGTCATGTGATACTGTAAAAAGACTATCATAAAAATTTGGCTAGGTTTGGGTGAAGTTAAGATTGACCTTAGACAGTGGGAGTTTTTAAGTGGAGATCTATAGACCCTCTGGGAGTTGTGAACCTCAACTATAAAAAATATCACATCATTATTTTCATTAACTTCTAACTGAAATATGATATTTCCTTCAATAATGAATCAAAATCAAATATTTTAAGAAGTGCTCTTTAATTTAATTTAGATTTAATGAGGCTGCTAAAGAAGCCAAATGCATAAAACAGGTAAGAACCACTGTTCTGGGAAATATTGTTATGATTGCCTTTAGTTACCTTTCATGATACAAAAAGTGTCTATTGACTACTACTAGCCCATTATAGCAAATATTTTGACAAAGGATTAATGGCAATTTGTAGAATGGCATAATATAGAATATAGCAATTGAAGACTTCATAATATTAACAACCTATTAAAAAAAGAGCAGTATAATATTTTAATCAGGGGCAGCTAGTTGGTACAAAACTTCATCCTGAGTTCAAATCCAGTGTTAGACACTTACTAGCTGGGTTAACCTTGAGCAAGTCACTTTTGTCCTATTTTCCTCCTCTGTAAAAGGATGGACAAGATGATCTCTGAGATTTCTTCCAGGTCTAAAGTTCTTGTGATCGTCATCCCAAAAAACTCTCTTCTCTATTTCTTTTGATTGATGGCACATGACACAGTTTCACTAATCAGTTAATCTCCTTTGTTTTCTTTTTAGTCTGTCAGTGTTCTTCTTAAAACGTGACATGTAGAACTGAACAAAATATGACACCACTTTCATCTCCTTCATTTTGGACTCTATGTTTCTATTACTGTATCCCAACTTTTCCTTTTAAATTAAAAATTATTTTTACCATAATTCAAATGTAATTAAGTAACATTGTATTAATTCAGAAAATTTACATGACTTACAAGACCAGGGCCTGAAAGAAACAAAGTGTAGCCCAAGTTTTGGTTTCCATGTCATGTATCAGAATAAGCAGATTAGACTAGAACCTCGAGATCTTTTTCATAGGAAGTACTAGTCATTCCTCTTGTTTGTTATATTAGAGAAGGTAATTTTTTTCTTAAACTCAAGAATATTACTTTATGTATATTTCTACTAAACTTTATTTTAGTAGTTTGACTCCTCATTTCTAATTGCTGAGATCTTCCTGAATCATGATTATGTAATTCAGTAAAATTAACTATCCTTTCCGATTTCCATAGAATACATATAGGATAGGCATGCCTATTGGTGTCATCATCCAAGTCACGGAAAACAATGATAATGGTTAAAAGATTAGCATAGAGCCCTAGGAAAATATATCAGACAGAGGTTTTCTTCACTCTAAGCTATCATCATGCTCTTTGGATTCAAGTATTCAATTACTTCTGAAATTATCTGATTCTGTGGTCACTTGGCCTACAATTCTCTGCAACTCATAAAGTTACAATGAAACACTGTCATATATTAAGCTAAAATCTATTGAAGCCTTATTTATGATATTATATCTACCAATGTTTCAGAAAAGGAAATGAACTTAATTATTCATTCAATACTAACCTGCTTCTATTTAACCCAGAAGCACATGTAAAAGGCTTAATAATCTAGCTATTATTATGATTCAGTAGTGAACAACATCAAAATGACAGTATCTAGTTAAAATTATCTATAGTACAAACAAGGATGCTATCACCACATACTGAGGGGTTGGTCTTCTCCATTGTGTTCTTCTAGACTCATGATTTACATAATAGGTCCTTCCAAGAACATCTTGCCTTTCTTCCCACCCTGGAGGCAGAGGAGAGGATTCTTGTTGATGCTGCAAATGAAAAGCGGCATCTCTTTGGTCCACAATAATCCAGCCAGGCTGAAAATTATAAATGTTTAATTTAAGAGATGAAAGTAGATTTAAAAAAATTTCAAATCTTACATACTAAATGGAAAAGGGAAATTTAAAATTGCATTAAGTATACAATATTTAGACCTGAAAGTTACTCAATGAACAACATTATTCTATAATATAACCTATAAAACCATAATTAAGTAATTTTTTGGTATCTGACCTGATATAATTTTAGAAAATTAGAGATTACTACATATATTAGGAAACTTTATATTAAACTACTTTAAAATAATCCAATCATTTTTAAAAGGAGAAAGGACTAGTACCTGTAGGAAAATACAAAACATCTTTAAACAAGCTAGAAAATTTATATAGGTAAAGAGTCTATTTAAGTATAATCTTTGACTTTTTAGTGAAGCTTTTTGCAACTGTGCAGACACAAATAGGAAAGTAGTGAGTGATTTAGATATAATTGCAAGAGTAAAAAAAAATCCTGATAGAGGATAATTTTTGGATTTTCTAAGTACATATTTATTTTAAGCTCTCTAACCTTTGGATACAAGAGAGGTAGAGGAGACAGAGATTTGGTTAAGCCCTGAAGCAGAAGAAACACTCAATAGCAAAACATAATTCTCTCTATCTTTCAGGTAATTCCTTTTTCAAGTCAACTGAATACTGAGGGGCTATCATATAAGTCTTTGACAATCTATGTAGGTGAATGTTCACTATCACTTAAAGTGGACCCTATAAACAGTATTACACTGTTATATTCCCCAAATCTTCTGTAATTTAAAAGCTGCTTAAGAGCCTGATAAGTAAAGTGATTTGCCCAAATCATTCAATCAGTACTCAATAGAGATTGAATCTGAACCTGTTTTCCTGATTATAAGGATCACTCTTTATCAACTACAAAATACCTAACATACATTTATAAATAAAATAAAGTTAAAATTGTCCATTATTTTAAATTGCTACTTTTTTTCTCTATAAGTAAAGTGTACATTAGGAAAACATGAGTCTCTTTTATAACCTATATAACTTTAAAAAAATTTTTAAAGTATAATATTTACAATACCACATAGAGGCCAGAGGAACTGGCGAATGCTGCTTTGGTTCCTGACTACACAAGGAACAAATATAAACAGATCTTTGCTGGAATTCCTGAGACCTCTCCATAAATAAATGTCTATATGTTTACACCCATTGAAATTATAAAGTACTTTCTGAAGATCAAATAACAATCCTGAAGACCACAAAATGAAGTGAAATAAATCTACCTACAATGTCTATACAATGTCTAGACCAAGAGTAACATACCTTTGGGAAAAAAAAATCTATTACGTGAACAAAATTTGAAAATTTAATAAATAATTAAGGGCTGTTAAAAATAATTTAAAAAGCCACCTAATAGTTTTCTTTGTTTACTGTAGAGTTATATCTCATTTCAGACAAGATTCCATTATTTGACACACTACATAAAACTACCAGAGAAAACACTACCTGATGATACATTATCTTAATATCTTGTTTTCAAAAAATGATTTAAATGAAAATACAAACAAATTTTTAAAAATGTGGAGATGTAAATGTAACAGGTCTTTCTACTACAGAAGTAAGGTGAATTCACATTGGGAGAAGAGAGTATATGCTAACATATACTAATATATACTCCTTAAATAAACCTATAATTCAACAATTCTTAGGGAGAATAGAACTAAAATATTTTTTAAATCTTAAATTGTTTTTCTGTTTTAAATATTTTTTCAATTTTATAAAAAAAATTTCTAACCTTTTAAAAAATTTGAGTTCCAAATTCTTTCTTTCCCTCCCCAAACCCTCTTTTAAGACAGCAAGCAATTTTATATGGATTATACATATATAATCAAATATGCAAATATATTTCCACATTATGTTGCAAAAGAAAATAGACTAAATTAAAAAAATAAAACACAAAATAGTATGCTTTGATCTACATTCAGACTCTATCAATTTTTTTCTTTGGAGGTAGATGCCATTTTTCATCATGAATATTTTGGAACTCTCACAGTTTAATGTGTTGCTGAAAAGTTATTCACAATTTATTATCATATATTATTGCTATTACTATGTAAAATGCTCTCCAAGTCCCACTTACATCATTTTGCTTCAGTTCACCTAAGTCTTGCCAAGTTTTCCTGAAAGCACCCTGCTTGTCATTTCTTACAGCATAATAGTATTATTCCATACAATCATATACCACAACTTCAGTCATTCACCAATTGATGGGAATCTCCTAAATTTCCAATTCTTTGGCAACACAAAGAGTTGTTTTGTACAGATAGATCCTTTTCCTTTTTTAAAAAGGAACTTAATAGTGTTATTGGTTGATCAAAAAATATGATACTTTTCTAGTTCTTTGATCATGGCATTGAACTGCTATCTAGAATAGATGGATCAGTTCACAATTCCACCAAGAGTGCATTAGTGTCCCAACTTTTCCACATTCCCTCCAATACTGATTGTTTTCTTTCTGTTATAATAGCCAATCTGAAAGGTGGGCATTGTTTTAATTTGCATTCCTCTAATCAATAGTGATTTAGAACATTTCTTCGTGGGTATAGATAGATCTGATTTTTTTTTTCTTCTGAAAACTTCCTGTTCATATCCTTTGACCTTTCATCAATTGGGGAATGACTTTTGTGTTCTTATAAATTTGATTTGATTCTCTATATATTTGAGAAATGAGGCCTTTGCCAGAGATATGCTGTATAAATTTCCCCCCAGATGTCTGCTTTCCTTCTAGTTTTAGCTGTATTGGTTTTGCTTGTTTCAATTTTAATATAATCAAAATCATCCATTTTATATTTCATAATGCACAAATCTGACAGGTAAACTATTCCATGCTCTCCTATTGACATGCATATGGTATCACCTTTTATGTCTAAATCAGTGGTCCTCACACTTTTTAAATAGGGGGCAGTTCACTGTCCCTCAGACTGTGGGAGGGCCGAACTATAGTAAAAACAAAAACTCACACTCTGTCTCCGCCCCTCAGCCCATTTGCCATAACCCACTGGGCCACGTAAATGTCCTCAGCGGCCACATCTGGCCCACGGGCCGTAGTTTGAGAACCATGTAACCATTTTGACTTTATCTTGATATACAATAAGAGATGTTATTAGTGTATACAATTTTTTTGTTTGTTTGTTTTTTTAGTTTTCTTAGCAGTTTTTGTCAAATGGTGAGTTTTTGTCCCATAATTGGATCTTTTCAATCAAAAAATCCTGGATTACTATGGTCATTTACTATATACGGTGTATTTAATCTATACCACAGATACAACAATGTATTTCTTAAGGAGTACCAAACTATTTTGATGATTACTGCTTTATAATACAGTTAGATATCTGGTACTTCTTGGCTGTCTTCCTTCATCTTTTTTTTTTTTTTTCATTAATTCTCTTGATATATTCTTGATCTTTTGTTCTTTCAGATAAGTTTTGTTATTTTTTTCTACCTCTATAAAATAATGTTTTGGTCTGGGGCCACTTAGGTGGTGCAGTGGATAGAATATCAGCCTTGAAGTCAGAAAGACTTGAATTCAAATTTGTCTTCAGACACTTAAGACTTCCTACTTGTGTGACCCTGGGCAAGTCACTTAACCCCAATTGCCTCAGGGGAAAAAGAAAGAAAGAAAATAAAGAACTCTTGGAATGGGAGATCCCATTTACAGATATTCAGTACCTTGTACAGAGTAGGCATTCAAATATTTGTGGAAGGAATGTCTTGGAGACAGCACTCCTATAAATGGTGTACAACTAAAATGTTTTCTGCCACTTCTATAACTTACAAGCAAAATGTTAAAATTGGAAGGGACCTGTGGGATTATCTGATCTAAAAACCTTTTCTCACCTAAAGAGAAAATGGTGTCCTTGAATGTCTATGATTTTCCTAAGGTTTCATAAAGCCTCAAAGAGGGACTAAAACTCAAAAGTTGTAATTATTACCTTTGATATAATTAGTATCAAATTTACATTTCCAGATTTAAATTCTATTCTGACGTATATTCTACTATATATCTCTACCTGAATGTTCTCTTACCATCTCAAAGTCAACATGTCCAAAACTTGATTTACCAATCTTTACCAAAATAATTTGATTTTCATTTTCAAATTTCTATTAATGTTAATTTAAACAATCATACTTGAGTCTTCTTTGACTTTCCCTCCTCCCACCCATTCAACCAATTGATTCTGTTTCTGCATCCTCTTTCCCTTTATCTCCCCTTTTCTCTTCCTACTGTTAGAATTCTCAGTAAGGACTAGATTCTCTCTTCCCTAGCCACTGCTACACCTTCCTAACTGGTATTTTTGTATTCAAGTTCATTCTATAGAATGTTATCTTATTTCCTTAATATCACCAATCTGTAATCACAACATCACAAACTTTATGTGAAAACCAGGCTTATTACAAGAGAAATTGACAAACATGTGGATACTAGCAGGACAAAAGGAGGAGGAGATACCAGGAGGGGGCGTGACATGGGAGGGAAATGATGCAGCAAAGGTGGGGAAAAAAGACACGACCACCCCAAAGGATTCATTCTTTTCTCTTGGGAACTGCTAGATTATCAAGATAGGAGGGCTGCTTATCTGCAAAGAATCCCGGCTGTACAAGCACTCTCCCAGCCTGGCACAGACTGGTACTGGCACTTTTTTTGCCTCCCAAAGACCCATAGAATATCCAACTTGGGGTATAACAACAAATAATGTGGGTTCAGTGGAAACTTCATCATTAACAAATTCAAGGGGCTCTTGCATGCTCTGGGTCCAGTGTTTCTGGAAAAAATGCTTCTCTAGAAGATAAGTTTAGAGGACTCCTTAACAGTCCTCACCACTATCAACACTACTCTCCTATCACTCCATTATTCAAAAACTTTAAAAATTACTCAGACTTCTTAGTGTGGTATTCAAGGCCTTCCGAAACTTGGTTTCAACTTTTTTGTTAATAGTTTTTGTTTACCAGATATATATGCATGAGTAATTTTAAAACACTGACAATTGTCAAACCTTTTGTTCTAATTTTTCCCCTCCTTCCCGCTCCCCCCCCCCAGATGGCAGGTTGACCAATACATGTTAAATATGTTAAAGTATAAATTAAATACAATATATGTATACCTGCCCAAACAGTTGTTTTGCTGTACAAAAAGAATCGGACTTTGAAATAGTGTAAAATTAGCCTGTGAAGGAAATCCAAAATGCAGGCAAACAAAATTAGAGAGATTGGGAATTCTAGGTAGTGGTTCATAATCATCTCTTAGAGTTCTTTTGCTAGGTGTAGCTGGTTCAGTTCATTACTATTCTATTAGACTTGGTTTCAACTTTCATACCATATGCTGCACTCCAGGCTCCAACTACATAGTACTACTTGCCATTTTCCAAATTTATCTTGTGTTTTCTCACTTCCTTTTGTTTACTCACAATGTTACTTGAGTCTGGAAAACATTTTTTCCATACTCCTCTATTCAATGAATCTAGCCATCCATGATCTAGCTTATCTAGTCTATAAATCCTTGCCTTATTCTTCTAGATGAAAGTTCTCTCCTACCTTTCAACACCCATACCATGTTTGTTCTTATTTCCATTAATTATCATATTCTATATTTTTTGGCAGGGAGACAGAGACCTGAGACTTCCTTACATAAGAAGTTCCTCATGAGGAAGACTCTCTACCATGCAGATGGTATTCTGCAATTTTGAGTCTTAGATCTATGCTAACTTGGACATTGGGCAGTGAAATAACTTACCTATAATGGTACACTCAGTATGTGTCAGAGGCAAGACATGAATTCAAATCAACCAGAGTCCATATTGCCTTGACTCAGAATTAAGTCTCTATCTACTATTAAATTAACATAAGTATTATTGAAATAAATTACATTATTATAAATTTACTACTAAAATATACACTAAGATATGGTACATGTGGTAGGCTTCTTGAGGTCAGAGATCATGTCTTTTATATGTCTTTACATTTCCCTCAGTAATTAGGATAGCGTCTCTGACAAAATAAAAGCTCACTTTCAATTAGTAGAATCTCTTAGCCCCATAGGCAAGAATTTTCAACTATATTGTGCTTCTCATTTTTTTTTTTACTTTGGCTATTCAATTCATTAAAATAATTTTTCACCTCTCTTGACAAAATCAAGAAAAATACCCATAAACCGTGTCTCTCCAAATGGTTTTCCATCAGATCTTTAACCAGAAAAATAACTATTACTAATGCTACTATTATCACTAACAGTTAGCATTCATACAGTGCTTTAAAGTTTGCAAAGCACTATATAATTTTATCTCATTTGATCCTAAAAACAACCTAAAGAAATAAGTGCCATCATTACCTTTTTTTTACAGATGAGAAAATTGAAACAGTGGTTAAGTGATTTGCCGAGGGCCACATTGTTAGTAAATGTCTAAGGCAAGATATGAACTCAGGTTTCCCCACCTCCAAGCCCAGCACTTCACCTTCTTTACCACTTAACTGCTTAATTATTATTATTAATATTAATAATTAATAATATTAATAAATTCATTTGCTTTTTAAGAACAGCCTTAAATAAGCTGAGAAAATGGAAGGAATAATAAATCTTAGGAAAGAACTCACAATTTACTGATGTTCTTTTAAAAAACTAAACTAAGAAATATTAGGATTTGGTACTATTTTAATATAGAAAAATGTGACAGAATTTCAGAAAACCTTTTGCAAAAACAGAAAATAGACTAACTTAATTTTTATAAATATATTCATTTATATCTACTAGACCTTTCTTCATCATTACATTAAAACATAACCAGCAATAGCCATTCATAGTAGTAAGCATAAGTACTTGAAACAAATGGGACTTTTTAGGCATATTTGGAAAAGGTAAATATATTTTTCAGTTAACCAATTTTCTTCTTTCAAACAAATTAAATTACTAAATTGTTTCCTTTATTGCATAAAAGAAAAAGAAATTACATATTTTAATAAATTAAAATATCTCCCACCTCTAACTCTTCAATCTGTTCTGTGTTTTCATCTTCAGGTCTACTGTCTTTAGGCATATAAGTCATTTTTAATCTAAGATAACCTTTAACTTTTGATTTGTGACTGTAAAAAAAAAAGAAACAATTAGGCTAAAAGACTATAAAGGTCATATTTTATATATAAAAGGAATTGAATGATTTGGAAAATTTAAACTTTAAACTTCATGAAGATTATGTTTTCCTTTTCTAGTAAATGTAAATATAATAAAACCTCACTAGTTAAGCTCAAACTAAGAGAAAGCTTAAGTGAATTAGTAGATATCTAATAGGAGTAATAACAACAGAAATAATCTTATAACTTCTATATATATCCTATAATTGAAACTAGATCAATGATACTTAAAAGAACATCTGATTTACTGAATAATATTTTCTCATGCTTAATCAACTTTTTAGGTTTTACTCATAATAAAGCAATGATATAGATAGTCTATGTATTATCTCCATTTTATAGATGAAAAAACTAAGACACTGAGATATTAAGTGACTTAAGAATGGTTTCACATACATACACACACATCAATACTAACAATGATTACACTTAAGAGACATAACATTTGCTAAATGTATATTCCAAAAGGAAAAAAAATGCTTTTTGTCACATAAGTAGGTGTATTTAGGTGATTTTTAAATTTTATTTTCTACAAATAATTAAAATATAAATTTCATCCCACTTTTAAAAAGTGACCTCAGGAGAGGAGCTGAAGTGCATTATTTCCTCTTTTCTTTCTTCCTTATAATCTGGATATACGTTGGGAGGCGGGGAGAAACATCTTGGGCATGTAACTGATAATTCTCCTCTTTCACTGTTTCTGGGCACAAGGCACCACCTTTCCTCAGGAGCAATAAAATGAGGCATAGAAGACAATGGATAGTGTTGGGTGGAGAATTGATTCTTTGGAGTTCTTTTCCAATTTAGTGCTTGCTGATTTCTATTTTTCTTCAGTAAATGCATTTATGTTAAATGAGATAATTTTTTTAGGTTCACACAAAAACAAAGATAACTAACCTATAAATTAACAAGTTCTTAATGTAAACTATATATTCCCTTGTATCCAGCATTGTGATAGCTTAGAAGTACTGTTAGCTACACATGAAAAGAATTTCATACTCTCTAAATTGAATTTTTAGAAGAAAATTCTTCCTGAGTTCCTATAAAATTATTCTATAACATTTAGAAAAGGGAAAAAAACAGTAGGGAAAAATGTTATTTTTAAATAGGATTTTTGCTGCCTCGCTTAAATAGTTTCAACAGGAAATCACTATATATCTTGACCATGTCTGTCTAGAATATTCCAAAGTGATTTTTGAGGGGTTAAATATAGTTTCTTTGATTCAACAGTACAGTTATTAAATATACTCTTTGTTTTTTAAGTCTCTTTGTGCTTATATTGCCTTCCATTATTTATAATGTAAGTCAAGTGAAAGTATATATTTATCCAGGAAGACTGGTTTTGTATCATATCATTTACTGACTTATAGACAAAGTGGCAAAGTGTGATTTTTGAAATGTAGTATATTTCATTAAATAAGATTTATATGTTAAATATGTAATAAGTATAAAGAAAAATCTTCTAGTCTCACTTGAAAATAATTTCTTTTTGCACAATTAGAAAAAATGCTGTAGCAAAATCAACAATAAAAATTATATTATTTTTGAAACAGCTTATTTACATGTGTATAAACCCTGAACTTATACAGAATTCAACTGAACAGTAAAGTTACAATTAAGACATGAAAGATTTAGTATCATTTTCCTCTCTGCCATATACTGACCTTCTTGGGTGAAGAAGATAATCCTTAAATGTGTATGGTCTTTCCATATTTGGGTTTTCTGTCTAGAATAAAGTAGAGGGTTATCAATATACAGTTGTAAGCTAAAACTATACTTAAAACATTTGTGAGGTATAATAAAAAAACTATAGATAAATTACATCACATGAAGAAGTAAATGTACAATCTTTTTAAAATTAATTTTATAATTATAATTTTTTGACAGTTCATGTGCATGAGTAATTTTTTTTCATTATTCCTTGTATTCATTTTTCCAAATTTTCCCCTCCTTCCCTGTATTCCCTCCCCTAGATGACAGGCAATCCCATATATATTAAATGTGTTACACTATAATCTAGATACAATATATGTGTGTAAATTCAATTTTCTTGTTGCACAGTAAGAATTGGATTCCAAAGGTATAAATAATCTGGGTAGAAAGACAGTAGTACAGACAGTTTACATTCAATTCCCAGTGTTCCTTCTCTGGGTGTAGCTGTTTCTGTCTATCAATGATCAACTGGAAGTGAATTGGATCTTCTTTATGTTGAAGATATCCACTTCAATTAGAATATATCTTCATAATTGTTGTTGAAGTGTATAGTGATCTCCTGGTTCTGCTCATTTCACTCAGCATCAGTTCACGCAAGTCTTTCCAAACCTTTCTGAATTCCTCCTGCTGGTCATTTCTTACAGAGCAATAATATTCCATAACATTCATATACCATAATTTACCCAACCATTCTCCAATTGATGGACATCCATTCATCTTCCAGTTTCTAGCCACTACAAAAAGGGCTGCTACAAACATTTTGGCACACACAGGTCCCTTTCCCTTCTTTAGTATTTCCTTGGGATATAAGCCCAGTAGTAGCACTGCTGGGTCAAAGGGTATGCAGTTTGATAACTTTTTGGGCATAATTCCAGATTGCTCTCCAGAATGGTTGGATTCTTTCACAACTCCACCAACAATGCATCAGTGTCCCAGTTTTCCCATATCCCCTCCAACATTCATCATTATCTTTTCCTGTCATCTTAGCCAATCTGATAGGTCTGTAGTGGTATCTCAGAGTTGTCATAATTTGCATTTCTCTGATCAGTAGTGATTTAGAACATTCTTTCATATGAGTGGATGTAGTTTCAATTTCATCATCTGAAAATTGTCTGTTCATATCCTTTGACCATTTATCAATTGGAGAATGGTTTGATTTCTTATAAATTAGAGTCAGTTCTCTCTATATTTTGGAAATGAGGCCTTTATCAGAACCTTTAACTGTAAAAATATTTTCCCAATTTGTTACTTCCCTTCTAATCTTGTTTGCATTAGTTTTGTTTGTACAAAAGCTGTAAATATACAATCTTAAGTAACATTTCCATATTAGTAAGGTTGTGAAAGAAAAATCAGAACAAAAATCAGAAAAATCAGAAAGAAAAACAGGAAAGAAAAACAAAAAAAGTGAAAATAGTATGTTTCAATCGGCATTCAAACTTCATAGTACTTTCTCTGGATGTGGATAGCATTTTCCATCATGAGTCTTTTGGAACTGTCTTAGATCACTGTATTGCTGAGAAGAGTTAATTAAGTTTATCAAAGCTGATCATTGCACTGTGTCATTGTGCTCATGTACAATGTTCTCCTGGTTGTGCTCATTTCATTCAGTGTAAGTTCATGTAAGTCTTTCTAAATTTTTCTGAAATTTGCCAGCTCATCATTTCTTACAGAAAAATAGTATTCTATTACATTCACATACCACAATTTATTCAGTCATTCCCCAACAAACACTTTTGCACATGTGAATCTCTTCTCCTTTTTTATGATCTATTTGGGATGCACATTAAGAAGTGGTATTACTGCATCAGAAAGTATGCAGAGTTTTATAACTCTTTAGGCATAATTCCAAATCACTTTCCAGAATCAGTTCACAACTCCATCAACAATGAATTAATGTTCCAATTTTCCCATATATTGTTTTTCTTTTCTGTAATATTAACCAATCTGATAGGTGTGAGGTTGTATCTCAGAACTGTCGATTTTGTATTTCTCTAATCAATAGTGATTTAGAGATTTTCTTCATATTGAAGTGGAAAAGCACCCCAAATGGGACTGTGAGAAACATAATCTTGAATCTTTGTAGTTAGAAGTTTATTATTATTAGTTCTTCACTCCCTAATGCAGATGGTATTTTTAAAAACACAGATGTGCTATCCTGACAAACCCAAGACCTTGACAACCTGATAAGCTTAACGAAATACTGCTTATTGCTGTCTGGGAATGACACCCTTAGAGTGATAACTTTTTGCCTCCTGTTTAGAATAGAAATTACTTTATTATGACAAATGTGTCACAAAACATTTTGATGTTTCTCTCTTCTTTCTATAAATTTATGGCCCTGAGGACACTATTACTGACCCTCCAGTCTTCATTTTGGGGGATCAGTCCTGGCCAGTAATAAACACTCTTAAAACTTCATTATTTTGGCTGCCCTGTTTTTCTCTTTCCTGGGTACTTCAATATGACTACAGACAGTGTTAATCTCTTCATCTGAAAGTTCCTATTCATATCCTTTGACCATTTTTCAAATGGGGAATGGCTTGTATTCTTATAATTTTGACTCAGTTCTCTATCTATTTTAGAAATGAAGCCTTTATCAAAAACACTGGCTATAAAATTGTTTTCTAGCTTTCTGCTTTCCTTCTAATCTTGGTTGCACTGACTTTGTGTAAAACCTTTTTAATTTAATATAAACAAAATTATTAATTTTGCATTTCCTAATGTTTTCTATTGTTTAAAATTCTTCCCTTCTCCATACATTTGACAGGCAAACTATTCTTTGCTCTAATTTGCTTATGATTGCACACTTTAAGTCTAAATCATGTATCTATTTTGACCTTAGTATATGATATGAGAAGTTGATCAGTGCCTAGGTTCTACCATACTATTTTCCAGTTTTCCCAACAGTTTTTGGCAAAGAGAGAGTTCTTATCGCAGAAACTGAAGTCTTTGGGATTATCAAACAGTAGTTCATTATAGTCATTGACTATTATATCTTGTAATCTAACCTATTCCACTCATCTACAACTCTTATTTCTTGGCTGGGAACAAATAGTTTTGATGACTGCCACTTTATAACATACTTTTAGATCTGTTGTGGTGAGGCCACATTCCTTTGCATTTATTTTTCATTTCTTCCCATGATATTCTTGACCTTTTATTCTCCTAGATGAATTTTCTTATTATTTTTTCTAGCACTATAAAATAATTTTTGTTACTTTCACTGATACATAAATTGACTGAATAAGTAAATAAGTTTAGATAGAATTTTAAAATTTATTTATATTGGTATAGCCTAACCACAAATAATTAATATTTGGTCTATCTTTCCATGGTCTTTATTGCATGTAATTTTTATTACATTATGATCTAAAAAAGGATGCAAGTTTTTTATGCTCTACTACATAGTCAATTTTTGTGTAGGTATCATATACTGCTAAGAAAATATATATTTCTTTTTATCCTCATCTCCAGAAACCTATCATACATAACTTTTCTAAAATTCTATTTTCTTCCCTAACTTCTTTCTTGCTTATTTGTGGGTAGATTTATTTAGTTTTGAGAGGAGGAAATTGAAGTTGCTTAATAGTATATTTTTGTTATCTATTTCTCCCTGTTATTCTCATAACTGTTCCTCTAAGAATGTGGATGCACTACTTGGTACATATATGTTTAGTATTGATATAATTTCATTATTTGTAATTTCTTTTAGCAAGATGTAATTGTTTTCTTTATCTCTTTTAATTAGATCTACTTTTGTTTTGTTTGATATCAGGATTGCTATTCCTACCTTTTTTTAAAAATTTCAGCTGAAGTAAATTATTTTGTTTCAGCCTTTTACCTTTATATCTCTCTGCTCCAAATGTGTTTATTACAAACAACATACTATAGGATTCTGGTATTTAGCTTGCTCTATTATCTACTATCATTTTATAGGAAGGTTTAACACATTCACATTTATAGTTATGATTACTAAAAGTGTACTTCTTTCTATCCTATTTTGTCCCATTTACGTTATTTTTTTTCTCTTTTTATCCTGTCCCTCTTCACCAGTGTTTTGTTCTGACCACTTACTCCCTTCAATCTATTCTCCTTTCCATCACTCTACCTTTTATTTCCTTTTCTCCCACAACTTCTACTCTCTCTTCTATCACTCCTTTTACCTCTTCTTTTCCCCTTCTCATCCTACTTCCTAGAGGATAGGATACTTTTTAAAATAAAAGCTTTTTATTTTCAGAATACATGAAAAGATAGTTTTTAGCATTCACTCTTGCAAAACCTTGTATTCCAATTTTTTCTCCCTCCCTTTCCCTTATACTCCCTTCTCTACACATTGAGTAATCCAATATAGGTTAAATATGTGCAATTCTTCTATACAGATTTCCACATTTATCATGATGCTGCAAAGAAAAATCAGATCACAAAGTAAAAAAAAGAGAGAAAAAAAGGAAGCTAACAATCACAAAAAGTTGTGATTCATACTCAGTCCCCATAGTCCTCTCTCTGGGTGCTGATGGTTCTCTCCATCACAAGACCATTGGAACTGGCCTGAATCACCTCACTTGAAAAGAGGCATATCCATCAGAATTGATCCTCATATAGTCTTCTTATCATATACAATGATCTCCTGATTCTGCTCACTTCACTCAGCATCAATTCATGTAAGTCTCTCCAGGCCTTTCAAAAATCATCATCCTGATAATTTCTTATAGAATAATAATATTCTATAACATTCATATGCCAGTTCCTTGCCATTACAAAAAAGATCACTACAAACATTTTTGCATATGCATATTTTTCTCCTCTTTTATGATTTCTTTGGGATTCAGACCCAATAGCTGGATCAAAGGTTATGCAGTTTTATGGCCCTTTCGGCATATCCATATTGCTCTCCAGAAAGGTTGGATCAGTTTACAACTCCACCAAAAATGTATTAGTGTACCATTTTCCCATATACCCTCCAACATTGATCATTATTTTTTCCTGTCAATACAATAAATTTCTATACCCAAGTGAGCGTATGTGTTACTCTCTCTTTTTGAGCCACATCCAATGAAGTTAGGTTCAAACAATGCTCATTCTCCTCCCTTCATTCTCTCTACTATAAAAAGTCTTTTGTGCCTTTCCATGTAATATAATTTATCCTATTCTCCCTCCCTTTTCTCTTCTCCTAGTACAATAATTTTTTCCACCCCTTAATTTCTTTTTATATCATCACATCAAAATCAACTTATATCCACACTTTGTCTACAAATAATGTTGTTGGATTTTTTCTCTCCTTTCACCTTTAACTTTTTATGATTCTCTTGAATCTTGTATTTGAACATCAACTTTTCTGTTCAGCTCTGGCCTTTTCATCAGAAATGATTGAAAATAGACTATTTCATGGAATGTTCATCTTTGCCCTTGGAAGATTATGCTAAATTTGGCTGTGTTATTTATTCTTGATTGTAGTTAGTCCAAGTTCCTTTCCCTTCTGGAGCATCATATTTTAGGCCCTCTGATCTTTTTAATGTAGAAACCTAACTGTGGCTTTTTGATATATGAATTGTTTCTTTCTGGCTGTTTGCAGTGTGTTTTCACTGACATGATAATTTTGAAATTTAGCTAAAATATTCTGTTAAGTTTTCATTTGGGGATCTTTTTCAAGAGGTGATTGGTGTTTTCTATCAATGACCATTTTATTTTCTGGTTCTAGGATATTAGAGAATTCTCTTTGATAACTGCTTGAAAGATGTCCAGGATTTTTTTTAAATCACGGCTTTTAGATAGACCAATAATTCTTAGATTATTTCTCCTGAATCTAATTTCTAGGTTATTTGTTTTTCCATTGAAATATTTTACATTTTCTTCTATTTTTCCTTCTTTTGATTTTGCATTTCTGATTCTCGATTTCTCATAGTCATTAGTTTTCATTTGCCCAATTCTAATTTTTAAGGAATGATTTTCTTCAGTTAGCTTTTGTACCTCCTTTTCTATTTCACTAATCTCACTTTTTAAGTTTTTTCTTCAGTAGATTCTCTATCCCCATTTTGCCAAATGTATTTTTTTAAGGAATTGCTTTCTTCAGTAAATTTTTATCCTTCCTATTCCAAACTACTGACTTTTTCCCATACCTCTCATTTCTTTTTCCAATTTTTTCCTACCTCACTTATTTGATTTTTAAAATCCTTTTTGAGTTCTTCCAAAAAGGATTTTAAGGCTTGAAATCAATTTATATACCCATTTAAAGTTTCTTGTAGTTATTTTGTTCTCTCCTGAGTTGGTGTTTTGATCTTTCCTGTCGCCACAATAGTTTTTCATAGTCAAGATTCATTTTTATTCATTGCTCATTTTTTTGTTTATTTCATGGCTTTTAAAGTTGAATTGTGCTCCTAGAGTATAGGGGGTACAATCCCAACCTTCTTGTGTTGGGGGCTTTAAGCACTGGGGTCTTAGAAACTTGGTGACTTGCTCACTGTGCTGGAATAGCCTGGCCTACTCAATTGTTAATTGCCTGGTTTCTGGGGCTGGCAATTTGCCTTCTTTACTGGGGCTGGAGGCTCCACTGATGGCTTTCTGTGCAACTGGTGTGGTGACCCAGAACTGAGGGATCTTGGTTGCTGAGCTGTGCTGTGGCTAAAAGTCTCCCTAAGCTTCATTGGGCACTGTCTGTGCTGGAATGCACTTTCTTTTACCCAAGTGAGACAGACCTTTCTTGAAGTCCTTCCAAGATATCTTGAGCTACAAAATTGTTTCATTCCATCTTTTTGTAAGTTCTGTCCCTCCAGAATCTGTTTAGGCTTGATTTAACATAGTTTCCAAAGGAAACTGAGAGAACTCAAAAAACTCCCTGGCTTCTCTCTGCTATCTTGGCTCTGCCCATTTGGGGTATTCTTGGCAAAGTTACTGGAGTGATTTGCTATTTCCTTCTTCCAGATATTTTACAAATGAGGAACTAAGGCAAACAGGGTTAAATGACCTTCCCAGGGTCACACTGCTAGTTACTGCTGAGGCTATATTTGTACTCATGAAGATGAATTTTTCTGACTGGTATTCTATTAACTTGCCACCTAGTTGTCATATTTTTATCTTGGAAACTTCTAAATCTGTCTGTTGAATTCTGATTTTTTATCCAGATTCAAATCTTTTGCTTATCAAAAATGTTCACTTCAATGTTATCAATTATATTTAGTACATATTATTATAAACTTATCTGAAACCAGTAATTCTTCACAGTTCTTTTAATTAAATGAGTAATAATATTAGTGTCCTTTTTCTCATATAGACTCAAAATTTTCTGATTCACTACTTTTTTCACTTGCCAGATCCAGTCATCAAACACTATGAATTTTTACATCTTCTTATTTTTTTGTACCTGTCCCTCCTTAATATCCATGATGACCATTCTATCCTAGGATCTCATGCTATTTTATTATAAAAGTTTCCTTTCTATACTCTCCCCATTTATTTCAATCCTACATCTTGCTATTAAATATTTTTTGTCAAACATTGTTTCCATGATCAGAGAGTTACCTTTAAATTGCGATCACAGGATCATATATTTTGACAAAATTAAGGAGGTAGATTAAGCTATTTTGAAGTAAATAATAGGCTCAAGGATTGCAAGAAGCAAGCTATTCGATAAAGCATATATCTACATAGAATTTGTTATATTAAAAATTTTTAGCATAATAAAATAAGTGAAAATTTGTACTAACCGGTAACTGGTAAAGAGGTACATCTACTTGACCTAGGAAGTTATCTCTTGTCTAGAAGAATAGAGAAAAACAAATAAGAAATATGACCACAACATCCTTTAACAACTTCAAAGTCAATTAAATTAATTTTTTGATAGAAACCCTTAAAATTTCTATCCCATGGAACAATGATAGCAAAATAATAATTAATAGTTATATAAATAGGGTATTGTCTATTATCCATCTTGTGTACCATCTTTTCTCCTCAATGTTTCACTCATAGTTTTTTCAAAGGTAAAGACCTTATTATATAAGTAAGAAAAGGGGAAGAAGAACAGATGAGAGAAAGGAAGGTAACTGTCTTAGTGCTGGAGTATATGTACTGGGGAACACTGAAGGCTTGCTTAACTTGGAAAGACTTAAGATGGTATGCTTGGGGAACTAATGAATTCTCAAGGAGTCATACTTCTCGTGGCCTCATTTATGGGTCACAATACATTCTCCAACTCTCCTAAGGGTTCACGGGCATTAAAAAATGGGCTGGATTAGAGTGATTCAATTCTACTACTATAGCTAGGCATAGCTGGACCTGTTATAAAAGCTAAAATATAGAAATCTGTTTATTTTTTTTTCAGCACAAACCTATGAAAGGTCAGTTCTACAAAAAAATAAAACTGACTTAAAATTTATCATAGTGAAATAGCTACCACAACTAGGCCTATACCCTAAAGTTTAAAAAAAAGAATGTATGCATTTTAAAAAAATCACAAATGTTTTTATAATGACAAATGAATAACAACTCAAGGAGGTAACAATCAGGGAATGGCTGAACAAATTATGGTATACAAATGTAATGAAATATCCTTAAGTTAGAACACATGATTAAAGAGAGTTTCAGAGAAACTTAGCAAGATCTGTATGAATTGATATAGAGTGAAATGAACAGAATCAAAACAATTTATACACAAATTTAACACCATGAGGAAAAACACAGAAACACCAATCTCAACCAGAAAATTGAGGAAGTCCACTTCCCAAGAGAGAAGGTGGTAGGCTAAGATATAGGGCAAGACAAACATTCTCAGATATGACAAATGTGAAAATTTGTTTTGCTTGACATTGGATTTTTACAAGATTGTGTTTTGTTTATTAGTCCCCATATTGGGAAGAGGAGAAAAAAGGCTGAGAGGCATTACAAAGGGACTGTAGCTGAGCAGGACTGATTAGAGTTACATGTTGTATTTTTACTTAAAAATAGGGGGAAAACACTCTGTCATAATGCCTAAATCAATGAGAGAAAATAGACTTATCTGACAGCCTAAATTCTTGATAAACTTTAAATCCAAGTTTTAACTTGTCAGCATAAGACAGTAATGGAGTTAATTAATGATTCAACAAGCTTTTATTAAGTGTTTGGTCAGTACTGGAAATAGAACTAAAGGCAGAAAGAAAGATGGTCACTGTCCACAAGAAGCTTACATTCTAACACAGGAACCAACAGATAAAAGAGATCTAAAACTTGGGGAGGAGAGAGAAAAGAAATATTCAAGATGGGGTATGGCAGAGACAGTTCTGTGGAGAAGCCACAGTGCTGAAAAGGGAGGAAGTCATCGTAGACCAGGACACTCTTTAAATTGGAGGAGTGCTGTAAGGAATCAGCCAATCAGCCTAAGCTGGGGGCAGGAGGAGCTCAAGAAGAGAAAAGGTACAAAAAGTGGTCCAACTAAGCACGATTCTCAGGCTATGCTGCCTTAGAAGTGTGTATGTGTGTATATGGCACCCCACTCATGTGCCTGTGTGCGTGTGTGTGTGTGTGTGTGTGTGTGTGTGTGAGAGAGAGAGAGAGAGAGAGAGAGAGAGAGAGAGAGAGAGAGAGAGAGAAAGAGAGAGAGAGTGTGTGTGTATGTGTGTAAGAGAGAGTGTAAGTATGTGTGTGTGTATATGTGTATATGCACCACTCATGCGCCTGTGTCAGAGAGACAGAGGAAGAAAGAATGTGTAAAATTTGGATTTTGTATCCTACATTTAATTTTTTAAAAGTAAGCCATAAAAATAATTTTTCTAACTTTAATTCACAGTACTTCTGCTACTACCATAACTATCATGAATAAGAACTCACATTGAAGGAATGAGATACACAATAGTCTATATAATAAAGTACTTAATAATAATAATAATAATTAGTTATATAATGCTTTAAAGTTTGCAAGTGCTTTACAAATATTATCTCATTTTATCCTGTTAACAACCCTGGAAAGTAGATGCTATTATTATTATTATTATTATTATTATTATTATTATTATTATTATCTCACTTTACAAATAATGAAACTATTAAGACCTAAGTTCAAGTAATTTATCTACAGTCAAATAGCTACTAAGTGTTTGGAGTAACTTAGAAGTAAGATGTTCCTGATTTCATGGTCTGCATTCTGTCCAATATGTCCCCTTACTGTAATCACTGGAGAAGATGAATACGTTTAATTCCCTTGTGTCAGTGAATGAGCAATTACAGGTACTTTTTCATTTATAAAAAAAAAAAATTAAGAAGAAAGTCTTAAATTCATTCTTAATAAATGTCAACCTGTAATGTTCATTACAGCTTCTCTAGCCGACTAATTATTTCATATTCAGTAAATCAAGCATTATTCAGCAAATTATATCCTAAACAAGTTGTAAGAATAAATCTGTATTTGGTGAAGCTTAACTCACTTAAAAATTCTTCTGAGAGGAGGAGAATTCAAAAGGTAAGATACTTTTAAAACTATTTTTGTTGAGATAAATATTATGGTTAATAAGTGTTTTCTCAAGGGGTGGGGGAATTAAAGTTCTTCAAAACTGCTTATGGAACAATAATAAGATATAAGTGAAAATAGCTGCTACATATTGCCAAATTTTGCAAAATCTTGATTATAGATATTTGGATTCTATAAAAATATTCTTCTGAATATGAAGTTCCTTTTGTAATTTTAACTTTATTCATTTTACAACAATTTGATTTATATATATTTTCTAAGCATATATTTTGAGAATAAAGATAAAAACTTTTAGAAGATGTATCTTTGAAATAAAAAGTTGAAAGCATATCCAGACGTTTTAATCAGAATGCCAAACCTTTTTACTAAAATTGTGTTTCCTAATGCTGGGGAAAATATCTAATTTAAAATACAGAACATAGAACTGAATATTAGTATAACACTGGTTTGTTTCAGAATTATTTTCCAATTTCTTTTCTCTTATTTCCTGATCTAGCTGATTTCTATTTTACTGTGGCAATAAAGTCTACAGATTAGTTTCATATGGAAACACAGAAAAGATCTTAATGAAAAAAACAATATAATAAAGAAGAAAACATTATAGTATTAAAAAAACCCAAATTTTCCATCTGTCCAAAATGCTTCTGTCCATCATAAAATTAAATAGTGAATTATTTATGGTACCATAATATATAAATAGGCTAGTATTAAGTATGCCATGTCTAAATGGCTATAACAATATGCTATCTATCCAAATGGCAAATCGCTGAATTGAACTAAAATGGAACCCAGAGAGCATTTATTGATTCATCTATAAAGGTCACATATTTCTAAAAAAGAATATTCTGTAAAGCAACTTTATTTGTTTTTGGAATTTCTCTGTAGGGATCTGTAATAGGGAGAAGAAAGGATATAAGAAGAGAAGACATAAAATAGAAAATTGTAGTAAAGATAATTAAAAAATATTCAGATTAAAGAAAGTAATTTAGGTTAAATAAAAAGTTACTGCAAGAACCACTTCAAATGAAATAAAAGATAACTTAAATATTTATAATTACAAATGTTTAATGAGAAACTGTACAATCCTTATTTTAAGAATGGAATTTAAATTCTCATTTGCTGTACTATTTTATAATTAAAGAACTTAAATAGACAATAGAATTCTGAATTCATGAGAAGTGGATACTTTGGCTGAACACAATTTAGGTTACTTTAGAACATCTGAGAAAAATAAGTGAGATAATTGGGGGAAGGAAAATAGCATAAAAGGTCCATATCAGCCTCTTCATAAAGAAACCCATAAGACTCAAAAATGCACCAGTATAAAAATATCCATTTACAAAAAAGAAAAAGAAGAAAGTCTTAAATTCATTCTTAATAAATGTCAATCAGTCCATAATGTTCATTATAGCTTCTCTAGCCAATTAATTATTTCATATTCAGTAAATCAAGCATTACTTAGCAAGTTATACCTAAACTATATGAGTTCCTGTGACCTGAAATCCACAGAAGGATGACTAGAATCCAGGAGACCCTGAGAAAGGTAAGTTAGCACAAGTGTAGAGCTGGAATAGGTCCTGAAACACACAGGGGATACTAGGGAATAAAGAAAGAGGAGGGAATATATCATATAGTGGAAGCACATAATAAAATAGTACACCACCACAAAGAAATGAATGGGAAGAATCCACACCTAAAAAACCTCACTTTCATCAAAACCAGATAAATAAAGATTTTATCATCACACACACCTAAGGAAGTTTCTCTGATAAAGGTCATTTTTCTAAGATATATAAGGAAAAACAAAGAGACATTTTCCAATGGGAAAATGGTCAAAAGACATGAACAGGCACTTTACAAAGAAATCTAAGCTATCAATACCATACTTTCAGAAGAAACTGCTAAGACCCTTATGGATAGTTACAGAGTAAAGTGAGCAAAATGAGAATAATTTATATATAAAATGACATTACAAAGAAAAACCATTTAGAACTTTAATCAATACAAGGACAAAACATGAATTCAGAATACTATAGATGAAATTCAGCACTCAAATCATGCTCCAGAAGTGATGGAATTAAAATAAAGAACAAGACTGGCAAGACCAATGTGGGAATTTATTTTGTTGGACTACACATATGTATAATGAGTTTTATTTTTTTGTTGTTGTTGTCCAATAAGAACAATGGGAAAGATGGGTTATAAATACATGCATAATGATTTTTTTAAAAAGAGAAAAAAATAACTTATGCTGAACTTTACTGGTTTAAAGGAAGCATTTATATTGCTTGGAGAGAAATGCAAGTAGTTTCTTGTAGAGATTTCTAAAATGAAAATTTTCAAATGTAAAGAGATAGTGAGGTTTTTTCACTTGCCAAAATACATACTTATTTTAGAGGGTTTTACCATTGGCCTATACACATAATCAGGGTATGAATGTGAGTCAGGTAAGTGGCATATAATAACTTTGCTATCTTTCGTCCTGGCTCCATCATTTCCATACAAACTCTAAACTTGGAGGTACTTTGCCTTATTTTAGTTCTGGTAGCTTTTTAGTTGGATGTAGTGACTCAGGGCCTCCAGTTACAAATAAAGTGCCAGTGAGTCGTCCTCTATCAAAAGTTTTTTACTCATGACATCCTTGTAGAAGGAACAAGAAATGGTTTACAGAGTTCTAAAAGAGATAAAATTACAAATGGTAGCAGAGATAAATTCTCAGTAACAATCATAACATCAGTGGAGTGATATGCCAACTGAAGAACAGAGAAGCCTAGAGACAGAGGGAGCAAAAGAAGTGTGGAAGCCAAATTGGAATAAGACTGTGTGATACACATTCAGGACCAAGGAGAGAGCAAACCAAGGGGAGAGGGCTCAGAGAGAGGAAGGGGATGGTATCCCCCAAAGTCTCTGATGGCCTTTTAGTATAAGAATTGCCAACTGTCCCCAAGTGCATATCCCCTAATCACACAAACATATGGACATAGTCCTTCCCTATACCTGTGTCCTTCAAATAAGTGTGCTATTGTCACTCAGGTTCTTGTTTTGGCTTCCATGTACTTTTTCCACATTCTCTCTTTCTACTAATGGTATCTTTATGTTAGAGTGCACCTTCCTTGTGTGTGTGTGTGTAAGCATTATAGTTTATTTTATTACTTCGTTCTTCATTTCATTGTTTTGAACTATATAATTTAATCTTATTAGTCTGCTAGAGTATACATCAGTGTGGCTCATCAGGGGAGGTGGACTGACAGAGTACTTTTGAAGCTTGGATGGGTTTTTCTAAAGATTTGAGGGGACATCTGGGATGGTCACAGTATTATACAAAAAAAAAATTTACCTTCTTGTCCAAAACACCTTCACACTTCAATATGTACTATTTATCAAACATGTTAAGGCTGGCTCTAAATTTCTTAGTTTTATTTGAGATAAACTATAGTTTATCTCTTCATAGTATAATTCTTTATACTAGTAAATATATAATAGTAACTCTTTATAAACTGATTTTTAAAATGACAACCTACATAAATATTTATTCCCTCTCACTTCTACATATCTGTTATTTGCTTCATCCACTGATTTTAAAAACAACTTTCTGGAAATCAAAAAAATGCTTTTTTAGCATTGCCAAGAAAAAATGGGCAGTAGCTTAGGAAATAGAGAAACTTAATCTAAGCTATAAACTTTATAATGTGTTAGTTTTGCTGAACTTTAAACAACTAGTGGTCTAAGTTTAAAGGAATTGTACCAATGATTAGTGTAGAACTGTGATCCCATCTGGAATGTCTTACTATAAATACATAATAATGTGGTTATTATTAGACAAAAATAGTATTTGTTATCCTTAAATTTATACACAAACATTTGACAAGAAAGAAATTAGATATTATAATTTACAAAAAGAATTTTTACCTAACCAATGTTGAGAAAAAAATCTATTTTAAGCCATGGATCTTTATGTTTAAATGAATTTTTTAAACATTTAAAATCCAACAAAGAGGGAAAGAAAGGTTCCTTTAAAAAGAGCAACTGATATTCAGAACAGGCTTACAGTCTATGTGCTAGAAGATTGCCAGAGCAAAGAAATAAAGATTAACATTTTCGTGGCCTTAAAAAATGAAAAAAAAAAAAAGGATTATATTACTTTTTTCCCCTCAAAGTAAACTTTAAATACTTCAGCGATATTACAACTTCTTAGGTATAGTTTCTATCTCTAATGACAAAATGATGGATTTACATGATATCTCCTAAATCCACTCCATATCTTTTGTTATTATCTCTGGACACCTGAAATTTACCTAGACTTTGGATCTGGCTTTTAAATTGATCTTTTCAATTAAGGTGACTTCATTTATAGTTAACTAGATGAGAAAAATCCTTTAAATCAACCTTCTCATTCTCACTCAACTTCATCTTTGGGCTCATAGCTAGGAATCCAGAGGGCCAGGTCAAGTCAATTATAATTTCTATAAAACAATAAGCAACATACTACAATTCTCAAATGAGACACACCCACGTTTCTGTATAAGTTTTGGGGCAGGGGGCAGCTAGGTGGTGCAGTGGATAAAGCACCAGTCAGGAGAACCTGAGTTCAAATATGGTCTCAGACACTTACTACTTCCTAGATGCGTGACACTGGGCAAGTCACTTAACCCCAATTGCCTCAGCAAAAATAAATAAGTGTTGTGGCAGAGAAAGTAAGAGAACTGATATTTTTATATAAGAAGGAAGTATTTAGTGCTTTCTCTGTTTCTGAGTCTCTTCTTGTTTACTTTTGATGCATAGGTTGGTGAATATGTTCCTTCTTTCAGAATAGTCTTCAGAAGTCAGGGAGAATTAAGAGTAGAATGAAAAAAATTACTAAATTTGGAAACATAGAACCAGTGTCTGAATCTGAGTTTCTCATCTATAAAATGAAGGGGTAAGACTGAATAATCTCTAAATTCCCTTCCAGCTCTAAATTCTATGGAATGGAGACTAGATTCAGCATCTATTTATTCTTTTAAGACATATGAATAACAGCCTCTGACTCTTACCTTGTCCTGTTTCACAGTTCTGATTTTGGCAACATATAAGTTCCTTATAAAAAGTACAATGCAAAATCAGTTCACTCTGAGACAAAATGGGATAGAGTCCATCTAAAGAAAGGTATCTAAACATACCTGCAGGTTTCTGTTTTCTCCAAATCTTGCTTTATATTGTGTATGATGTTTAAAGAGAGTATTCTCTAATTTTTAAACAACTATTAAGAGGATAATTTTCATAGCAATTTAATGGGAAAATAGACTAATATCTTTCACTTAATGATACCTATGAGAAGGTGGATATTAAAATTTTAAGGTCCCATTACCCCCCAAAACACAACAAACCTACTTAAAATTTTACTAAATTTTAAGAATAGTGGGCATGTTATTTTTTCCTTTTTCAATGTGAATTCTGACAAAAATATAAGAAATGAACATTTCTATATACAAGGAACAGAAAGAAAATTACATATCAAAGTACATATGTATTTCTATTACACATAACTTGTTTTTAAAGTTTATTTCAGATGTAATAAGGTAGTTCCATGCATGCTTCTTCTTTTTTCTATGTATGTTTTTAAAAGTTGAATTTTCCTTTTTTTCCCTCTTCATTTTAAAAAAGCATTATCATTACTTATTTCAAAGGGCTTTCAGGATAAAGTCGTAGGCCAGTTAAAAACTCACCAGGTGTGTGTGTGGGTCTCAAAAGCCACTGAGAGTGGCAATGGCCAAAGTGCAGTGCATAAACTGGGACTGGGGCTTGGAGTTTACCTAGTGCTCTGCCTTGAAACGCATTAGAACATCCTGAAGAGCCAATGACTTGAACCTCAAAGATCCTGGAAGACCTAGCTTGGGAGATAATGTAAAGACAAGTAAAAGAACCCAAGGAACTAAGGAAAACTCAGAGCTCATCACTTAACCCAGAAGGACTGTAGCATACAGAGGTTAGTCATGACACCAAGCCCCAACTAAGGAACTAAGGATGAAAAGATGATTGAACCAAAGAAAACTCTCACCATTTAAAAAAATTGTATTCTGTGGATTAAGAGAAATTTTAAAAAACAATGTAGGAAAAATTAATGTTTTTAAACACCTGCAAGGAGAGACTCAGGGAGAAAAAAGATTCTCTACAAGGACTTATGAATATCCAGACTAGGGGTTCTAATATTTTTGTGTCATGGAAATTTTGGTAGTCTGATGAAGCAATCAATTCAATCTCAGAATAATTTATTTAAATGAATAAAATAAAGAAGAATATAAAGGAAACCAACAGTTAATGAAAATCAAGATGTAATTTTTTTCCTGTCCAAGTTCATAAATCTTTCCAAGTTTAAGAACCCCTAATCTAGAAGAAATGAAGTAAAATATAAACATTTAAATAAAAGTTCTAGAGGAAAAGAACTAGAAGGAAAATAAACAGTTTAGTAAAAGACATAACTAAATCTCAACATCAAGAATTAACAGAACAGAACCATTCAGGCAATAAACATTAAGTGGGCTCTTACTATGTGTAGAGCTCTTGTTAAGCATCTGGGGATAAAAAAAAAAAAGAGGTAAAAGATAGCCCCTGTCCTGAAGAAACTCATAATTGAATGGGGTTGGCAACAAATAAATACGTATGCCTAAACAAGTTATATACAGGACAAAGAAGAAAAAAATTCACAGCAGAAATCTGTTGAGAGAGATTGGGAAAGACTTTCTATAGATGAGATTTTAGTTGGGACCAAAAGGCTTTGGGAAGTCAGTAGGTAGAGATGAGAGAGAATATTTCATGTATGGCATATAATGAGAGAAAATGCTTGAAGCTGAGGTAGAATATTTTATTTGTGAAATAGCAAAAAAGACAGTGTCACTAGACTAAAGAGTACTTGTCAAGTACTTCACCCCTATCTCATTTATACTCCCAGTTTAAATATAGCTAACCCTTTCTCCCTAGTCATTTCATATTTATGGATTTATAATCTCTTAAAGGCTGAATAATTCAGATAAATAGTAGGTAACTTAAAGATATTCCGAGCATCTTGTGTGGAAGATGATTTGGAGTCAATCTCACTTGCTTGTTAAATCACCCCTCAATTTACATAAACACACACTGAACAGATTTTATCATGATTGAAGATATCCTTTTAAGTCTCTCCCTCTTTTTTATTATGTAACTCTTACTTGATGATGAGGAAAAAATATATTAAGTAAAAGGCCACTGAAAAAAAGCATTAAAAATAAACTAGACACTAAATAAATATAAAGAAGTGTTGGGTCAAAGAATAAATCACAGAAACAAACATTTTCATTAAGGATAAAAGTCCACAATGAAAACAACATTCCAAAATTTTTGAGGTGCAGCCAAAGCAATTCTTATAAGAAAAATTATAAGAATTCTGTTAACAAAAAAGAGAAAGAAAAGATCATTGAATTGAGAATACAATTGAAAATACTAAAAATGAACAACATTTTAAAATATTAAATACCAAAATAGAAATCCTGAAAATTAAAGAAGAAATTAACAAAAGTGAAAATGAAAAGTAAACATGAAATCAAGTAAAAAACCTAGGAATTATTTTTTAAAATCAATAAAACATATTAATCATTAGGTAATTTGATTTAAAAGATGGAGGAAAAACATTAACAAATGAAGACTATTATTAGAAACTATTTTGGGTCAGCTATATGTCCACAAAACAATTTACATGAAATAAATGAATACAAAATATTAAATACTCAAGTGGACAGAATAAGATATTGAGAATTTAAGCAACTCAAATTTAACAAGTAATTAATGAATTTCCAAAGAAAAAACTCAAGATAGATTTACAGATGAATTCTATTAAATATTCAAAAACCAGAGACAGCTAGGTGGCACAGTGGATGGAGAACCACCCTGAAGTCAGGAGAATCTGTGTTCAAATCTGAACTCAGACACTTAATATTTCCCAGTTGTATGACTCAGCAAAAAACAAAAACAAAATACATTCAAAAACTAATTCCATTATTAGATAAATTCTTTATAAATTTTATAAATGCAAATATGGTCTTCATATACAAATCAGGAAAAATTTTTTAAAATGAAAAAGAAAGCTATAGACTAGGGGTTCTCAAACTACGGCCAGTGGGCCAGATGTAGCCCGTTGAGGACGTTTATGCAATATATAAAATACCAAGGAGTCTTCTATCCAAGATGTACTCTGAAACTTTATAAATGAAATTAAAAACAACTATTTAGAGAAATAAAAACAAACCTAAATAGTTGGGGGAAATATTAGTTGTTCATAGGGAGATTATAGGGAGATGATTTGATATAATAAAAATGATCAACTACTGAAATTAATTTATTCAGTGTCATGCCAGACTACCAAAGGATTACTTTATGAAACAAAATAGTAATAAAATTCACAAGGAAACAAAAAGGTAAAAAATCTCAAGAGAAATAATGAAAAGAAACAACAATGAAATAAGTCAGAAGTAATTGCCAGAATTCACAATTTAAAAAAAATTCTCAGAGAAATTGAATAGGAATATGGAAGTAATCAAACATAGATCAATACTTTATATAAAGATAAACTCCCAAGTAGGTTGATGATTTAGATAACAAATGTTACATCATAAACGAATTTGAGAAACATGGGAAATTATTAGAAGTATGGAAAGGAGAAAAATATGTAACAAAAAAGGAAGAGAGGAACATAGAAGATAAAATGTGTAATTTTGATTACATAAAATTAAAATGTTCTTAAACAAATCCCAATGTATTTTAAATTTAAAAAGAAACAAATGGAAAGTCCTTACAACAAAGTTCCCTGATGAATGTCTTGTTTCCAAGATATATAAGGAATTGATTCAAATTTATAAGAAAAAGAACCATTATATAACTGATAAATAGTCTAGGGATAAGAACAAATATAACGTTCTCAAGAGAAGAAACTCATGTACTTATAGCCATTGTTTTTTAAAATGCTCTAAATCATTATAATTAGAGAAAAATAAATAAAAGCATTGTGACAATCTACCTCACACTGATCAAAGTGGCAAAAATGAAAAGCAAGAAAGAAAAGAACAAATGTTGGAAAGATTGTGGGAAAATAGGCACACAAGATGCCCTGCTGATGGAACAGTGAATATGTACAACCATTCTGGTAAGCAACTTGGAATCATACTAAAAAAGTTAATCAACTGTATACCTTTGATTCAGTTATACCACTGCTAAGCTCATATATCCAAATAGATAAAGAAAGAAGCAAATGTCCTTTATGTCCAAAAAGCAGCTTTTTTGTGATGACAAAAATAATTGAAAACTAAAGGGATGTCCAACAACTGAAGAATAGATTTAGTTAATAAATTATGGCAGATGAATAAGGTGAGCTATGTTGTGCTGTAAAAAAATGAAGAAAGATTATTTCAAAAAGATGGAAATAAAGAGTAATACCACAAATGAATTAGGGGGACAGGAAAAAATGCACCTGTCAGATCTAAGCCTGAGGGAAGAATTTATGATCAAACAAAGGATGAGAGGATTATGGGAAGCATAATTAATGATTTTGATTATAGGAATTTAAAAAGCTTCTGTACAAAAACAAAACTTCATGCGCCAAAATTAGAGGAAAAGCAGGAAACTGGACAAAAAAATTTCATATCAATTTTCTCTGATAAAGTCCTACTTTTTCAAATATTATAGAAGAAAGCCATATTTATAAAAATAAGAGTCATTCTCCAGTTGATAAGTAGTCAAAGAAATATGAATGGGCACTTGTCAGATGAAAAAATCAGCTAACAGTAGTCACATGCAAATATGTTCTAAATCATTACTGGTTAGAGAAAAACAAATTAAATTAATTCTGAGATATCACCTTACCCTTATCAGATTGGATAATATGAAAAAAAAGGAAAATGACAAATCCTGAAGGGGATATGGCGAAAATGGGAAACTATTGCACTGTTGGTGGAGTTGTAAAATAGTCCAATTTTTCCTAAAAACAATTTGGAACTAAGCACAAATGGCTTTAAAATTGTACATAGCCTTAGATATAACAATAGGTCTGTATGCCAAAGAGATGAAAGAAAAGGAAAAGGATCTATTTGTACAATAGTGAACATCTTTTGAACTCAAGTTCAAATGTGTAAAGTCAGAAATGCAGCTTAGTAAGAAAATAAATAGAATGTCTATGGCCCCAATAAGTGGGAAACCCTTAAGGAGCTCAAATGGCACATGAAGCAGGGATCACTAATAGATAATTTCAAATTGGTGTGTCATTCACAATCTCCAATGCCATCTGCCAGTCTTGAAGGACAGAGTGTCAGAGGTGATGCTACTACCAAACACTATAATCTTTTGCCAGACATTGCTAAAATAGTTTTCTGTATACAATTGTTTCTAATAAAATGTTAGTCCTGATTATATGTACTTTTCTTAGCACAAGAAATAACCCATAAAATGTAGTACACAAAATAAAATAGGTAACATGAAAAACATTTTTCTCTCACTGGTAACTTCCTAGAATTCTGTGATTTTCTGTGATAACATCACAATAAAATTTTTATTTCAGACAATATTTACTTTTCATAACACATGAAATCTACAGCATCAGATACTGTCCTGCAAATAAATTCTTAAAACTTAAGTATTTTTTACTGATCAGAGAAATGCAAATTAAGACAACTCTGAGATACCACTACAGACCTGTCAGATTGGCTAAGTTGACAGGAACAAATAATGATGAATGTTGGAGGGGATGTGGGAAAACTGGGACACTAATACATTGTTGGTGGAGTTGTGTAAGAATCCAGTCATTCTGGAGAGCAATTTGGAACTATGCCCAAAAAGTTATCAAACTGTGCATACCCTTTGATCCAGCATTGCTGCTACTGGGCTTGTATCCCAAAGAAATACTGATGAGGGGAAAGGGCCCTGTGTGTGCCAAAATGTTTGTAGCAGCTGTTTTCGTAGTGGCTAGAAACTGAAAGATGAATGGACGTGCATCAATTGGAGAATGGTTGGGTAAATCATGGTATATGAAGGTTATGGAATATTATTGCTCTGTAAGAAATGACCAGAAGGAGGAATACAGAGAGGCTTGGAAAGACTTACATCAACTGATGCTGTGTGAAATGAATAGAACCAGAAGATCGCTGTACACTTCAATGTTGTATGAAGATGTATTCTGATGGAAGTGGATATCTTCAACATAAAGAAGATCCAACTCACTTCCAGCTGATCAATGATGGACAGAAACAACTACACCCAGAGAAGGAACACTGGGAAGCGAATATAAATTGTTAGCACTACTGTCTATCTACCCAGGTTACTTATACCTTTGGAATCTAATACTTAATGTACAACAAGAAAATGGTATTGCCTGTCATCAAGGGGAGGGAGTAGAGGGAGGGAGGGGATAATTTGGGAAAATGAATACAAGGGATAATGTTATTAAAAATTACTCATGCATATATACTGTCAAAAAATTATAAATAAAATAAAAAAAAAACTTAAGTATTTTTAAACCTGAATCTTACCTCTCACACAGTGTTAGATGATGGTGTGAAGGTATTATACTGCATATTATATTGATGTAAACTTCTCTACCTTGGCTGTCCTCTGAACCAAGGGAGGAGTTGATAAGACTTAGTTAATGCTGTGGAAAGACACTGAGAATGGCAAGGTTTCAGTTTTTTACTCCCACCTTCTACTTTCACTAAAAACATAGAGATAATAAAAATGATTTTTCTGTTTATTTCAGTGATGGAAAAGGATGGGAAAAGCTCTGTGATTTTATTCTACTATGAAGCAAGCTAGAAAGGAAAGAAACCCTAGTTGGAAGAAAACAATATTAAAATAAGAAGAAGGTGACTTAATCCTTAAGAAGAAAGGGATAACTTTAGGAAGCTCTTCAGGGATTTACACTAGCAGGAAGGTATCATCTTTCATTCATTCATTCATTTGTTGTACAAATGTATAAAAAGATTTATAGCAGCTCTCTTTGTGTTGGCAAAGGAAAATCTAAGTGTTCAGAGCTAGTATAATGCCCTGGGAAAGTCATTATTTAATAAATGCTTGTTTATACAATGAATGAAAACTAGAAAACAGTTTTTGTCAAACCTTTATATAAGACCATTAAACATGACAGAATAATATTTTCTCACAAGTTTTCTTATTAAAACAAATAACTTTCTCAAGGTATTTTTATACTACAATAAAATCTGAATATATTTCCAATTTGCTTGTGTGGTTATATGAGCAATTAAGGTTTAAACACTCTAAACATTAGTCAAACTTGTTTCCACAGATGAGAAGGTATGTATGTAATCTTTTTGGAAGAAATATAAAGTATCTATGCAATCAAAAAATATACACAGGTGTGAGTTTTTTTTTTTTTAAAGAAAATAAGTGTCAACAGATCCCTTATAAATCCAACATTATTCTTACTGAAACTTAAGTCAGACTTTTTATAAGTCAACTAATTTCATGCCATAAACCAATTTAAGTTGTATTCTAACCATAAACAACATTTTATCATATCATATCATCATATTTACAGGCAGATTTGCTTTATTTTAAGCAAAAACATTCCAGGCAGTACTACTCATTTATATCCCTTTCATAAGAATTAGCCCAAAACAACAGCTTACTCAACTTGGTCAGTTAAGCAGCAAAAGAAAGTTCTTTCTTCCTAGCACTGAACACTTATAATTTTTCTTCTCTTTTCTCTAATTAGACACCAATAATGAGCCTTCTCTCCTCTTTCACCACCCTGGCTATTCCTACTTACTGGTTCTAGGCAATAGCAGGAACTTAGGGGAAGAAGGAATAAGCTCCTTCTGAGTCTCATCAACTAAGCTCTTGGGATCACTTGGGAAGGCAACCCACTTCCAGCCCCTGTATCTGAACAGACTTCATCCTGCTTCTGTAACATATGCATAGGAGAGTAAGTCCCATGAAATATAGATGAATCTTACTTTAGCATATCTAAATCCTACCACTGTCATCTATGTGTCCTTGATTTTTCTTTGTGGGATCTAAATAAAAAAAGATAGGTAGAGAAAGGGATCATTATTATAAAGGAAACTTTCTTACTTCCACCTTCCTCTTCCAGTAAAAACACTGAGATAATATTTAAGAGGACTTAATGTTGTTTCAGTGATGGAAAAAGCTCTGTGATTTTTACTCTATTCTGCAGTAAGCCAGGGGATGAGAGAAAGCCTAGGTGGAAGGAAAAGATATGAGTGAGAAGAGGGTGAGTTAATCCTTAAAGGCAATAGAAGGAAGGGGTAACTTTAGGAAGCTCTTCAGTGATTTACACTAGCAGGAGAGTATGGTCTTTCATTCACATTCATTTAAAAAACTTTTATTAAATGCTTATATGCTATATTGAATATGTATATGTATGTGTGTATGTGTAAGACAATAAGTCTTGGTTCTCTTCTGCCAGCTCCTTGCCACTGACAAGAATCCTATCCAGCTTTTTAAAAGATTAGTTTTGGGGGGCAGAGCCAAGATGGTGGAGGCATCCTCTGACTTTCTCTCAAACCAACATTAGATTAAGCCACTACTCTGGTCTTGGAGTCAAAGAATCCACAAATATTTGAAATGCAACACATTCACAGAAGATACCTTGGAAGAAGTTGAGAACAAGTCTGTCTCAAAGAGCCAGGGGGACGGTCTGCAGAGCCCAGGCTGCAGCATGAGAAGACTGGGGCAAAAAGCTGGGACAGGAGTCAGAGAGCTGCAGCTTCCGCACCTGGGAATCTTCTGTGAGCCTTTTAGGCTACTCTGTTCTGGTTGCAAGCAGGTGATTTGGCAAATTGGGCTCTGCCCTGGACATTTTCCTCCCTCTAAGTAATCTTCTCAGTTCCTGTGGGCTCCAATATCATCTCTTTGAGGATGATTCTCAGATATGCATACCCACCCCAGTCTCTTTCCCCTGAGCCTCTGTCCTATATCACCAAATACCTCCTGGATATTTTAAGCTGAATGTCCCAGAGATAGTTTAAATGCAACCCAAAGATAAATTCCATTTCTTTCCATATCCATACCTTTTCCAAATTTCCTGTTTTCTGTCCAAAGCATCACCATCTGTGCAGTATTTCAGGTTCCTAATCTTGGCATTAGTCTGTATTTCTTATTCTCCTTATCTCACATGTGCAAATTCTGCTCTGATTCAGGCTTTTATTATTTTGTGCCCAGATGCCTGTCTTAACCTCCTAATTGGCATCTCTTGCACATTGACTACATAACTCCCCTGCTTACACTACTCCAGTGGCTTTCTTGTGTCTCTAGAACAGAATATAAACTGCTCAATCCTACTTCTCCTGGGTAGTGGGTAGAGAGCTAAGTCTGAAGTCAGGAAACCTGAGTTCAACTCTGACCTCAGATTTGGCTTAACTGTGATTGTGGGCCAGTCTTTTAGTCTCTTCTACTTTGGTTTCCTCAGGGTTGTTGTGAGGATCAAATGAGATAAAGGCTGTACATAATAAGTACTTCCTACAGTACTTCCCCACTCCATAATGATAAAAAATGAGTCACTCATGATAATGCAACTGCCATTTTCATGTCTTTGTACAGGTCTCTTGGAATGTCCTTCCTCCTAACTTCTGCCTCAGATTTCAGTTTTTCCTTTAATATGAAACTCAGATATCATCTTTTGCATGAAACGATTCCTGATCTCCCAAACCATTAGTGCCCCCCCCACATGTTTTAATTAGCTTTATTTTTATAGGTTCTTCTTTCCCTCACCTGAATACAAGTTCATTTCCACATGGAACTATTTTTTTCTTAATAAGCTTATATCCTTCTATCAAGCTGGCACACAACAAGCACTAATAGCAATTGTTGAGTGATTGACAATAGAAGGGAAGGCCTTGTAATGAATCCACAATAAAGTCTTATCTAAATATGGTCGTCTTCTTTATGGAGAGAAAATAAATTTCCTTCATTTGGCAACATCACAAACTATTAACAACCAAATGAAAGGATACTCCAAATCACTGATGGGAGAAATACAAAATAATCCTACTTGTCTCTCACAGTCCAAACATGAAAAGATGACAAAAAATGAGAAATGTCACTGTTGGATAGGTCATAAAAGACAGGTACACTAGTGATAGAATATAGCTTCTAGAGGAGACAGCAAGAATTTTAAGGTTCCCTGACTTTAGGGATGCTTCTGTTTTAATAATGTCAGTGATTCTAAATCTTCTGATTTTGGAATCTGTGATCCTGAGGCCCTCTGATCCAAAAATGCTATTATTCTGTCAATGACTGTATGTACTGTATTCATATACCTAATTCACTACCTTTCTACTGAAAAGAGGACATTAACTTATCTTTTTAAAGAGTGAATATCTGTTCTGATCTAGGAATATAATAATAATTCTTCTCTTAGACTTTAGGGAAGATATATTAGTGATCCTGAGATTATTTAACCTTAGGATGCTATTGTTTTGACAATCATTCTGTAGATGATTGTAAAATCTTCTGGCTTTAGAATAACCCTAGGTCTGCTGGTCAGTGATAACCAAATTCCTGAAACTACTCCTCAGATCTACTGATCTAATCAACTGAATTTTAAACACTTTCTTTCACCTAGGAAATGTCTTTTAAGATAAAAAATTTGCTTATAGTTTCAGTATACAATTTATGACAAGGCATATAGTGCTACACAAAAGTTTTCTTAACCTTACTACTACAGGAAGAAATCCATACTTCAAAATACTTAAATATTCAAAATATCTCAAATTGTGAGGTGTTTTATGTTGTTCAGAAATTCAGTCATAACTGACTCTTTGTGATTCCATGGATCATATTACACCAATACTGTCCAGGGGTCCTTTTGGCAAAGATAATGTAATGGTTTGCCATTTCTTTCTCCAATGGATTAAGGCAAACAGAAATTAAGTGACTTGACTAGCATCAAAATAATTTTATTTTAATTTATTTACTAGTATAAATTTTTAAAAAAAATTTACTAGTATAAAAATTTATTTACTAGTATAAAAATAATTTTCCATTCCAAATAAATTAGTTTAATGATAAATGAGTAAAGTTCAAGATGATAGCAGTCAGCTTGATACAAGAAGTATAAAACAGTACAGAATCATTGATCTGAATGCTATGACAAAAAAAAGAGCCTAGACATCCTAAGAAACCTTACAAGAAAACTGCCCATAGTGCAAAGTGGAAATAAAAATCTATCAATCACTTTCTGAAAGAAACCTCAAAATGAAAATTCCCACTAATCTCACAGCCAAATTCCAGTTTCCATGTCAAAAAAATTATTATAAATAGCCAGAAAGAAAGAATTCAAGTGCTGAGAAATCAGTCTGGATCACAGATGATAAACTACTATATAGAAGCAGAAAACCTGGAATACAACTTTCCAGATGCAACGGATATAGGCTTATGGCTAAGAATAACTTACATAAAAATGTGTATAATACTACAGAGAAGAAAATGGATCTTTAATGAAATAAAGAACTTCTAAGCATCTCATAGGAACTGGTCAAAATAAGAGCACACAAAATACACACACACACAGTTGAGTATAGAATTATATTTTATTTAACAGGGAAAGGGGAGAAGAAGAAAAAAGAAAGTTGAGGAATGAAATATTAAAAGAAGGACAAGTCCCTAGCAAAACAAATTCTATGGATAAACAAAACTATTTATAATTCTTTGAGATGGTAGATATTCATAAATTGGGGAATGAATGAACAAATTATGAAACATAAATATAATAGAGTACTATTAGGTTGATCTCTTATCAAGGTAATGACAAACCCTGATTTCAGAGGACAAATGAAACATGCTATCCACCTGAAAGAGAGGTAAAGTGGAGAAAGTATAATGAATAAAAATTTTTTCAGAACATGTCCAATGTGGAAAAGTGTTTTGATTTACTATACATTTGTAATAGGCTTTATTTTTATTGTGCTCTCAATTGGGATGATATAAAGAGAGAAGACAGATATTCACTCTTTAAAAAGATAAGTTAATGTCCTCTTTTCAGTAGAAAGGTAGTGAATTAGGTATATGAATACAGCACATACAGTCAGACATGATCATTGGGCTGATTAGTTTTGCCTAACTATTTTTCTTTGTCATAATTAAAGGCTCATTTTGAGAGGAGAGATTTATCTGAAAATTACTACTATAAAATGTTAATAAAAACAAAATAACAGATATTAAAAATTGGAATACAGGTTTCTTAACTCCTAATCAAAAGCTCTTTTTACATGATTATTGCTTCAAGTATTTTGTTTTCCTATTAAACTCTAAGTTTCCAGGGAGCAAGAACCATGTAACTACTTTTTTACTATTCACATGAATACTAACCATGGCACTAGGCACATAATAAATGCCCAATAAATAACTACTGGTATAGCAATTTTAGCAATTTCGTGTGAGAGAACCTAGATTTCTCATATATGCAATTTTTACTGTTTATCACTTCTCACTTTACAGATTCTCCTACTTTGCCTTAAAAGAACTATATGTATTTCACTCTTCCTTATATTATTTCACCAATTTTTGACAGGTCTTGGAAAACAATCAATTTAGAATCCAATGAGCAGTTTGCTTACTAAAAATGGAGAAGAGTCATAAAGATTATCAGAAACTAGACAACCCATTTATGTAAAGAAAAACTAAGATAACACTAAAAGTCAGCTGCGTTTAGTACAGAAAGTTAAAGACAAAGTAAAACAAAAGGAGTGGGGAAGAGCCAGAGTGGCAGAAAGAGTACTGTTTTTGAATCCAAGTTTTTACACTAATCAGTTGTATGACCTTAGAGGCTCACAACTATACCTTAAACCTTAAAATAATATAAACATGTATATCATTAGTACTTTCTCTTGCTTTACATGAAGGTTTAATGCAAAACCCATTGACGGTTTTATATTGTTAATACTTTTCTATAGGAAAATATGAATGATTTTGAAACAAATTATCACAGAAATAGCAATTAATATCACTTGACTAAATATTTCAATTCCAAAGTTTTTATCTTATCATTATATATGCATTGTGTTTAACATGTTATAAACTGCATTTTAGGACAAGTCATTTCACTCAAGTTTCAGATTTCTTATAATGGCAATAATATGTGAATTACTTATTTATTGCATTTTTTAAGAGATCACTTTGTAAACCCCAAAATTCTATATGAACATTGTTATTAATCAAATAAAAATCTTTTGGAAAATGTTAATACAATAAGCTAACAAAAAGTTCACAAACTGGATTAATTAACAAAAGAAAAAAGTTTTCATGACTGGTTTAATTCACAAAAGTAGATATTTTAAAGCAAATTTTCAAATAGATATATGCAAAAGTATAAGTAAAGGGAAAAGTCTATAAAGCTGAAGCAAAATGTTGAGCTCTGAACAACATGGAAATTAGATTTTTAACTATCTGTCATCAAGCTTTCCTTATTCTATAGAGAAAAACAAACAAAAAAAGGTCAGAGAAAAACTAGAGGACCAAGCAAAAACTGAATGAATAAAATCTGGAAAATTGAGATGTAACTTTGGTGAACTGATTAGAAATTTTAGAAGTATCTTTTTTTTTTTTTCAAAAAAGAAAAAAAAAAGGCACAATTCTGAAAAATGCTGGGGGAGGGGGAGGGGGAAGGTTCCCAATGCCAAAATATCTAATCTCTGACTTTCCTTAAAAAGTAAGAAAAATCAATGTTAAGTTTTTAAAAGTCAAAGATATTGTATCCAAGTTAACATTTAAGTAGCCAAAGATAAATCTTCCAAAATATGTCTGATTATCCCATACTACAGACTAAATCATTCACAAGTAAGAAATGAATGTATATGTCTTTCTCCCTTTTAAACAGTATGGTCTTTTCACTTAAGCACTGATTTAATTTCATGGCTTCCTTGTGCAGATAGTAGTTGACTTTACTAAATTCTATACTAATATCAACTTGTTAAAAGTGAATACACCTCCTGCATTTTGGATTTCCTTCACAGGTTAAATGTACACTATTTCAAAGTCTGATTCTTTTTGTTCAGCAAAACAACTATTTGGTCAAGTACACATATATGGTATTTAATTTATACTCTAACATAATTAACATGTATTGGTCAACCTGCCATCTGGGGGGATAGGGGAAGGAGGGGGAAAATTGGAACAAAAGGTTTGGCAACTGTCAATGTTGTAAAATTACCCATGCGAATATCTGGTAAATAAAAACTATTAATAAATAAAAAAAAGTGAACACAGACTTAGGATATCAGAATACTTAGACTAACGAGTCATGAGAAATATTTTGGACTCTGTTCATTTTTAAAGGAGTTAGAATATATAACAGTAATTGGATTTACATATAATTATTAACAAACAAAAGACATGTGAAAGTTTTTTTTAATTATGCCATTGCTAAACAATAATATTTACTTTTATAACAAATCTCTGCCCAATTATTAAAAAAATCCACTATAAACAATCCTTAACTATTTACAATTGTTTGATAAAACAAAAACAAAAGCAGGAAAATGCATTTAATATTTAAAAGAAAATATTGTACAATATAAAGCTTTGATGAGTTTTACAAATTTAAAATATTCTAAGATCAAATATGTCACTCTGAAAATAAAACAGAAATGTTTGAGATTATAGCAACGATTTGTATATTAACTATTTAAATGAAAACAAATAACCAATACCAACTATTATTTCTGTATTTTGGTTCCTCAAATAATCCTTAGAACAATGGGAGATGCATTTCAGAAAACAATGCAAGAATGATTCAAAAAACAAAGAAAAAATCCAACAATTATGTAACTACTACTTAATTAAGTAATTTAAGTCAGTACTTCCTAGAAATATTCCTAAATTAATTTTCCTTTATAGGTCACCTGGAAATCCAGATATCCAATTCAAATACAATATGGTTAAGAAATTTCACATGTTGACATCACTTCAACATTTTAGTTTCCTTCCATTGAGGGAAAAATATACAATACAGATTTGACTGAACTATTGCTTATCTCTGCTTTATCTCCAAAGAGCTAATTAAAAAAAAAAGATTTCAGAAAGAAATAGGATCATCAAATCATAGCTATTTACAAATGAGTCACTAGAATCCAATCTGTAGATACTAAGTGATACTATTTTTAATCTGTGGAATGAAAAAATATCTGGCTACAAGATATTAAAATTGGAGGAGAAAAATTTATATAATGATTTACCTAATTGTTCAGATAAATTTATTTTTCACGTTCTATATTATTATTAGTAATCACATAGTCATACCATAGGCAGAAAAAAAATCTTTGAAAAATTTATACTTTTTGTCATCCAGAATTGCTTCTTACATATTTAAAAAAAAGATATGTATGATTTTCCAGGGTTTCAAGATCTTCCAAGTGCACAGCATTTTTAATTTAGTTTAATTTTCCTAAACTTAAAATATTCACACTAAGTAATATAGAAAAGTCAAATAAATGTTAACTCATTCTGCTGTTAGGACAGGACAAAACACTAAAAGAAATTTACTAATTACATAAGTAGGACATCATACAAAATGTCTGCTACTCAAAACCAGATCCAAAGAATTATGATTTAAACAGCAATATTGAAAGACTGAATTACGGTGTAAAATAAAAGTGAGTTTGAACTAGTGGCTAATGAAAAGGGTGGAAACTTAAAATTCCTGTGGTTACAGCTTTGTGCAAATGTAAATACCATTTTATTATTTCTGTTATAAATATGCAGTACAGTACTTATTTAATCTACCATCTCTGTCATCTAATAAAAGCATATTTGGTAAAAAAAAAAAAAAGTAGATCTTATCTTCAAATATTTGAGCCATTATTTTTACGCATCTAGATAATTTTGTATTGCATAATTGAAGCAAAAATTCATCAAGCTAGTATTTCAGTTTTGTAAAGCAAAGCTGAACATGAAACCACAGGAATTACTATGCCACTAGTCAAAGAAAAATATTCACTTAAATAAAATTAAACTTGACAATTATTATTTAAAACTTTTTTTCATTTAAGCCATAAAAACTTTGTATTGCTTAAAATGGCAAGAAGTTTTCAAAATGTACCTCTTTCTTTTCAAATAACATAAAATACCATATAAAATTATTTAAAATTGCTCAGAATATATATTTCTGAATATAAACTTCTTGATCATGGAAAATTTGCTAAGCATAAAGACTATGAAAATTTTATTGAAATTTAACATTGCTTTATTATGGTTTAGATACAAGATACAAGAAATTCCCACATAAATATTCATGCAAATGTTAAAAAATTTATTGCAGGAACCAAAGTAAACTTACCTTACAACAGTGTTTCAAAGTATTACACAATTCTCTTTTGAAATAGTTCTTGCCTTCTTCTGGAAAATTACTCACTTTGCCTTCATTTCCAGATGTGAACTGAATGTGTAATTGAGATGGCCCTGCCATGGAACAACTGTGCTTAATGCTGGATAAACAAGAAAAATTTGGATAAGTTCCTTCCAATGAAATACTTCTTTGTAAAGTGTGATGGGGTTTGCTTGTCTCTAAGTTTAATCTTTCCAATTCTTTTTCAATACTGATCAGACAGTCCACATTTGGGGAAGATGGCAGGCATGCAGATGTGCTATGGATCAGCTCAATATGCTCTGAACTAGAATTAAGTTTAAACTCCACGGCTGACATTTCTGGTTTACAGAGACCATTTGTTGTTTCACTTTTTGATAAAGATGCTCTTTGCTGGCTGAAATGTAGTGAAACACAAGAACAGCTGTCAGATGATTTTTCACAAACCAACTTATTAGAACTCTTATTTGAAGTAAAAATGTTTTCTTTAAATGAATCATTCACATGAAGTGGCTTAATGTGTCTAATTTTCCCTGGAGCACATATGGATTTAGATAGCCGGAGTCCGCTGATTGCCGTAGAAAGAAATTCTTTAGAAGTTGCACCATCTTCAATTTTGGCAAGTTCACTGGAAGACATAATCAACTGGTGTGGAGTTTGATAGGATCCTTTCCTTGGTAAAATACCTGAGTTCCCTGGAGAATCTGAAGGAGTCTTAGGGAAAATTAGCAAAGATGAACAACATTTTAGTGGAAATTTAGATTTATTTCTCCCTGGAAATTTTGACATCTCCAATTCTTGCTCCAAGTCATCCTGGTCAAAAGGAATTGTACTTCTATTTTTTGAAATAACTTCAGATGGGACAGTATTAATATTTGTCAAACTCTTCTTGGTTGTACCATTACAGGATAAAGTTCTATGGAAAAAAGCATCACTTGGAGGAAATGTACTACTATCATTAACGATGCAGTTATGTGAACTATCAACACTTGTACTCTCACATGATCCATAATCACTACAATTGCTGCTAAAAGATTCATTATGCCTGGTTATAATACTGGATGGGCTGTCAGTGATGGAAGGCATTCTTAATTGGCTGCCATCATGTATAGTACTCAATTTATCATCCTCTGTAGCTCCACTATAAATTCCTCCTGTTAAGACACGAGTAGATACTTTATCTTCACCAGTAGTTATAACATTGCCAGACTTTAGACATCTACTATACCTTGTGGGCTGTAGTGAAATCTGTAGAAAAGTGCTCTTTTTGATAATATTTTGAGATGAAGGCTCAGCTGTTCCTTCCTGAGACTTAGTATTTTCCTGTGTTTGAGGAGCTAAACTGGGCGTCAGCTTCATGTGAATAATGTTAGATGTTGAAATTTTTGTTGATCTTTCGAAGGACATGTGAATATTATTATCCAATTCATCTCCAGAGGTTTCCGAAAGTGAGCAAATATTGCTGCTTCTGGATGCAAAATGCAATTGTGCCATTTGTTTTCATTTTTAAACATGTCAGCAAGTGAAAGTCATAACAAATCTCTGTCTGAAGACAAGCTAGCAGCAGTTTTACCACATTTGAAGACAAAAATCATGTGTAGTCTTTTTAAAAGAACTTTTAAATTGTAGTTTTTATCCAAAATAAAATAGTAGGTAGTAGTTATCCTATAAAGAAGCAAACAACTCATTCCAGAGCCTAGGGCTTCAAAAAGTCTTGCTAGTAGTCAAAATGCCTTCACTTACAGAGCACTTGAATTCCAGCGACCTTTAAGCCGAACTCAGCTGCAGCCCTCTGCCTCAAACCCGGCCAACCTTGTTTCGATTATACCTTCTCCCATTTGCATGAATGAGTAACACAAGAACAACAATCCACTAGTATTTCAAGTTTAAACAGTATTTTTCTCTCTGGCTACACTAGGTGAACTATTTAACTATTTGAATCAATGTGCAGAAATTTTCTCCAGAGGAGTTTAACCACTAATATTTTTACCCGAAGGTATAGAATTACAGGAAGTTGGTAGGAATGAAGTCCCATGTAACTGAGTATCAAATCAAAGACTGACTTTCCAAATAGTAACTATACTAGGAACACAGTTAAGTTGATTAATGCAGAGAAATATTTACCAATTATACTTTTTAAACCCAAAAATATAAAGTTTTAATAAGCCAGGAATGCCAAAATACTGGGGGGAAAATAAATGTCAGATTCAAAGGGAAAAATTTTATTCATCATAAAAATTAAGGTCATTCTGATAAAGATATTTTAAAGAGGTTACCACTAGTTATTTTCTCCAGCAATTGGTATGTCATTTTAGCCAAGTGAGACAGTTTTAAAATAATGCCATTTATATCCTGAATATCAAAACTGCCAAGAAGAAAATATCCCATGAAAAATTCATATTTGACCCTCCCTCCCCAAGAAGCATTTATACCTTTCACAGTTTCAACTATTTCTCCAATCCACCCAGTTAAGAGTGTTGTGCTAAGTTCAGAAGTCGAAAAAAGGACTTAATATTTCAAATAAACATATCTGAATGCCAAGTGTCCAGATAGCCTGTAAAGAACTCTTTGCTGGCCCCTAGTGGCATATGGAATTTAGCTGGATTTGCTATCCAACATACTAAACAAACATTATGCTGCATGTTTATTTTCATGAACAAAGTATATATTTATTTACATCAGAGTATCATATTAAATACAGTAATGTGAAATTTACTGCTGTAATATTTAACTTATAAAACTTAAGAGCCAAGCACATTAGACCATTTATCTTTTCAGAAGTTGTACTATTTTTTCAGTTATTTATTTAATCTTTATTGTACTATGATCCTACCAGTAATAAAAGTCTAAAATATTACTCTTCCTAAAGAGGCATGGATCAGGTCTGGTATTTTACTCAAATGAAAAAAACTCATTAAAAAAATAACCTCAGAGAGAGTTTTTAAAATCAGTACCCTATACTTATAGTCCGAACTACAGTAAATAAAAATATACTAGTTAATTTAAAATAAACAAAAAAGTTCAGTTTTTAAAATTACAAATTAATAAACTCATATATTTTTCTAAGTAGTGTATTCTAAGCAAATACATAAAAATTCAACACATTTTCAAAAAATTTACATAAAACATTCTTTAGTTTTAAAAAAGCATTTTTAATCAAATGAATCATGGAAAACAAAAGACTATATATGTTTTTCTAGTATAAAAATTTAGTAACATGTAGAATGGGAAAAGGTTAAACATAGTAAAGATAATTATTACTTTATGATTTTGTTTTAGATAAGCAAAAATTTAATATCACAAGCTGCTCTTATTAAATTTAATTATTAATTTAAATGTAAATTAAATTACATTTTAAAAATGTAAATTTTTTTTTACTGTTATCTAAGGTCTTGAGTTCTGAAATAAGGGATTTCTTACTTGGATACTTTAAATGTAAATTGACAACCACCACCTTAATAAATAAAGCTATTTAAGTGCTTAAGTCTACACGAGAAGTTAATAACTATATCTTTTATGCTGTTTTGTTTTCTATATTAATATTTATATCATCATTTATCATAGCAATTTGAAGAAATAATATATGGGTTTTATATAGGAAGTATAAGATTAATATTAGCAAGGATTTGTGGTTTTGATTAACATATTGATACACCTAGAAAAGGGTTAAACCAAGCCAAAATTCTGAATCAAGTTCTTTTTCTCAAAATTAAAGAAGCCAGGAATAATTATCTTGGATCTCAACTATATAATTTTATCTACAGATTCTCTTTAGGAACAGCTTTTGTCTACTATCTAGACTCAATCATGTGATTTCCTCTCGCTGTGATATCTTTATGTAGCGCATCCTGTACTTTTTTTCCTTTTTTTTTTCTATATTTGATTTATTTATTTAATATATTCCCCAGTTACATTAAAAAATTATATATATATATACATATATATATATACATATAATTTTTGAGTTCTAGATCCCAACTACAATGAAGAAACCACATGTGAAATTATACAAAGCATTTCCATAAAAAGTCAAGTTGTGAGAGAAAACATAGATCTCCCACCCTAATGAAAATAAAAACCCTCAAGAAAATTAAGTTAGAGAAATAGAGATGGAAAAGAGAGAGAGAGAGAGAGAGACAGAGAGAGGCTGAGAAAGAGAGAGACACACAGACAGAGGAAGGGAGGGAAAGAGAGAGAGAAGGAGGAAGTGAGGGAGGGAGGGAGAGAGAGGAGGGAGAAAGAAGGGAGGGAGGGAAGGAGAGAGAGAGAATGGAAGAGAGAAAATGAGGGAAAGTGAGGGAAAGTGAGGGAGAGGGTGGGAGAAGAAAAGGGAGGGAGGGGGAGAATGCTCAATCTGTGTTAAGACAAAATCAGTTTCTTCTCTGAGTATGGATAGAGTTTTTCATCATAAGTTCTTCAAAGCTGTAGTGGATTAGCATTTTTCTTAAGAAAGGAAATCTGAGAAACACTTGCTGCAGCTACATCTGAGGCTTCAAAGATTCTATACAGCAGCACGTGAGATACTAATCTCTCACAAATAAATGGCAACTTTTTATGGGCATTATTAGTTGTTTTTTGTGTTAAATATGATCAAAATTATTAAAAACAAAATTTTGGGTGGGGCCTATAGTTATTTGCAGTTTTTCACAATTGCAGAGGTGGTATGCCTCTAACTCCACAAATTTTAAGGGATGACTGTCTAAGAAAATAAAAAATGGAGAAAAATTAAAGTACTCTTCAACAAGATCTAGGTTAAAGTAAGGATGTTCACTATTACCACTACTATTTAACACAGTTCTAGAAATGTTAACTACAAAAATAAAACAAAAGAAATCAATAGAATAAACAGGCACCCCCCCCCAAATTATCATTTTTATAGATATGAAGGCATAATTAAAAGAAATCTATAGTAAACCAAAAATTCAATGACATAATCAATAAGTTCAATAATGGTAGAGGATAAAAAATATAGCCTGTATTTTTATTTATCCTACCTATTATATTATATATATGTTATATATATGTATATATATATAATATCTATTAATCTAGCATTTCTATTTATTACCAATAAAACCCAGGAAAAATAGCTAGAAAGACAAATTCTACTTAAAATAATCAAAGAGGGGGCAGCTAGGTGGTGCAATGGATAGAGCACCAGCCCTGAAGTGAGGAGAACCTGTCAGGTTCAAATCTGGTCTCAGACACTTGCCACGTCCTACCTGTGGGACCCTGCGCAAGTCACTTAACCCCAATTGCCCCAGAAAAATAAATAAATAAAATAACCAGAGAAGCTATATTGTATTTGAGAGCATATTTACCAAGAAACATCCAGGAACTATAGTAATTCAACTATGTTGTTGTTTGTTTTTTTTTGAGAAATAAATACAGATCTAAATAATGAAACATTAATTGCTTATAGGCAGAACAAATCAGCCTAATACAATATCCCCAAAATTAACTGACTTCTTTTTGTTGTGCCAATTAAACAACCAAGGATAAATTTTGTAGGGTTGGAAAGAAATGATAAATAAAATTCATGTGGAGGAATATAAGGTAAAGAATCAGTGGAGGCAGATACAGATATAACATGTTTGAGGGACAGAGAGTAATACAGATTGGTTATAACATAGTGTACATGAAATGAAGGACTATTCATGAAAAAGTGGCTCCATTGTTTTAAGGACTCAGAACATAATGTAAAGGAATTAGAATTTTATGCAGAGTACTATGGGGAATCATTAAGATTTTGAAGCAGAGAAGTAACATAAGCAGATCCATTTAAAGAAAATTAGTCTGGCAGAAAAATGAAAGCTGAATTGGAAAGAGAAAGACAGCAGAAAGGGAAAATCTATGTTAGGATGGTAGCAATAGGAAATAAGAGGAAACAAATGCAAGAGATGGTCTTAAGGTGGAATGAAAAGAACTTAGTAATCTATTCAAATATGAAAAGTAAGTGAGAACAGAGAGTCAAAATTTAGACCAATATTCATAAATGGGAGAATGGGTGAATGATGGTGTCATCAGGAAAATAAAAAGTCAGAAAGAGAACTAGGTATGGGAAAAGAGTAAATTCAATTTTGGTATTTATAAGTAAATGTTATGGACCAGAACTCTGAAACAAGGATTCTTACAAAGTGGTAAGTCAGTGGAATTAATGATATAATGATTATCTAGTTTAGCACGGTGATTAATAATTCTCTAGTTCAGTACATGTACTTAGTACTTAATATGGTTCTACAAGATTCACACCTATGATAATGTAATTGTAAGACAGCATATAAGCTGGGAGCCTCAGCCAGAGTCAGAAAAGAAGACAAGTGGACTGGAGGCAGGAGCTCAAGCTCTAGGAGTCAAGGAGAGAGAGGATATTAGACAGATGAACATAAACATAAACCTAACCATTTCTACAGTTACAAGGACTTCATGCTCTAGAATTGATTAGATCCAGTTAAGAGTTTTGCTCCATTAATTTGATTACTAATATGGTCAATTATACTAATAGTTTTCCTAATATTAAACCAGCCCTGCATTCCTGGTATAAATCCCACTTGGTCATAGTGTATTATCCTGGGGATGATTTTCTGAAGTTTATTTGCTAATATCTTATTTAAGATTTTAGCATCAATATTCATTAAGGAAATTGGTCTATAGTTTTCTTTCTCAGTTTTCGATCTACCTGGTTTAGGTATCAGTACCATGTCTGTGTCATAAAAGGAATTTGGTAGGACTCCTTCAATCCTTATTTTTTCAAATAGTTTACATAGCATTGGAGTTAGTTGTTCTTTAAATGTTTGGTAGAATTCACATGCATATCCATCTGGTCCTGGGGACTTTTACTTAGGAAGTTGGTTAATAGCTTGGTCTATTTCTTTTTCTGAGATGGGACTATTTAGACTACTTACTTCTTCCTCTGTTAATCTGGGCAAGCTATATTTTTGAAGGTATTCTTCCATTTCATTTAAGTTATCTAATTTATCGGCATAAAGTTGAGCAAAGTAGCTCTTAACTATTGTTCTAATTTCCTCTTCATTAGTGGTGAGTTCTCCCTTTTCATTTTCAAGACTAACAATTTGCTTTTTCTCTTTCCTTTTTTTTAATCAGGTTTACTAAGGGTTTGTCTATTTTGTTGGTTTTTTCATAGAACCAACTCTTAGTTTTATTAATTAATTCAATAGTTTTTTTACTTTCAATTTTATTAATCTCACCTTTTATTTTTTGAATTTCAAGTTCCCATTTCTTGAAGAGGAAAACTACCTTCTTGTGCCATGCGTGCTCTTTTTTAAAAAATTTAATCTTGACAAACATGAAGAGTACCACAAAGGACAGAAAAAGAGGATGGTATAAGAGTTATTGTGAACTTGTTTTAAAGTATATATTAAATGTTTGTCCATGTTTCACACACATACACACACACACATACAAATAACAAAGGACAGTCTGAAATAAGCTTAAAAATTTTAATTTAATTAAAGATTTTAATATAGCACTTAATAGCGCATTCATTTTACTATATTAAAATTTGGTTCAATTTTTCACTAATTTTTCAAAGACAGCTGCCAAATCTTTATCTGAATAATGAATACATAATCATACAAATAAATAAATATATGAAGCTTTATTTATTTATCACTAGCAATGGTGTTGTAAATTGTCTGCTCTTTGCCAGAAGAAATAAGAAAATAAAGACAGGAAGAGTGAAGGACTGTGGTTGCCCATTAAACTAAACTCCTTCAGAGAAACTAGAGAAGTGCTTGCCTTGATCTTGAGCTCCTGAAAGCATAGTAAATCAATCATGGGAAACAATGAAAAACACTACTGAAACAAGAATGAAAGGGACTTCAAAGATTATCTGGTCTAAACTGTTTATTTTTTAAAGAAAGAAAAGGAGACTCAAAGTTCTTTCTCCAACTTGTATTCCCAGCCCTTTTATAAATGTGAATACTCCTGGGAAAATTGTAATAAAACCTTATTAGATTTTTAATGAAAAGAATATTATCAGCTGACAATTAGATAAGAGTAAGAATCAAATCCAAGATTTAAGTGCCCTTGAAGAAGGAAAGGGCTTCATAAAAGGGATGTAGGGAATAAATAGCATAAGAACGATCAACATCTTTTTCTTTCTCACTATATGTTTTCATTCATGTTTCACACTTCTCTTACTCTGCTAGAAAATAACTTACCAAACGATTTTCATCAAATACTTCAAAAAGAAGCCAGTGCTGATGAGGACAAACCTAAGTAAGGAAAAAAAAAACCATTTGGTTTAAAGATATTTAAGAAATCAATGCTTAAAAATATAAAACATTTTGTAACAGCATCCTAATTAAGATAGTTTTCAAAAGCTTACTGAAAATTCAAAACTAGAATCAGTATTTATATACAAGTATCAATAAAGTACACTATAAGAATCACACAATAAAAGGTAATTATTTTAACTCCCATACCGAAGCAGAATTCATAATGTAACTTAGGGGTTATATTTTTAAATAAATAACTTACTCATTATGATTATTTATTTTAAATTTATATTCTCTCAATTTTTCTTTATCAGATAAAAAACAGACTTGGAAGTTAAATATGAAAATATCTACTGTAATAGCTTCATAAGGTTTTCTCTAAGAAGCAACCTTTTTCATAGGCTTCATAAAGACTCTTAAAAATGTCAAGAATTTTGTTTTAAGAAATATGGTAAACTTTTACTTCAAATTGCTGGCTCTTATTTTAACAGGTATAGTCAGTATTTTCTAGCTGGGACATGATGTTAAAATTTTAAATAATCCAAACAAATTAACTATCCAAAAAAACTAAATAATAACAAGAAAAAATAATAAAGTGAGGTGGGGGAGTTACTCAGGATAAAGTCTTTCATCAAGAGAATCCTAATCATTTCTCTATAAGAAAAAAATTCTAATTGATGATGATATTGTAGAGCAAACATCAGAGAAAACTCCTTATTAAATATTTATTTCCTAAGGTACAGTATATAAAAGATTAAGATTTGGTCACTTTACTCTAAAATACAGTCCTGGAGTCAAGTCATTTAAGGACTAGTAAGATTTTTTTTCTTTTTCTTTTTATTAATTTTATAATTATAAATTTTTGACAGTATATATGCATGAGTAATTTTTAATAACATTATCCCTTGTATTCATTTTTTCCAAATTTCCCCCTCCCTCTCTCTACTCCTTCCCCTTGATGACAGGCAATCCCATACATTTTATATGTGTTACAGTATAACCTAGATACAATATATGTGTGTAAATCCAATTTTCTTGTTGCACATTAAATATTGGATTCCGAAGGTATAAGTAACCTAGGTAGATAAGACAGTAGTGCTAATATTTTACATTCAATTCCCAGTGTTCCTTCTCTGGGTGTAGTTGTTTCTGTCCATCATTGATCAGCTGGAAGTGAGTTGGATCTTCTTTATGTTGAATATATCCACTTCTATCAGAATACGTCCTCATACAGTATTGTTGTTGAAGTGTATAGTGATCTTCTGGTTCTGCTCATTTCACTCAGCATCAATTCATATAAGTCTCTCCAAGCCTCTCTGTATTCATCCTGTTGGTCATTTCTTACAGAGCAATAATATTCCATAACATTCATATACCAGAATTTACCCAACCATTCTCCAATTGACGCACATCCATTCATCTTCCAGTTTCTAGCCACTATGAAAATAGCTGCTACAAACATTTTGGCACACACAGGGCCCTTTCCCCTCATCAGTATTTCTTTGGGATACAAGCCCAGTAGCAGCAATGCTGGATCAAAGGGTATGCACAGTTTGATAACTTTTTGGGCATAGTTCCAAATTGCTCTCCAGAATGGTTGGATTCTTTCACAACTCCACCAACAATGCATCAGTGTCCCAGTTTTCCCACATCCCCTCCAACATTCATCATTATTTGTTCCTGTCATCTTGGCCAATCTGACAGGTGTGTAGTGGTATCTCAGAGTTGTCTTGATTTGCATTTCTCTGATCAGTAGTGATTTGGAACACTCTTTCATATGAGTGGATATAGTTTCAATTTCATTATCTGAGAATTGTCTGTTCATATCCTTTGACCATTTATCAATTGGAGAATGGTTTGATTTCTTATAATTAGGATCAATTCTCTATATATTTTGGAAATGAGACCTTTATCAGAACCTTTAACTGTAAAAATATTTTCCCAATTTGTTACTTCCCTTCTAATCTTGTTTGAATTAGTATTGTCTGTACAAAACTTTTTAGTTTGATGTAATCAAAATCTTCTATTTTGTGATCAATAATGATCTCTAGTTCTCCTCTAGTCATAAATTCCCTCCTCCTCCACAGGTCTGAGAGGTAGACAATCCTCTGTTCCTCTAATCTATTTATGATCTCATTTTTTATGCCTAAATCATGGACCCATTTTGATCTTATCTTGGTATATGGTGTTAAGTGTGGATCCATATCTAATTTCTGCCATGCTAATTTCCAGTTTTCCCAACAGTTGTTTTTTTTTTTTTTTCAAATAATGTGGGTATTTTGGGTTTATCAAACACTAGATTGCTATAGTTGTACCCTTTTTTGTCCTCTGTACCTAATCTGTTCCACTGATCGACTGGTCTATTTCTTAGCCAATACCAAATGGTTTTGGTAACTGCTGCTATATAATATAGCTTTAGATCAGGTATACCTAGACCACCTTCATCTGACTTTTTTTTCATTAATTCCCTTGAAATTCTCGACCTTTTATTCTTCCATATGAACTTTGTTGTTATTTTTTCTAGGTTATTAAAATAGTTTCTTGGTAGTCTGATTGGTATAGCATTAAATAAATAGATTAGTTTGGGGAGTATTGTCATCTTTATTATATTCGCTCGGCCTATCCAAGAGCATTGGATGTCTTTCCAATTATTTAAATCTGACTTTATTTTTGTGGCAAGTGCCTTGTAATTTTGCTCATATAAGTCCTGACTTTTCTTTGGTATATGGATTCCCAAATATTTTATGCTCTCGACATTTGTTTGGAATGGAATTTCTCTTTGTATCTCTTGCTGTTGCAATTTGTGGTGATGTATAAAAATGCTGAGGATTTATGTGGATATATTTTGTACTTAGCAACTTTGCTAAAGTTGTGAATTGTTTCTAATAACTTTTTATTAGAATCTCTGGGATTTTCGAAGTATACTATCATATCATCTGCAAAGAGTGACAGTTTGATTTCCTCATTACCTACTCTTATTCCTTTAATCGCTTTCTCGACTCTTATTGCTGAGGCTAGCATTTCTAATACAATATTGAATAGTAATGGTGATAGTGGACAACCTGTTTCATTACTGATCTTACTGGGAAAGGTTCCAGTTTATCTTCATTACATATTATGCTTACTGACGGTCTTAAATATATTCTAAGGAATATAGTAAGATTTTTCTAAGGGAAGAGGATATGAAGCTAAAAATCTAAATTAAAATACACAGGTAGAATAAGCATTTGCTGTTCCAGGAAACAGTGAAGCTCATGTTCAATTCAATTTCAACATTTATTATGTGCAAAGTACAATTCAAAATCTTAGGACTACAAAGGTGAAAAAACAACAACAAAAACCTTTAAGAAACTTACAAAACTGGAGTAGTATGATAAAGCTGAATTAAAGTCATTATTTACCAAGAATCATGAAATTGGAGTTTCTTAATTTGATATTTTTCTATTTTTTAAATTGTCTGCCCAATTCATTGATCTTCTCATTATTTTATTCATGTAGCATCCAGAGATATAAAATTTCCTCTAAGAACTGATTTGGCTACATCCCGTAAGTTTTGGTATGTTATGTCACATTGTCATTCTCTTGAATGAAATTATTGTTTCTATGGATTTGTTGTTTGACCTACTCATACTTATTTAATTTCCAATTAAGTTATGGTCTATTTTCCTATGGTCCTTTATTACATGTAATTTTTATTGCATCATGATCTGAAAAGGTTACATTTACTATTTCTGCCTTTCTGCATTAGATTGTGAGGTTTTTATGCTCTTATACATGATCAATTTTTCTGTAGGTGCTATGTACTGCTAAGAATGTGTGTGTGTGTGTGTGTGTGTGTGTGTGTGTGTGTGTGTGTGTGTGTGTGTGTGTGTATGTGTTTTCTGGGATGATCATCTGTGGATGACTTTACTATTCTCAGTAATTCACAATTACTATGAATCAGGATTTATGATGAAAAATCCTAGCTATATCCAGAAAAAGAACTGATTGTGTTTGAATACAGATTGAAGCATACTCTTTCTTTTTTAACTTTTTCTTGAGGGATTTTTTAAAGAGGAGGACATCTATCTTTTCTTTCAGAATATGAATTTTATGGAAATGTTGTACAAAACTTTATATATGATTTCTTAACGAGGTCTGGGGGTGTGGATAAGGAAGAGAATCTAGAACTCAAAAAGTTTTAAAAACAAATGTAAAAAATGTTTAAATGCAACTGGGGGAAAATAAAAATATTAAATCTTTTGATTAGATATATTTTTACTTTTGCTTGACCTGAGATCAAGGTTACTACCCCTGCTTTTTAAAACTTCACCTGAAGTATAGTATATTCTGCTCCAGCTTTTTAACTTTACTGTGCACGTATCTCTCTGCTTCATAGAACATATTGTAGGAGTCTGGCTTTTAATTCACTTTGCTAACCACTTCCATTTGATGGGAGAGTTCATCCCATTCACATTCACAGCTAAGATCACTAATTCTATTTTCCCCAGGTTATACTTTTCTCTCTTCTTTCACCCTTTCCATTCTCACCAGTGTTTTGCTTCAGACCACCATCTCTCTCACTCTGCCCTCCCTGTTTTCACTGCCCCCTTCTTATCCCTTTTCCCCTTCTATGTCTGACCTCCCTTCTATTAGCCTCTTCCTTTCCTTACTCTTTTCTCCTCCTATTTCCCTATTAGGTGAGACAAATTTCCATACCAAACTAAGTATGCATGATATTCCCTTTTTGAGCCAAAGACATTAAGGTTCGAACAATGCCCATGCTCTTCCTTTCTTTCTTTCAACAGGCCTCTTCATGTGATGTAATTTGCCCCAATTTATTTTCTCTTTCCTCTTCCAGGACAATCCCTTTTCCACTACTAATTTTTTTATATCATTATATAAAAGTCAACTTGTATCTATAACCTCTAAGTATGCCCCTACTAACTACCATAACAAAGATACAGTTTTCAAAAATAACAAATATCTTACCATGTGGGAATGTAAATATTTTTACCTTTAAAACAATTTTTAACCTTCAATTACCTAATGAACATCTCAAACTGACTATCCTGAAGACATCTTAAACTCAACATGTCCAAAATAGCATCCCTCTGTTCTTTCAAACATCTCTATTCATGTCAAGGACATGACTATCCTTCCAGTCATCCAGGAAACCTAGGTGTCCTCTGACTTCTCCCTTTCTCTAGTTCTTTATATTCAATCTACTACCAAATCTCTTCTGATTTGATCTTAGAAACATCTCTAAAAGTGTCCCCTTCTATCTTCTGAAATTGTCACCATCCTGAAACAAGCCTTCATCAGTTTACATCTAGACTGCTGCAATAGTCTATTCATTGTAATTCTTGCTTCAAGTCTACCCCCATTCCATTGCTTTACTTCCCATCTTCCACTTTGTTGTCAAATGCCCTCCCTCCATTTGTTTTTTGGTTCCCTATCATCTTTATAATTTAATATAAAATACTCTCTTTACTTTTTAATGTACAACTTATTACCTTAAAAGTTTTCTTATGTTTTATTCCCTTCAACATAGTTTGTGATCCATTGGTTTCTTTGTGGTTTTTCAAATAAGACACTCCATCCCTATACTTTGGGCATTTTAAACTGGCTTTTTCTTTTGTCTAAAATATTATTTCTTCTAATATCTGCCTATGGCTTCCTTTCTTTCAAGTATCAACTAAAATCCCATCTTCTATGAAAAAGCTTTTGGAAGCCTATATTTTATTTTTTAAATTACATGCAAAGATATTTTAACTTTTGCTTTTTTTAATATTTTAAGTTCCAAAATCTCCCTTTTTTCCTTCCCCTTAATTCTACTTGAAATGGCAAGCAATTAGATATCAATTATGTATGAGTAGTCATGCAAAACATATTCCCATATTTACCATGTTCAAAAGAAAACACAAATACCCCTGAAGTCTCCCCCACAAAAAAAACACAAGAAAAATAAAGTTTTAAAAAAGTAAGCCTCAATCTGCCATCGACTCAATCAATTCTTTCTCTGGAGAAGGATAGCATTTTTCATTCTAAGTCTTTTGGAGCTGCCTTGGATCTTTGTATTGCTGGGAATACCTAATTCATTTCACAATTGATCATCGTACAATATTGCTATGAAAATGTTAGCCTGTGATTTCAGAAAGACCTGGAGAGATTTACATGAACTTATGCTGGGTGAAATGAGCAGAACCAGAAGATCATTATATACTTTAACAATAATATTATATGGTGATCAATTCTGATGGGTGTGGCCATCTTCAACAACGACATGAGCCAAATCAGTTCCAATAGAACAGTAATGAACTGAACCAGCTACACTCAGTGAAAGAACTCTAGGAGATGATTATAAACCACTACATAGAATTCCCAATCCCTCTATTTTTATTTGCCTGTATTTTTGATTTCCTTCAAGGCTAATTGTACATTATTTCAAAGTCCGATTCTTTTTGTACAGCAAAATAACTGTTTGGACATGTATGCATATGTTATATTTAATTTATACTTTAACATATACAACATGTATTGGTCAACCTGCCATCTGGGGGAGGGAGATAGAGGGAAGGAGGGGAAAAATTGGAACAAAAGGCTTGGCAATTGTCAGTATTGTAAAATTACCCATGTATATATCTTGTAAATAAAAAGCTATAATAATAAAAAAAATAAAAATAAAAAAAGAAAATGTTATCCTGGTTCTGCTTATTTCACTTTGAGTCTATAAGTCTTTCCAGGTTTTTCTCAAAGTATTTGCTCATCATTTCTGGTAGCACAATAGCATTCCATCAAAATCATATGCAAAAACTTGTCCAGCCATTCTCCAATGATGGGAATCTCTCACTTTCTAATTCTTTACCACCACAAAAAAAAAATTGCTATAAGTATTTCTGTAAATATATGTACTTTTCCCTTTTCTTAGACTTCTTTGAAATATAGATTTAGCAGTGGTACTGCTGAGTCAAAGGGCATGCACAGCTTGATAACCCATTGGACATGATTCCAAATTGCTGTATTATGTTAGTTCACAATTTCACTAACAGTGAATTTGCATCCCTATTTTTCTACACAACCTCCAGCATTTGTTATTTTCTGTTTCTGTCATATTATCCAGTCTTTTGGGTAATAAGTGATACCTCAAAGATGTTTTGATTTTCATTTCTCAAATCAATAGTGACTTAGAGAATTTTTATATCAAAATAGTGATTTTTTTTTATTTGAAAACTGTCTGTTCTAAGCCTTTGCCCATTTATCAATCAGGAAATTAGTTGTATTCTTATAAATTTTATTCTTCTCTATATATTCTTTATCAGAGAAAGTTGCTATACAATTCCCTCCCCCACCCAAACTTCAGCATTCCTTCTGATCTTGGCAGCATTAATTTTGTTTATGTAAAAACCTTTTTAACTTAATAGACTCAGAAGTGCCCATTTTATATCTCATAATGTTATCTTTTATTTGGTCATTAAATTCTTCCTTTCTCCACAGGCAGAAAGTTACAATCTCCCCTAATATGCTTGTGATATTCTTTATATCTAAATTAGGTATCTATTTTGATTTTACTTTGGTATATGCTGTGAAATTTTGGTCTATACCTAGTTTTCATTAAACTGCTTTCCAGTTTTCCCAGAAATTTTCATCAAATACTGAATTCTTGGACCTTTGGATTTATCAAATGCAAAAAAAGTATTTTGGCTATTTGTTACTATGTATTTTGTCCCTAATCTAAATACTTGGACCTTTGGATTTATCAAATGCAAAAAAAGTATTTTGGCTATTTGTTACTATGTATTTTGTCCCTAATCTATCCATTGAACCATAATTTTATTTCTTAGCCAGTATCAAAATGTTTTGATGATTACTGCCTTGTAAAACAGTCTGAGAGTTAATATTATAATGCTACCTTCTTTTACTTTTTTCCTCATTGATTCTCATAATATTTTTGACCTTTAGTTTTTTCAGGTGAATTGTTACTATATTTTCTATCACTATAAAATATTTTTGGTAGTCTGATTGCCATAATTGTCATATTATGCATGACTGCCAGTTAATGCCATAACTGAATAAGTTAAATTAATTTAGACAGAATTGTCTTCTTTGTTACAGTGGCTCAGCCTATTTATATGCAACTTATATTTTTCCAATTGTTAAGATCCAAGTTTATTTGAAAAGCATTTTGTAATTGTATTTCTATAGTTCCTAGATTTGTCTTGACAGGCAGATTCCCAAATATTTTATATTTATATTTATTTTAAATGGAGTTTCTCTATCCCTTGCTTTATATACTACCAACAAACATACTTTGTTGGCAGTATATAAAAATGTTGATGGTTTTTGCAGGTTTCTTTTATATCCTGCAACTTGCTAAAGATGTTAATTTCAAATATAATGAGGATAATAACAGCACTTACCTCAAAGGATTGCTATGAAGATCAAATGAGATAATATTTATAAAGCTAAACTTAGCTCAGTGCAAGGCACATAGGAGATACTATATAAAAGGATATTTCCTTTCTTTCTCTCCCTCTTGTTGCTTGCTGGATTAGATTGTGAGCACCTTGAGAATATGAACTATTTTTTTCTCTTTTTTGTATCCCCAGAACTTAATACAATATGGATACATAGTAGACACTTAATAAATGCTTTCTGATTTAATTTAACAAGAGGAAGGAATGAAGGAGAAAAGCACTTTGAAAGGAAAAAAATGATACTAAAAAGGAGTCCAATAATCATCACAACCATTTGGTACTATTTTAAGAAAAAGCCAGAGAGAAGCAGATAAAAAAAATGGGGAGGGAGAGGAGGAGAAGAAAGAAACGAACTCATTTAATCCAGTGTTTGAAGATCTGGGGGAAAAAAAGTACTTAGGAAAAAAGTTCCCCATTTGGTAAAACTGCTCAGAAAATTGGGAAGTAATCTGAAAGAAATTGAGCAGAGAACAACTTTTTATACCACATTCTACAACTAATTTTAAATGGACACTTGATTCTAATATTAAAAGATTCTAATGTTAAAATTCATAAAAGAATTATGAAAAGTACAGAGACCTCTCAAAGCTCTATTCTTAAGCAAATAAAGGACAGAAGCAAATATAAAAGACAAAATATATGACTTTGGTTATGTGAAATGTAAAAGATTCTGCATTAGAATAATTAATATAAAAACATAAGCATTATTAAAATAGTGAGGATAAGGAAGAAGGCAGTCAGATGGGAAAAGACATATCCAAACCATGCCTTTACCAAAATGGGAGGTCCATAAGTATATTGCATTTGCATATTATTAGTATGTATAAATGTATAATCAGTTTGACTGATTTGGGGCAACTTTTCCCCTTTAAAAAAAATAATGTGAAATATAGTATTGCTCTCTGGGAAGAAGAAAAAGATACTGCAAGAAATTTTGGTGATGTAAAGAAATAAAAGGTATTAAGCATTTAATTAAAAGGAATTTTTTAAAGTATTAAAAGTAAATGACAAACTACTTCACTATCTTTACCAAGAAAATCTGTACTGGCATACTATGGTTGACAGAATCACAAAAAGTTAGACATACCTGAATAATAAAAAATGAATTTTAAGCTGTGTTTTCGATGGATTTCAAAAAATGTTCTTTAAACTTCTTAAGTATCTGTACAAGCCACTAGCACTTTTTCCCACTGATTTTAAATTCCCAAGAAGTCAAGATAATTATAATCACAAGTGACATAGTGTTTTGTGGCAAAGAAATATATACACATACCTACTTATCTTATTTGATCTTGACATCAACCATTTTGAGGTAGGCCCTATTACTATTTCTATTTTGGAGACAAGGTCAGTGAGGATTAAAGAGGTATAATGACTTGTTCACAGTCACATCACTAGGGTCAATCAAGATTTTAACCCATGTGTTTCTTATTCCAAACTTATACCATGTTGCTTCTATACTACAAAATTTAAAAGTATATATTACCTTTGAATCATTGTTTATCCTTAGATCTAGTTTTTCCTTTATGCTTTTAGATAAATCTTGAACTTAGGCTGTGTAGGTTGTCTGTTTACTCTGCTATGATTAATCCCTCGAATTATTTATTAATTCAAAGAAGCAACAATTTTCTGTTAGCTTTCCATCTCTTTCTGACACCTTCCTGTTCTGATGCCTCTTCATACATATTTTCCCTTCCATTTGACTTCTTAGCTGCTGAAATGTGCAATTATCTACAATGAAAAAAAAAAGTTTTCACAAATGCAAAATGATTTCCCCATAAAGTCCTTGTCCCAATCACTAGTCTATTCCTGGCAACCAAGGTTCTATATCACTCCTCTAGCTTCTCCCCACTCCCCCCATAATAACAACAATAATAAAAGCTCATTTTAAAAAAAGGTTAGCACCTTTAAGTGTTGCAAAGTGTTTTCTTCACATAATACCTCAGTACACTACATACATCGTGTAGGTGCTATTATTCTCGTTTTCAGAGACCATATGATACAGAGGGAGAAAAAAAGTCACAGGATTAGCTATAATAGGATCTGGTCTAGTTCTACCAAATATTTCTCGTGAAAGCCTGAGCAAGTCACTTAAACTTTTCTAGGACTGTTTCCTTTTCTGAAATGTAAATTTAGACCAGACAATCTCCAAAGTTTCTTCTAGTTCCAGACACTATTAAACTACCAACAAAACAAGCAGAATTAATATATTTTAAAAAGACAGAGGATAATAGAACTTGAGATAACCAATATTAATAAATATTGATTATATCATTCTTCAAAGAATCCCATCATAGAGATTAGCATGAAGAGCTGAAGGAAATATATTTTTAAAGAAATAGCAGCATGGTATATAGAAGTGGGAAAAACTGATTAGTGAACTTGAATCAGAAGAATATGTTAAGAGAAGGATATGATAACAATACTTTTGTGTTTAAGAAATATTTTTTTCAAGAAAAGCCTGAAAAGATTATAGATTTAGAGTGAAATGGTGCCTTAGGGTCATCCAGTCAAGCCGCTCAACATTTTACAGAGAAAGATACTGCTCAGAGAGCAAAAAACTAAGGACATAAGACTACTATATGGCCAGCCATGAATAATAAAGTCCAGGTACTTTAACTCCAAAACCTGAACTCTTTCCACTTGTTTCTGTACCAAAAACAATCAGGAAAGCTGGTGAAATACATGAGGATATTACATATTAACAGGATCACCATCTATACATTCATAATAAATCTTCAAAACTTGATTTACAGGAACTGAGGTTAGCATAGGTAGTGAGAGAATGGAAACTTAAGAAAAGAATTGAGATGGTAGCAGAAAATGATACAGAAGTCAAATGAAAGCTTTTTTCTAACTACAAAGAACTGATTATATTTATAGGTAAAAGAGAAGTGAAAGACAAATTGAAGATTCAAAAGAGATAACTCCTAATCCAAAATTAATAGGAGAATTAAGAAAGGATGGAATCAAAACAGAAGTATGACCCTTCCTGAGTGGAAGGATAGAGAGATAATGATGACTGCAAAGTCTTAGGACTAGAGGAGGGGAGCTGATGGAGTTCACATTGGGTGGCTTCAATTTTCTGAGTGAAGTAGGATGCAAGTTGTTAGTGGGGGGAGCAGTATATTTATCGGGGGCAAGAAAACATATAGGTGGGTAATATGAGCTCAATTTCCAGTCAGTAGGAACAAGAGCAGAGAAATCAGAGAGTGATAGATACCTGGGGATTAGGATTAATGGGTTGGGAATAATAAACTGCCAAGAAAGCAAGTCATTTTAGGGCAGTAGCCAGTCAAATGGAAAGTTATGGATAAACTCATTATTGAGAAATCACATCATCTTGAAGGATCTAAATAAATAGCCTTTTTATTCATATCTCATCAGTACTCTCCATGTCTCTAAGAAGAGGACATAACTACAAATATCTCAATTTTAAAGAGAGAGAGATCAGGGCAAATATTTCCTCATTTCCCACCTGACCTCACTGATGTATTTTTACTTTCATTTCTCTACTTGTACTTATTTTGGTCTTCTTTGACATTGCAATATTCCTGCCAAATATCTCTTCTTTCTCTTCACTTTTCAGCTTTCTTTTATGTGCTCTTTTCTCCTATAAGACTGTAAATTCCTTGAGAATAAGGACTGCCTTTTTTTTTTTTAATTTGTATAACCACTGCTTAGCACAGTATCTGCACACAGAAGATACTAGGATAAAGCTGAGAGGCAGGTTATCCTGCCTCAAAACTGGATGCTCTTTCAAGACAATCTATTTAGTCTTCTACAATCTTGTTCCCTCCAATTTTTTATTTATAATTTCTTTTTATATTCTGTCCATTACAAATAAAATAGTCTATGTACTCTATGTGCTACATTCATCATTCATACCCATATTCTTACACAGATTGTAATAATGATGTCACCATTTCTTCTGTTTTCTTAAGATTACATTATCTATGAAAATCTTCATTCTACAAAATGAAATCAATTCTGAAACTCACACCTAGTATTTCAAAAATTGAATTCAACAACTATTCAACAGTTGTTTTATTCTATTTTTAAATATACTGTCATATGAAACACGTGATAACTAATGAAATGGTCTTTTTTTTTTCCATTTTAACCAATTAGCTTTTGATAAGCTGGCCATATACCAATTTGATAAATAAATTTTTTATAATGAATAAAGAATATTTCTTAATCTCAACAACTAAATGCTTATTTAAAATAAAAATAAGAAAAGTTCCAGTTTTTTTAAGGGAAATGAATTTTCACTAAATACACAAATTTTCTATGGTCATATTAATCTGCAAACCACCAAATGAATCATCATCTTCAAGAGATATTTGCAAAATTGTTTAGAATTTTTTAAAGTTAGAATCTCCAGCAACACACATTAAAATATTACTTTGGAAATTGAAGATTATAATACTGACCTACTGAGTTTAAGACCTTTGTAATTTTTGCATTCTAAGGAAATAAAAGTAATTTATACTTACTCTGAATAATATCTCTTCATTCCACTTTGGATTCAAAGTCTACAAGATAATAAAAACAGTTTGAAGGTTTTCACATAACAGAAACAAAGTTTATTTCAGACTCATTAAACACTTCTGAGCCAAACCTTTTTAGCAGTTTTTGTTTGAACACTATTTAGGATTCCATTTGTTGGATCATAGAGTGTCACTTTCACATAAGGATCACTGTTTGAAAAAAAAAAGTGCTTTAATTATTGTTCTACATAAATAAAGTATATTCTACTTTACAGAAAAATGTGTTAGTCTATGTATTATTTAAAATATTTTATTCAATACCCAAAAGTCAATTTTTTACTTCTATTGACAAAAAGAATTCCCCCCAAAATTATATTTCATTTTAGACTTTGTTTAAATCTGTACTACTATTTATTTGGTATGCTTTTCCCAACAGTTTTCTCAACTATAAAATGGAGATAATAATAGCAATTGCCTTTCAGAATTGTTATAATGCTATATCTGTGAAATATTTAGCACAATGCCTGGCATATAGTAGACACCATATAAATGCTAGCTAAGATGATGATGATGGTGACAACATTGAGGACAATATTGTTCTATTCAAGGTGAACCTGAATCAATTTAATGAGATGTCATAGTATCAATCTTTGTTAGACAGTCTTGTCCCATGGTGACATACATAACAGTCAGTTCCTTACCGCAAAAGCAGGCAAAGTTCCCACCATTTGTGATTCCCAGTACTTCAGTAGTCTCTGGAGTAAATGGAGTGCACTATCAGTACTTGTATCCTTTCTCCATGGCTAGAAAAATGAGCTAAGCTCCCCCTTGCCTCATCCCTTACTGTCAGTTAAGGATGCAGCAAGAATGATTGGTGTTTGGGGAAAGTAGAAAGGAACAATTTCCTTAACAACAGTACAAGTGACTTATAAGAGAAACATATGGGGGCAGCTATGTGGTGCAGTGGCTAGAGCACCAGCCCTGAAGTCCAGAGAGAGAGAAAGAGACAGAGACAGAGAGAGAAAGAGACAGAGAGAAACCACAAATCTAAGAGAGGAATTGTTTTATTTCTAGTTTATCTCTTCTTCTGGTCTCTTTTATGAGAATATGTCCCAGAGTCCATAAGAGTAGACTTTCAATGCAAATTCAATACTTCCTAAGCTTGGGAGTTCCAAAATTCAAACATCTGGGCAGAACACACAAAGGGAGATTTCCTTATGAGTGTGCTCCAGTGAGGAGGAAAAGGAGCACCATGACCAACAAATTTCCCTGCAGCTGAAGAAGTTAAGCAATACCAGTGGAGTTGAAACAAAAATTCTGATCACTCTTTCATTATTATGAGTTGTTCGGATGGTAAAAGATCCCTGGTGAATGGGATATATTTGTTCATCAATTCCCCACCTCACCCCCAAAAAGTCTTTAATTTTGAGGAGGGATGCAGAGAATCTAATGGACTATTATTTGAATACTTTATATTACTCTTTTTGTTCATGGTCCTGTGCCTAAAAAAGAACTGAGGAATTAAAGAACTGGGAAGTTACAGAGAGAACAAAGGATGGTTAATGGTCTGGGATGGGGAAAAAAAGAGAATGAGAAAAGATTATGATCAGCTACCAGAATTTCAAAGTTCACAAACATAAAAGCTGAAAAGTTGTTAAGTGATGGCAAGATCTAGAAAGGGATCATTGCTGTAATGGTTGGAAAACTGTTGTAAAATGTACTATGTAGTGCTTTCAATTTTCTCCAAATTGCTACCTAAAAACAAATTTAAAAAAACATTAAGAAAAAAGTAATATGCTGGGGGCAGTTATTTGGCATAGATAGAAATTTGGCTTTGGAGTCAGGAGAATCTGAGTTCAAATCTGGCTTCAGACTCAATACTAGCTGTGTGACCCTTTCCAAGTCACTTAACCCCAAATGCCTTGCAAAAATAAATAAATAAATAAATAATTTAAAAAGCTTTTAAAAATAATATTCTTTTGGTAATGTATCATCATGGAATATCATAATCTCAAGAAAATACCCAAAAATTAATGGAGAGATGTATATTGGGTACAAATAAGAGGCGATATGGTACCAATGATTATCTGTTTGTGAGAAATTGTATAAAAGATATTACTAAAGAAAATAAATATTCCTGGAAAAGGAAGTGGGTCAGTTCTACAGTGTAGGATGAAAGCTCCTGTGCTGTCCCAGTAATCCTATGTAATAAAAAAAAACTACAGGAAGATCTCCAGTATACTGAAAAGGCCCCTATGAAAGATTTTGGGATAACATGGAAAAGAATCTCACAGGACAAGAAGGGGATACAATTTATACTGGAGAGAATACTCAATGTAACTAATTAGATTACAGATTAATTAAAATATTGGAAAGTCAGGATTGTCTCATATCTAACATTGGAAATCACTAAACTGGCTAGTTTAACTCTAATTATTTCCTTATTTTACCACACTGGGAGGGAGAAAAATTATTTCCCAAAAGAATATATTACTGAATAATCTCATTTAAATAAGACAGACAGCAATCTACTGTTATATAAAGTCAAAGTTGTCAACATATCCCATATTTTTCAAGTGCTTAAGAAAAAATAATAATAAGCATTTATTTCATGCTTTACAATTTGGAAGTACTTTATATGTTATCTCCTTTGAGTGACAGAGCAATAATAGCTAATATCTATTATTGCTAGGCACAACAGGTATTATTACCATTCTACTTTCATAGATGAGAAAACTAAGATTTCTCAAACAGGTTGGTTAAGTGAGTGATTGAGAATCTCCCACCTATCAAGTAAAAGAATCCAGTATTCTAGACTCTATGTCTAACATCCTATCCATTAAACCATAATTTCCCTAATTTATATATTCCTTCTAGAAGTGAGAATGCATAAATTACTAATTCTAAAATACTATAATATAGTAAAGAAACATGAAAATACCATTCAACTAGTTTGTCACTAAATTGATACAGAAAGTCATTTTACTATTTTAGTGACTTTTATAATTAGTGACAAAATAATTTAAAAGTTTTAACTTTTATTTTTCAATATAAAGTATTTCTTAATTTGTCCCTTTCATTATCCCCATATTGAGCAAATTTAAAAACCAAAAAGAAATTCCTCATGCATATCTACATAATTTAGTCAAATAAATTCACACATTAACACTCTCCAAAATTAATTTTTTCTGCATTTTAAGTTCAGCAACTATGTCTAGTGAATGACAATTTTCATCTTCATTTTTTAAACTCATGGTTTATCATTGCATACAGCAAAATTATAAGAGTCTTTTAAAATATTAACACTGTATAAACAACACTCCTGTTTCTGTTCATTTCATTCTTCACTTCAATTCATAAAGGTATTCTCAGTTTTCTCTGAAATTGTCCATTTCATCATTTCTTATGGCAGAATATTATATTATTTTCACATATAATTTGTTCACCCATTCTCCAATAGAAAGATACCTTCCTTATTTTCTATTTTTAAACTATCATGAAAAGAGCTGCTATTTATATTTCTCTACATGTAGATGCTTTTCCTCATTGATTTCTTTCTGCTATTGGTCTAATAGTACAAGACTTGAATCAAAGGATTACAGAATTTGGAAACTTTTTGATTGGTTAGGCCAAATCACAGCATTACAGTGGTACACTATTTTAAATGTCTTCCCAAATTTTCTCCAACATCTGAATATAATTTTCTAACTCAAAAGTTTTTTTACCCTCAAATCCAAGCAAGTTACTCAATAAAGAACGTTTATTAGCTGATTATGAATAGAATTTTAACCTAAATCCCAAAGTAAAGTTTCTCTCCATTAGTGTACAACATTTTTGTTGACAAGTCATTCAAGTATTTTTCTGGCAATTTGCTTAATTCAGTGGCACTAGTCAGCTGGCAGAAATGTAGGCCTTAGTGGTGCCAGTAGGCAAAAATATATGAAATATATAAATAAGGGCAACTAGGGGACCCAATGGATAGAGCACCAGCCCTGAAGTCAGGAGGAGCTGAGTTCAAATCTGGTCTGACACTTAACACTTCCTGGCTGTGTGACCCTGGGCAAGTCACTTACCCCCAATTATTGTCTTAGCAAAAAACAAATTTTGTGCATGTATATATATACACACACACACACAAACACACACAGATCAGTGTCAATGACTACAGCAAAGATGAGAACACCAGCAGCATTTCACTTAAATTGCTAAATGTACTGGCAAATAATTGGGCAAGATAACTTCCTATAATTGCTTTAATTGCAGAAGCAACAGAGAGCAGAGATGGCCCCATCAGGAGAGAAGACAACAGCAGAAAACAGAGCAGTTTTCAGTGGCAGAGGCAGAAGATGGGGCAAGTATAATGGCAAAAAGCAGGTTTACTGCAGCCCATTGCTCATTATAATTTTTTTTAACATTACTTAATTATGCCCATTTTATTTTATTCAGTTTCTGTCCCTCCTTTTTAAAATTATTTTTATAATTATAACATTTTTGACAGTACATATGCATAGGTAATTTTTTACAACATTATCCCTTGTACTCCCCTCCTTCCCTCCATCCCCTCCCCTAGATGGCAGGCATTCCCATACATATTAAATATGTAATAGTATATCCTAGGTACAATATATAAGTGCAGAACCAAATTTTGATGTTGTTGTTGCAAAGGAAGAATTAGATTCGGGAGGTAAAAATAACCTGAGGAGAAAAACAAAAAAAATGTTAACAGTTTACACTCATTCCCCAGTGTTTCTTCTCTGGGTGTAGCTGCCATCATTGATCAATTGGAATTGGATTAGCTCTTCTCTATGTTGAAGATATCCACTTCCATCAGAATACATGTTCATATAGTATTATTGAAGTGTATAATGATCTCCTGGTTCTGCTCATTTCACTCAGCATCAGTTGATGTAAGTCTCTCCAATCCTCTCTGTATTCATCCTGTTTGTCATTTCTTACAGAAAAATAATATTCCATAGCATTCATATACCATAATTTACCCAACCATTCTCCAATTGATGGGCATCCATTCATTTACCAGTTTCTAGCCACTACAAAAAGGGCTGCCACTAACATTTTGGCATATACAGATCCCTTTCCCTTCGTTAGTATTTCCTTGGGATATAAGCCCAGGAGTATCACTGCTGGGTCAAAGGGTATGCCCAATTTGATAACTTTTTGGGCATAATTCCAGATTGCTCTCCAGAATGGTTGGATTCTTTCACAACTCCACCAACAATGCATCAGTGTCCCAGTTTTCCCACAGCCCCTCCAACATTCATCATTATTTCTTCCTGTCATCTTAGCCAATCTGACATGTGGGTATTGGTATCTCAGAGTTGTCTTAATTTGCATTTCTTTGATCAATTGTGATTTGGAACATTCTTTCATATGAGTGGAAATAGTTTCAATTTCATCCTCTGAAAATTGTCTGTTCATATCCTTTGACCATTTATCAATTGGAGAATGGCTTGATTTCTTAGAAATTAGAGTCAATTCTCTGTATATTTTGGAGATGAGGCCTTTATCAGAACCTTTAACTATAAAAATGTTTTCCCAATTTGTTACTTCCCTTCTAATCTTGTTTGCATTAGTTTTGCTTGTGCAGAAACTTTTTAATTTGGTGTAATCAAAATGTCTATTTTGTGATCAATAATGGTCTCTAGTTCTCCCTTGGACACAAACTCCTTCCTCCTCCACAAGTCTGAGAGGTAAACTATCCCATGTTCCTCCAATTTATTTATGATTTCATTCTTTATGCCTAAATCATGGACCCATTTTGATCTTATCTTAGTATATGCCTAGTTTCTGCCATGCTACTTTCCAGTTTTCCCAGCAGTTTTTGTCAAATAATGAATTCTTATCCCAAAATTTGGTATCTTTGGGTTTGTCAAACACTAGATTGCTATTTTTATTCACTATCTTGTCCTGTGAACTTAACCTATTCCACTGATCAACTAGTCTAGTTCTTAGCCAATACCAAATGGTTTTGGTGACTGCTGCTTTATAATATAGTTCCAGATCAGGTACAGCTAGGCCACCTTCATTTGATTTTTTTTTTCATTACTTTCCTTGAAATTCTTGGGAGTCTGATTGGCATAGTACTAAATAAATAGTTTAGTTTAGGGAGAATTGTCATCTTGATTATATTCGCTTGCCCTATGTAAGAGCACTTAATGTCTTTCCAGTTATTTAAATCTGATTTTATTTTGTGGCAAGTGTTTTGTAATTTTGCTCATATAATTCCTGACTCTCCTTTGGTAGATATATTCCCAAATATTTTATACTATCAACAGTTATTTTGAATGGAATTTCTCTTTGTATCTCTTGCTGTTGGATTGTGTTGGTAATGTATAAAAATGCTGAGAATTTATGTGGACTTATTTTGTATCCTGCAACTTTTCTCAAGTTCTGAATTATTTCTAATAGCTTTTTAGCAGTCTTTGGGATTCTCTAAGTATACCATCATGTCATCTGCAAAGAGTGATAATTTGATTTCCTCATTTCCTACTCTAATTCCTTGAATCTCTTTCTCGGCTCTTATTGCCAAGGCTAGCGTTTCTAGTAATGGTGATAGTGGGCAACTTTGTTTCACTCCTGATCTTACTGGGAAAGGTTCCAGTGTATTACCATTACATATGATGTTTACTGACAGTTTTAAATATATGTTCCTTATTATTTTAAGGAATAGTCCATTTATTCCTATACTCTCAAGTGTTTTTAGTAGGAATGGATGCTGGATTTTATCAACTGCTTTTTCTGCATCTATTGAGATGATCATATGGTTTTTGTTAATTTGGTTATTGATATGGTTGATTATGCTAATAGTTTTCCTAATTTTGAACCAGCCCTGTATTCCTGGTATAAATCCCACTTGGTCATAGTGTATTATCCTGGGGATGATTTTCTGTAGTCTTTTTGCTAATATTTTATTTAAGTTTTTAGCATCAATATTCCTTAGGGAGATTGGTCTACAATTTTCTTTCTCTGTTTTCAGCCTACCTGGTTTAGGTATCAATACCATGTCTGTGACATAAAAGGAATTTGGTAGAACTCCTTCAATCCCTATTTTTTCAAATAGTTTATATAGCATTGGAGTTAGTTGTTCTTTGAATGGTAGGATTCATATGTAAATCCATCTGGTCCTGGGGATTTTTTCTTAGGGAGTTGGTTAATAACTTGTTCTATTTCTTTTTCTGAAATGGGACTATTTAGATTATTTACTTCTTCCTCTGTTAATCTGGGCAAGCTATATTTTTGAAGGTATTCTTCCATTTCATTTAAGTTATCGTATTTATTGGCATAAAGTTGGGCAAAGTAACTCCTAACTCTTGTTCTAATTTCCTCTTCATTAGTGGTGAGTTCTCCCTTTTCATTTTTAAGACTATCAATTTGCTTTTCCTCATTCCTTTTTAAAATCAGATTTACTAAGGTATTTTGTTGGGTTTTTTTATTTTTTTAAATTAATTTTATAATTATAACATTTTTGACAGTACATATGCATAGATAATTTTTTTTCCCAACATTATTCCTCGTACTCCCTTCTGTTCCGAATTTTTCCCCTCCTTCCCTCCACCCCCTCCCCTAGATGGCATGCATTCCATTCCCATAAATATTAAATATCTTATAGTATATCCTAGGTACAATATATATGTGCAGAACCGAATTTTGTTGTTGTTGTTGTTGCAAAGGAAGAATTGTATTCGGAAGGTAAAAATAATGTGGGAAGAAAAACAAACCAAAAAAAATTGCTCACAGTTTACACTCATTTCCCAGTGTTCCTTTTCTGGGTGTAGCTGATTCTGTCCATCACTGATCAATTGGAATTGGATTAGTCCTTCTCTATGTTGAAGATATCCACTTCCCTCAGAATACATCCTCATACAGTATCATTGTTTGTAAAGGGCTAGAACTGAGCAATACACTTGGATAATGAAGCACGTGAGACTAATTGCCAATTGGACATTTCCCTATTTACTTGTGTGAAGGTTGACTCTCCCCACCGTCAGTGCACACTCGATGTGGTGTAACAAACAGGAATTGTACATACAAGTAGTGATATAACAAACAATGTAAATCAAGATGGTTTTGGAAAAGATTTCCAGAAGTCCTAGAAGGAGGGTATGTAAACATCAGTCACACATTAGGCAGGGGTGCTGTTGAAGGCCTGCCAACACTTTTACCTGTTCCTATCCAATGGAAAACTGATACACCAGTGTGGATAGAACAGGGGCCCTTAGGTAGAGATAAAATTCAGGCCTTACTAGACACAGTACAGGAACAACTTGACCAAGGACACTTACAATCTTCTCTAAGTCCTTGGAATTCCCCAGTATTTGTTGTAAAAAAGAAATCTGGAAAATGGAGGATGTTGACTGATTTAAGAAAGGTAAATGAACAGATAGAAACTATGGGAACTCTTCTACCTGGACTTCCATCTCCTACTCAATTGCCTAGAGAATGGCCTCTGTGGGTTATAGACATTAAGCATTGTTTCTATTCTATCCCTGTAGATAAGGAGGTATGAAAAGATTTGCCTTTTCAGTGCCCAGCGTTAACTTAGCTGAGCCTTATAAAAGATATGAATGGACAGTTTTGCCACAGGGAATGAAAAACAGCCCTACTATGTGTCAAATGTATGTTGCTGCTGCTCTTACTCATGTAAGAAAAGCATTTCCAAAAGTAATGTTATTACATTACTTGGATGATATATCGGGATGTGCACCTCAGGAACAAATGTTAGAATCATGTCTACAAAAAACCATAGAAACACTAAAGAATTATAAATTGCATATAGCTTCAGAAAAGATTCAAAGACATGCTTCTTTTCAATATTTAGGATATGAAGTATATCCTAAGGTGCTTACAGTATAAAAACTCTCCTTAAGAACAGAGAAGCTACACACCTTAAATGACTTCCAGAAATTGATAGGAGATATCCAATGGATGCGTCCTGTGCTAGGCAATTCAATTCAACCTGTCAATTGCAACCATTATATGACATTTTAAGGGGAGACAGTGCTTTAAATTCACTACACCAGCTTACAAAAGAAGTTCAAGAGGCTTTCAGACAAGTTGAACTGGCTTTATCCAATGTGGTTGAAAGAGTCATTCAAAAACCCTTGGAAATATCAGTTTTTGCTACACAAGAGGCACCCACACCAGTCCTTCATCAAGGAGACAGTGTGATAAAGTGGGTGAACCTCCCAGCACAACCAGAACAAAGCCTTATTCTTTACCCAGTGCTTGTGGCTAGAATTTTATTAAAGGCCATTAAACAAGCAGTACAATTATCTGGGATAAGATCTGACAAGATATACATCTTTTATACTAATGCACAAGTTAATGTATGCTGTGAAACTATCCCAGAGTGGCAAATTTTATTAGCCACGGCTCCAAATTTTACACACGGGTCTCCATTAAAGATAACGAGACTGTTATATAATTGGCGATGAATTCTTGAAGAAAAGGTTTTTAAAGTTCCTCTTAAAGGACCAACTATCTTTACAGATGCATCCAAACATAATATTTGCGCCGTATACTCTCGTGACTTAACTATAAAGAGAGTAATTAGAACTCCTTTTCAGTCCACTAAGCAGAATGAATTGTATGCAATCATTCTAGCTCTTGCTTATTATCTGGGAGACATAAATATAATATCTGATTCAGCCTATTCAGTAGGTGTGGTACAAAGAATTGCCACAGCCCAAATAAAATTTGTAGCCTCCAATATATATCAGTTCTTTAAGGAACTTCAAGATCAAGTGAGAAAGCACTAAGTCCTAAAATTTATATTTTGCATGTCCACTCCCATAATGGACTTCTAGGTCCTATTTCTGATGATAATTCAAAGGCAGATAGCCTTCTAACCATGTTGGCCAGTACTCCTTTATTTCAAGAAGCACAAGAATCTCATTCTAAATATCATCAGGCTGCCCGAGCTTTATGTTTACAATTTGGAATAACAAGAGAAGCTAGGACCATAGTAAAAGCCTGTCCAGCTTGCCTTCCTTTTCATGCTCCTACACTCCCCTCCAGGGAAGAAACCTCGTGGTTTGAGACCTAATGAAATTTGGCAAATGGATGTGACCCATTATAAATCTTTTGGTCTTCTATCTTTTATCCACGACATGCTAGATACCTTTTCAGGATTCACATTTGCAATGCCAGCAGCAAAAGAGACAGCCAAGTGGTGACTGAATTCCTTATACAAGCATTTGCAATTATGGGTACGCCACAAGCAATAAAAACAGACAATGGACCTGCATATAAGTCTAAACATTTTGCACATTTTTGTGCACAGTATAAGATTTTACATGCCACAGGTAACCCTAGAGAACTTCTAATTTTAGTTCTCTATACCATTAATTTTAGAATTTTTAACAAAGATGCACTGGCTCTGGCAGACAGGTTTTATAACCCACTGGAAGAGCTGTGTCCATCTAAGAGAGATGGAGCAGACCCTTGAAACAAAGGAGAGACCCAAGAAACATCAGGTGGTTCCCTTGCTGACTGTGCCCACCACTGAAAGAACCTGGCAGTTATGGCGTTTGACTCATGGACATCAAAAATTGTTGGACTTGAAAATCTTCAGGAATCACTAGATTCTCTGAGACATCATAAGACTATTATAGGACTAAATGTCCTCAGGAATCATTGGATTCTCTGAGGCATGATAAGACTTTTGCAGGTCTTCAAAACCTGCAGGGATCATTGGATTCCCTAACATATAAAAAGATTGATGCGGGACATCAAAAACTTGTGGGGATCATTGTATTACCTAATACGTGAAGCAATGGACAATAGATTGGTTTTGGACTATCTCTTGGTTGCTGAAGAAGGCGTATGTGTGACTGATGTTTACATACCCTCCTTCTAGGATTTCTGGAAATCTTTTACAAAACCGTGTTGATTTATATTGTATGTTATATCACTACTTGCATGTACAATTCCTGTTTCTTACACCACAACGAATGTGCACTGACGGTGGGGAGAGTCAACCTTCAAACAAGTTGATAGGGAACTGTCCAATTGGAAATTAGTCTCACGTGCTTCATTATCCAAGTGCATTGCTCAGTTCTAGCCCTTTACAATTGCTGAAGTGTATAATGATCTCCTATTTCGGCTCGTTTCACTCAGCATCAGTGGATGTAAGTCTCTCCAAGCCTCTCTGTACTCCTCCTGTTGGTCATTTCTTACAAAACCAGTAATATTCCATAATATTCATATACCATAATTTACCCAACCATTCTCCAATTGATGGGCATCCATTCATTTACCAGTTTCTAGCCACTACAAAACGGGCTGCCACAAACATTTTGGCACATACAGGTCCCTTTCTCTTCTTTAGTATTTCCTTGGGATATAAGCCCAGGAGTAGCACTGCTGGATCAAAAGATATGCCCAATTTGATAACTTTTTGGGCATAATTCCAGATTGATCTCCAGAATGGTTGGATTCTTTCACAACTCCACCAACAATGCATCAGTGTCCCAGTTTTCCCACAGCCCCTCCAACATTCATCATTATTTGTTCCTGTCATCTTAGTCAATCTGACAGGTGTGTAGTAGTATCTCAGAGTTGTCTTAATTTGCATTTCTCTGATCAATAGTGATTTGGAACACTCTTTCATATGAGTGGAAATAGTTTTAATTTCATCATCTGAAAAGTGCCTGTTCATATCTTTTGACCATTCATCAATTGGAGAATGGCTTGATTTCTTAGAAATTAAAGTCAATTCTCTGTATATTTTGGAGATGAGGCCTTTATCAGAACCTTTAACTGTAAAAGTGTTTTCCCAATTTGTTACTTCCCTTCTAATCTTGTTTGCATTAGTTTTGTTTGTGCAATAACTTTTTAATTTGGTGTAATCAAAATTTTCTATTTTGTGATCAATAATGATCTCTAGTTCTCCTTCGGACACAAATTCCTTCTTCCTCCACAAGTCTGAGAGGTAAACTAGCCTATGTTCCTCTAATTTATTTATGATTTCATTCTATATGCCTAAATCTTGGACCCATTTTGATCTTATCTTTGTATGTGGTGTTAAATGTGGGTCCATGCCTAGTTTCTGCCATACTAATTTCCAGTTTTCCCAGCAGTTTTTGTCAAATAATGAATTCTTATCCCAAAAATTGGGATCTTTAGGTTTGTCAAACACTAGATTGCTATTTTTATTCATTATCTTGCCCTGTGAACCTAACCTATTCCACTGATCAAATAGTTTATTTCTAAGCCAATGCAAAATGGTTTTGGTGACTGTTGCTTTATAATATAATTCTAGATCAGGTACAGCTAGAACACCTTCATTTAATTTTTTTTCATTACTTCCCTTGAAATTCTCGACCTTTTGTTGTTCCATATGAATTCTGTTGTTATTTTTTCTAGGTCATTAAAATAGTTTCTTGGGAGTCTGATGGGTATAGCACTAAATAAATAGATTAGTTTAAGGAGTATTGTCATCTTAATTATATTCGCTCGGCCTATTCAAGAGCACTGAATGTCTTTCCAATTATTTAAATCTGACTTTATTTTTGTGGCAAGTGTTTTGTAATTTTGCTCATATAATTCCTGACTCTCCTTTGGTAGATATATTCCCAAATATTTTATACTATCGACATATTTTGAATGAAATTTCTCTTTGTATCTCTTGCTGTTGGATTGTGTTGGTAATGTATAAAAATGCTGAGGATTTATGTGGATTTATTTTGTATCCTGAAACTTTGCTAAAGTTCTGAATTATTTCTAATAGCTTTTTAGCAGAGTCTTTGGGGTTCTCTAAGTATACCATCATGTCATCTGCAAAGAGTGATAATTTGATTTCCTCATTTCCTACTCTAATTCCTTGAATCTCTTTCTCGGCTCTTATTGCCGAGGCTAGCGTTTCTAGTACTATATTGAATAGTAATGGTGATAGTGGGCAACCTTGTTTCACTCCTGATCTTACAGAGAAAGGTTCCAGTTTATTTCTATTGCATATTATGCTTATTGACGGTCGTAAATATATGCTCCTTATTATTTTAAGGAATAGTCCCTTTATTCCTATACTCTCCTAGTAGGAATGGATTTTGGATTTTATCAAATGCTTCTTCTGCATCTATTGAGATGATTATGTGGTTTTTGTTAATTTGGTTATTGATATGGTTGATTATGCTAATAGTTTTCCTAATTTTGAACCAGCCCTGCATTCCTGGTATAAATCCCACTTGGTCATAGTGTATTATGCTGGGGATGATTTTCTGTAGTCTTTTTGCTAATATTTTATTTAAGATTTTAGCATCAATATTCATTAGGGAGATTGGTCTATAATTTTTTTTCTCTGTTTGCAGCCTACGTGGTTTAGGTATCAGTACCATGTCTGTGTCATAAAAGGAATTTGGTAGGACTCCTTTAATCCCTATTTTTTCAAATAGTTTATATAGCATTGGAGTTAGTTGTTCTTTGAATGTTTGGTAGAATTCACATGTAAATCTGGTCCTGGGGATTTTTTCTTAGGGAGTTGGTGGATAGCTTGTTCTATTTCTTTTTCTGAAATGGGACTATTTAGACTACTTACTTCTTCCTCTGTTAATCTGGGCAAGCTATATTTTTGAAGGTATTCTTCCATTTCATTTATGTTATCGAATTTATGGGCATAAAGTTGGGCAAAGTATTGTTCTAATTTCCTCTTCATTAGTGGTGAGTTCTCCCTTTTCATTTTCAAGACTAACAATTTGCTTTTCCTTTTTCCTTTTTTTAATCAGATTTACTAAGGGTTTCTCTATTTTGTTGGTTTTTTCATAGAAACAACTCTTAGTTTTATTATTTCAATAGTTTTTTTACTTTCAATTTTATTAATCTCACCTTTTATTTTTAGAATTTCAAGTTTTGTGTTTGTCTGAGGGTTTTTAATTTGTTCCTTTTCTTGCATTTTTAGTTGTAAGCCCAATTCGTTGACCTTCTCTTTCTCTATTTTATGCAAGTAAGCCTCTAGAGATATACAATTTCCCCTTATTACTGCTTTGGCTGTATCCCACACATTTTGGTATGATGTCTCATTGTCTTTTCTTGGGTGAAGTTATTAATTCTGTCTATGATTTGCTGTTTCAGCCAATCATTCTTTAATATGAGATTATTTAGTTTCCAATTATTTTTTGGTCTCTTTTCCCCTGGCTTTTTATTAAATGTAATTTTCATTGTATTGTGGTCTGAAAAGGATGCATTTACTATTTCTGCCTTACTGCATTTGAATTTTGAGGTTTTTATGTCCTAGTATATGGTCAATTTTTGTATAGGTTCCATGAACTGCTGAGAAGAAAGTGTACTCCTTTCTGTCTCCATTTAGCTTTCGCCAAAGATCTACCATATCAAACTTTTCTAGTATTCTATTTATGTCTTTCTTATTTATTTTGCGGTTTGATTTATCTACTTCTGAGAGTGCAAGGTTGAGATTTCCCACTATTATGGTTTTGCTGTTTATTTCTCCTTGCAGCTCTCTTAATTTCTCTTTTAAGAATTTAGATGCTCAGCAGACACCAAAACCATTTGGTATTGGCTAAGAAATAGACCGGTAGATCAGTGGAACAGATTAGATACAAAGGACAAAAAAGGGTACATCTATAGCAATCTAATCTTTGACAAACCCAAAGATACCAACATTAGGGATAAAAATTCATTATTTGGAAAAAACTGTTGGGAAAACTGGAAATTAGTATGGCAGAAATTAAATATGGATCCACACTTAACACCATATACCAAGATAAGATCAAAATGGGTCCATGATTTAGGCATAAAAAATGAGATCATAAATAGATTAGAGAAACAGAAAATAGTCTACCTCTCAGACCTGTGGAGGAGGAAGGAATTTATGACCAGAGGAGAACTAGAGATCATTATTGATCACAAAATAGAAGATTTTGATTACATCAAACTAAAAAGTTTCTGTACAAACAATACTAATGCAAACAAGATTAGAAGGGAAGTAACAAATTGGGAAAATATTTTTAAAGTTAAAGGTTCTGACAAAGGTCTCATTTCCAAAATATATAGAGAACTGACCCTAAATTATAAGAAATCAAACTATTCTCCAATTGATAAATGGTCAAAGGATATGAACAGACAATTCTCAGATGATGAAATTGAAACTATATCCACTCATATGAAAGAGTATTCCAAATCACTACTTATCAGAGAAATGCAAATTAAGACAACTCTGAGATACCACTACACACCTGTCAGATTGGCTAAGATGACAGGAAGAAATAATGATGAATGTTGGAGGGGCTGTGGGAAAACTGGGACACTGATGCATTGTTGGTGGAGTTGTGAAAGAATCCAGCCATTCTGAAGAGCAATTTGGAACTATGACCAAAAAGTTATCAAACTGTGCATACCCTTTGACCCAGCATTGCTGCTATTGGGCTTATATCCCAAAGAAATACTAAAGAGCAGAAAGGGACCTGTATGTGCCAAAATGTTTGTGGCAGCTCTTTTTGTAGTAGCTAGAAGCTGGAAGATGAATGGATGTCCATCAATTGGAGAATGGTTGGGTAGATTATGGTATATGAAGGTTATGGAATATTATTGCTCTGTAAGAAATGACCAGCAGGAGGAATACAGAGAGGCTTGGAGAGACTTACATCAACTGATGCTGAGTGAAATGAATAGAACCAGAAGATCACTGTACACTTCAACAGTGTATGAAGAGGTATTCTGATGGAAGTGGATAGATCCAACTCACTTCCAGTTGATCAATGATGGACAGAAATAACTACATCCAGAGAAGGAACACTGGGAAGTGAATGTAAATTGTTAGCACTACTGTCTATCTACTCAGGTTACTTATACCTTCGGAATCTAATACTTAATATGCAACAAGAAAATTGTATTTACATACATATATTGTATCTAGGTTATATTGTAACACATGTAAAATGTATGGGATTGCCTGTCATCAGGGGGAGGGAGTGGAGGGAGGGGGGATAATTTGGAAACATGAATACAAGGGATAATTAAAAATTAAAAAATTACTCATGCATATATAATGTGGAAAAAAATTCTAAATTAAAAAAAATAATCACTCTGAAAAAAAAAGAATTTAGATGCTGCACCACTTGGTGTGTATATGTTTAATATTGATACTGCTTCATTATCTATGCTACCCTTTAGCAAGATATAATGCCCTTCCTTATCTCTTAATTAGATCAATTTTTTTTTTTGCTTGATCTGAGATGAGGATGGCTACCCCTGCTTTTTTGGCTTCACCTGAAGCATAGTAGATTCTGTTCCACCCTTTTACTTTTAGTTTGAATGTATCACCCTGTTTCAGGTGTGTTTCCTGTAAATAATATATTGTAGGATTCTGGCTTTTAATCCAGTCTGCTAATTGCTTCCTCTTTATGGGGGAGTTTACCCCATTCACATTTATGGTTAGAATGACTAATTCTATATTGCTTGCCATCCTGTTAACCCCTGCTTATGCTTTTCTCCTTTCCTTCCCTCTTACCCCCCTCCCCAGTATTAAACTTGTGAGCACCACTTGCTTTTCACAGCCCTCTCTTTTTAGTATTGCTCCCCCACCTTAAAGTTCCTTCCCCTATTTTACCCTTTTTCCTCACAATTTCTGTATTCCCTTCCCCTTAGCTTACTCCTTCTCACCCACTTTTCAATGAAGTGGAAGAAGTTTCACCATAAATCGAATATGTCAATTGATACACACTGTTCGTCCCCCTCCTTTCTTTCTCTCAGATATAATAGGTTACCTTTGCCTCTTCATGAGATGTAGTACCACCACTTTACCCTTTTTTATGATATAATTTCCTTTCCACATCTGATTTCTAGGGCAAATTATACATGTGTTCTTTACATATCTTTATGGCAGAAATATAGTTCTCAAGATTTCTTTTTACCTTTTTAGAAATCTCTTGAGTTCTGCATTTGAAGATCAAACATTTTGTGTAGATCTGGTTTTTTCATCGAGAATAGATGGAATTCATTTATTTCGTTAAATGTCCATCTTCTTCCCTGGAAAAGGATGCTCATTTTTGCTGGGTAAGGTATTCTTGGCTGCATATCAAGTTCCTTAACCTTTTGGAATATCATATTCCAGGCCCTTCGTTCCTTTAATGTGGACACTGCTAGATCCTGGGTTATCCTTATTGTGGCTCCTCCATATCTGAATTGCTTTTTTCTAGCAGCTTTCAATATTTTTTTTCCTTTGTCTGATGGTTCTTGAACTTGGCCACTATATTTCTTGGCGTTTTGATTTTAGGGTTCCTTTCAGTAGGTGATTGATGAATTTTTTCAATGTCTATTTTACCCTCTGTTTCTAAAACATCTGGGCAGTTCTCTTTGATAATTTCCTGGAAATAGTGTCCAGGCTCTTTTTTTCCTCACATTTTTCAGGGAGTCCAATTATTCTCAAATTGTCTCTCCTGGATCTGTTTTCTAGGTCTGTTGTCTTTCCAGTAAGGTACTTGACATTCTTATCAATTGTTTCATTTTCTGGTTTTGCTTGACTACTTCTTGGTTTCTCCTTGGGTCATTCATTTCTACTTATTCAAGTCTAATTTTCAATGATGTATTTTCTTGACTCACTTGAGTTTTTAAGTGAGTTTTTTTCTTCTGTGGAATTTTTTTTCCCATTTCATCTATTTTATTTTTTAGATAGCTGTCTTATTTTTCCAACTCACTAATTTTATTTCTCAGTGATTTGTTTTCTTTATCCACTCTGTCTTTAAATGTGTGGGATAACTTCTCCAGACTCTCTTGCCAAGCTTCCCTTTCCTTTTCCCATTTCTCTTCTAGCTCTCTTGTGAGAGCCTTTTTGATTTCCTCTATGAGAGTTTTGTGTATTGAGGAGCAGCTCATATCCCCCTTAGGGGATTCCTCTGGAGACAACCTGCTTTTAGTCTCTTCAGGGTTTGAAGTCTGCTCTATATCCATACAGAAGCTGTCAATGGTTAGAGCCCTTTTAAACTTTTTTGTTCATTGTGTTAGAGCAGGAAGCGAAGAAAACAAATTGCCAAGAGAAACAATTGGTCTGTTTCTGGGGGAGATGGGGCTGGATGGTGTTATTGGGCTTCCTCCAGAGACTGCAGGAGACAGCAGCGAGGCCCTAGCAGGACAGCGATGGCTGTGCTGCATCTGGGCTCTGAGGCTCTGAGAATGTGCTGAGTCACTCCAGGTGGTGGTGGTGGGGGGGGTGGCCGGGTGCTGAAATTTTCGGTGTTTTATTCTTTACTTCCAGTATTTACACCTTCTCTGCTGCTCCTGGCTTGCTGCCAAGACGAATTATCCACACTAGTGTAAAGGTCATTTTGCAGAAACCGCAGAGATCAAGCCTCTCCCTCTCCATTCGGCTGCCTGCCTCGCTTTCACTGCTTGCCCTCAGCCTGTCTGTTCATCCCCTCCCCCAGCAAACACAGACCTTTTCTGGCGAATTTCAAGGATGTCTTCTGTTGGTGATTATTTGTGGGGTTTGTTTTTTTTGTGTTGTTTTTTTTTTTTCCGGTCAAGCATTAATTCTGTGGCTTGTCATGAAGTAAATTCTGAGAGAAAACGCAGAGCTCAAGCAGCTGTTTGCCTCCTCTTTACCATCTTTGCTTATTATAATTGAGAGTGGAGTAGTCCCTCCAAACTGTTGTCAGTACAACCTCTGGGATACTTTTACAATTCCTCCAGGGCTTGGAGGACCAGTGTGGTGACATTGTTAGATGGGACCTTGCTTTCCAGTAATTAGGGTAAAGCCACAGTGCTTGGCTAGCCCCTAGGAATGGGAAAAGCCTGGCTTGGCTGATGGGCAAAAAGCACTTATATAGTTAGTACAAAGCAATTTTCCTTAATACATGTTGAGGATCAGTGACCATGCCGAAGTGTTATCATCTTTGCCACAGCTCAGATACTCTCAGCGCTATTTTTCTTTATGATCAGCTATTTTATACTGAATGAACCACTTTGAATTGCAAAGATTTGGCCCTATTGATCATAAACTGATTATTTAGTCTGGGGCTTCTTTTTTTCACTTTTAGCAATCTTTCCATATCAACCACATAAGTGATCTCTCTCCCTACTCAAATTTCCCTAGAGCACTTTGCCTAAATCTTTTTCTAATTCCAACCATAGTCCACATGGAATCAAATTTATTTATTTTATTTTTTATATGTATAAATATATATATATATGTTATATATGTATATAAAACAAATATCTGATAAGGGATGATATAGATATAGGAAACATGAATATGATTTTATATATATATATATATACATACATATATATATGATATACATAAAGATGTCATATGAGGTGTGGGTATTATATACTTATATCCATTTTATCTATACCGCTATCATTATATATCATGACTATATCTCATATCTATATCATTCCTTCTGTTAGACCATTAGATCCTTGAGGGCAAGAACTGTTTTTCATCTTTCATTTCCCAGTTGCTAACACAGTGAATTGTAAAGTGTTAGGAATAAATATTCACTACTTCAAAGAGTTATTTTCATCAGCATGGATATTATCTTTATTAAAACAAATAGCAACCCTTCTATAAATTGGTAGATGGTCTTCAAGACTTGTTATAATTAAAAAAAAAAAAATCTCACTCTAAGGTTGATCTACAGATAAACTCTAAATTTACCTAGGTTTGTCTTTAGACAAAAGACATACAGATCTCACTTGACTCAAATATTTTCCAGCCTTTCTAAACTCAAAGCCTTTTCACCTAGATAGGCTCTGCTGGCAAAAATGAGCCAACAATGGCTCAAGTGAAAATGGTAAATTAAAATTCCCATCTACTATATAGATGTTGCTCTGAATTAGCTTGTATCATGCCTTTAAGAAACCAAAGTTACTTTTCTGCCACAAAGATCTTAGAATAGAAGGGAAGGTCTTTAATAAATAGTGAAATTACTGAATTCTAACTAGAATCAATATTTTGTAATCTCATAATTAAAAGGAATTTACAAAAAATTAATACATATAAAACTTTGAAAAATATCACAAATATTTCTATAACTTACCCAGCTCCCAAGAGATCCTTCTTCACCAGGCCTATTCCAGCTATAACTTTCACTCTCACAATTCGTGAATTTTCCTTAGGTAAAGATAAAATTTAATTTTTCTATATTTTGTATATGGATTTAAAAAAATTAAATAGTATACTTGTCAAATATATATAATAACTGAATTAAATTTAAATCATTCAGAAGTTTTGTAGATTTATTTTGACTGAAAAGAGGTTAATGGCTTAATAATTTTGTAACTGTTATAATTTTTCAAATTTTCACCTCAGCAAATCAAATGAAAATATTACTGTCTACAAACTTTACAGGTTTCCTATAGTAATATACTAATTATAATCTATATCTTATTCATAAAGAGAGGCAATATAAAGAGAGATAGAAAACCAGGCTCAAAATCAGAAAGATCTGGCTTCAAGTCCCACCATGGACATAAAGGCTGGGTAAACATGGGCAAGCAAGTCATTTACTCTTGTCTTCTAGAAAATAAGCTAAAAATTGTAGAGAAGGTCCTGAGCTACACTTGGACTTTCCCTTCAGTCTGTTCCTTACAAGTAATGAAATTAGTTTCAATTCTTCTTCTAAAAGCAACCACAACAAAAACAATCAAAAGATCATCGAATAGAATTGGACAACTAGTAAGGAAATCTCCAAATTATATAAAGAACAACTGTTATCAGGTTAGAATCTCAAACTGAATAGATCTCTATAGTAAAAAACCAAAATTGTCAATTATGTTAGTATTATTTACCAGAGAGGTCAAAATTTCACCTTTTTTCTCTCCTAATATTTCCCTCAACAAGCAAGCTCCACTAATATCAGACCCAAATCTTACTTCCTTAATTTCCCTTTTTTTTCCCTTTCTCTTCTCAATCCAGACAGAATTCTAATCATCATCAAACTTAAGTTTAAATGACAGTTTTTAATATGACTAATTATTTGTGAGATGGTTATAAAAACAGGAGAAAAAACACCAATTTGAAAAGGCATCATAACAGCATAAATCAGTTTTTAGCGAGCAAATGTTTTAGTTTGGCATCTAGAATATGTCTAAGTTCCAAGTTATATCAATTAATTGCAAACCTAATGTAACTATTGCCTTTGTTATTTCAAAACCAAAGTTCTCTGTCTTTGGCAGATGGTTAAATCATTTTCAAGACTATTATTGTTTTAGGGGTTTTTTTTGTTTGCTTGTTTCTGGGGAAGAGTGGTGCCCAGTACAATTTAGCATTCATTACCTCTTTTCAGCTGCTTCCTCAGCTCCTTCTTCCACCTCACCCCTTCTTCAACACCTGTTTTCTTCCCACCTTTAATGGGCTATAGTGACTTAAATGCAAAGATTTCTGGTAACTGCTATAGACACGACAAGGGAACAAAGTCACCTATAAATCTTTTAGGAATGTTTCTTGGTACTCTTCCCTTAGGATTAAAAAATAACAACAAAACATCTAAAACTGTACAGCTTTGACACTAGCTTATATACTAGAATAATTTTTCTGTTCTATACCGATCCATATTTTATGAATGAAAATTAGAAATTAAAGAGAGGCAGATAAAGTTAGCTAATAATAATGTTAGTTATATAACATACAAAATCAAGTTATGAAATTTAGTTTAAAAGAGCCTGAATCAGGGTGATGGCATTATGAGAAGGAAGAAGGAATATTTGAGAAAGTGAGGAATCAAGGATGATGTGTAGGGTTCAAGGTTGGGGGACTGGAAGGATCGGGGTGAGGGGAAAGATAATGAGGTCAGTTTTGGATATGATGAGGTTAAGTGCCTATGGGAACCTGTCTCAGATGTCTGAAAGGAAAATGGAAATATGAGATTGAAATAAAGGTTGTATAGGCAGATTTGAGAATAATCAGCATGAAGATGACAATTAAAGCCAAGGTTTCACCGGACTCACACACTTACATACCCACACACACAATGATTAAGAACTCCTGGTACAGATATTTTAATATTTCTTGGCTAATACCACAGCACACAGATTATCTATTATCCCTTGCTGTACATTTCTTTGATGATTTTTATATGCCTTCTGGCATATATGTTGGTATATGTTGCAATTTACTCACATAAGACACTGGTCTCTCTTTTTTGCCCTTTGGGTCATGCCTGATTTTATTTCTTTAGAGATTGTGCTATCCCATAATTCATAACCTTATATCATCATTAGGAAATTACTGGTATTAAAAAGATGGGTTTACATGTCAAGGAACAATCTGGAATTGTTAAAAGTCCTATTCAATTTCTCAAATGCAATTCAGCCCATTTACTGCCTTCTACTCAATTCTGGATCCAGCTTATTGGTCATTTACAATGCCTTTTCAAAAGTTACTGAGAGTTAGACATCAAGTATGAAACACAAATTAGTTTATATCTTAAACACGTCATTTTTCCTCAACAAAAAGCTAGATTGATCTCTTGAGTGTGTATCTCATTGCAGGGGCTTTATAATGTTCCAGCATTTCAAAAATGTCATCTTGAAATAGGACTAAGAGGAGAACTTCAGCACGATCAAGGAATTTCTTTTTTATATTTACTCTAAGTATGGGATGTTTGCCTTAACACCAGCATATTGAGAAGTCATATGTCTATCTGCATATTGAAACCAAGAAAATCACTGAACAAAACCTATGGGAAGGCATCCTGCCACCCAGACACAGTGGATAGAGAGCTGGCCTCAGAGGAATCAAGAAGACCTAACTGGGTTCATGTTCTACCTCTGACACATACTTGGCATATCGTTGGACAAATTACTTACACTCTTAGTTCCATAGTTCCAACTCTCTAAGTCCACATATGTCAGAAAAGGTGCCTGCAAGGGTGGAAGTTTGCCTTATGTAGCATCTTTGGTCCTGAGGTACTAGAACTTGACTGTGATGGTCAACAGTAATAACTAATAATATCTAGCATTTCCATAACATTTTAAGGTTTTTAAAGTACTTTAGAGATATTACATCATTTTATCCTCACAATTCCATGAAATATTAATAAAGTAATTAAACATATGTACTCTGGCTACACTATAATCTTTGTCTATTTTCAGTTTTACCCAGTTTTAACTGGTTCCAGGAACTTCCCTCCTCTGAACTATTTCCTTTTTCAGCCATGTGGTTTTCCTCTATGGAAACATGACTGTCCATCATTTCTCACAAGTTGATATTACATATGAATTTCTTTATAAAACTTCATCTTTGCTTCTTGGCTTCACTTTCTTCTGGAATAGGCCCCAGCAAGGCCTTTGTTACTACCTGCATGGGCAGCTAATTACAGGGGCAGAAATATAAGATGAAGTTGTCCACTCAGCCAGGTGCAAGAAACTTGGATGGAGCTAAATGTTTCAAAACCTGGAGCCCCAGTGGCCTTTGTTTTAAAGCCTCAACTAATGGTTGAAGAGTTACCTCCCTTGGGAGGAAATATTATGTCTATATAAATTTCTTCTGCCATATAAGCATATTTTACTAAATTAATATATACAATTTTTCTATTAGGCAATTTACTTGATCTACTAGTTTGGTTATATAAATTGTTATAATTCTAACTTGTGAAGAAACCAAGAAATTTTTTTCCCATCAACTTCTTCCCAATGTAATCTGCTGTTTCTCAGCACATACATATTTTTTTGTTTTCCCTACAAAAGTGTGACATACATGAGTAGCCAATACTGCTCTCAAAAGCACTTCTCAAACTATGAATAGTTATGACCATTGTGAAGGTATATAGTCAGAACTATTTGATAGAATCTCCTAGCAACAGTATTTCAATTAATCTAATTATGTTACTATACCTAGGTATTCCATGCAAATAATTTGTATTACTTTAGATTTCCCAATTCTAGGAAAACGTCTAAATCTCAGCTACTCCTTTATATTTTATTTACTAAAAAGTTCTGCAAACTATAATTTAGCTCAAATACTTTTATGAAAAGTCTAAATAATCCAGAAGACTAACCCAAAACAATGACCAGGGAAAAGTGGTATTTCTTAAAGAAGAGACAGACACAAGGAAATTTATAAACCATATCCCACATTTCAAAATGTTCAGTCCACCACTTACGAAGATAAAAATCTATTTTAAAAAACACATTTCTTTGTTACAGTGTCTGTACTTTTCAGGTTGCCTATTTTTACCTAGAAAAAAAGAACTTCCCTCCCTAAAGAGGCTCTAATTATCTTCCTTGATATTTTCCCCCTTCTTCCATTCTATTACTTCATTAACCTCTGTAGTTTTGAGAAATATATTAAAAATATTTTAAATTCATGGAGCAGTCTGCTCAAGAACTTTTTAAAACTGTTTTATTCCTCCTTCCCTATTATTTATTTCTAGATTATTCTAACTCCAAATAATCCTATTTTCCTGGGTACAAAAATTTAGTAAAAAAAAAATAGACTAGAATTAATAAAGTTTATCCAATTTCCAGTTAAGAAATTAAGTGAATCATCTCTTTTATACTAAATAGCACTTACCATACATACAGGTACACATATTCATACTACCTTTTAGTAAGGGATACAAGAATAAGTGAATATATTCCATCAGAAATTATTTTCTATAAGCTTTTATATGATCAGATGAAATTTTGTTTTTCAGTGGTGTTGACTTTTTTTGTGATTTCCATAGACCATAGCAAATAGATCCTTCTCCCATCTACTATTTCCTGAAGTCTGTCCACGCTGAAGGTTTGTTGCTTCCATGATACCATTGATCCATTTTTCTCTGCCATTCTCTTCTTTTGCTTTCCATCATTCTCCACAAATAATTGTTCTTTAATCAAATTATACTTATAGGAAATTAAAGGTGTCTTCTTTATTATCAGGCCATGCCAAAATAATATTACTAGTATAGGGGCAAGATTTCTGATTTTATTGGTCTAGGGACCTGCTAAAGTAGATGTGCACTTTTTTTCCAATTTATAGTCTTAGAGAGTTGCTTTCAGGTACTTTAAATATAAATGTTTTGCTAAAATGGTTCCTGGTTCTGAGACTTAACTTTGTTACAAAGCCAGCATGCTCCATAGGAAAAAATAAGAGAGACCTAACAAGAAAGAAAGCTGAGATGAAAAGGAATGTCTCTTTTTACAAAATATGTCTTCCAGTAAAATTACTGAAAAAAAATCAAATCTAAATTAATTAGTGTAATAATCTTCTTTAAAATATAATATTCTCTGGGAGCAGGTTTCTTGGGATGGGGCTTTTGGAGGCAGCCTTTGTTTCAGTTCAGTAATTACCCCAAATGCAGCCAGAGATCAAAGTCCAGATCCTTTATTGTTTCCTTCAAAGTCTTGTCTCTTTTCCTGGGCCCGGTTAGCTTTCTTAGAGGCCTGTCTCTCTCCTTGGTTTGGAAAGTTCCTGCTGCTAGTCCTTTGCCTCTGCCAGCTTCAGCCTCCAGCCAGCACACAGGTGGAAGGTGGAATGAATCTGTCTCCTCCTCTGAGAGTGGGCTTCTCCTTCCTGGCCCTGAGACCTCCTCTTTATGCCCCACACTGAGTACACACCAATCATTATATCACTAGGAAACCACTATTTGTTGTAGGATTAAATCAATGCTAAACTAGATTTAACCATTGTCTCCTCAGTTCCACTTAGTACCTTGTTTCCAGTTCTGGCCCCTAACATCTCCTTGTAGGGTCAGATCAATCATACTGAGGAACACTAAATTAAATAACTATTGTCTCTATCAATTCCACTGACTTAGCGTCTTATAAGAATCCTAACAAACTGGTCCCAATATATGTTGTAGCTGTTGGCAAAGACAAATAATGATTAATTCTGGGCTAAATCTGAATCTAACACATAGTTAGTTAAGGTGTATGCATAGCCTGTCAGTCTTGGAAGTTGTGCATTTACATTTCCGAGGTTATGACCTCAGAAGTCACAGTTCTTCAAGTACAATCTGACCACTTTTTCCTACGGGCTCTGGAAGGAGAGTTAAACCTGACTAGCCTTTGACAATGTAACAGCAGTGAGAGTACATAACCTCAGGGCTCCCTTCATACAGAACTGACAAACATCATGTACTTATCAAACATTGCTAGAGGACAAAAAGATGCACTTACACTATACCAACAATCGCAATAAAGGGTCTCATTTCAGTAAATGTAATTTCATGAAGTTTCACTGAGTTTTGGCCTAAAAAAAGCACCAAAACAATTTCCCACATTTACACTGGTTACTAAGCCATCTATATGACCAGGTAGTCACTATCCCCCCGAAAATCCAAACAAGGGGAAAATAAAGGCTTCAGATAAAGAAAACAAAGAGCGAAGCGTCTCAATATCCTCGAGCTCGAGAGCTTCGCTCAGCTTTAAAGTCCTACCCGTGAGGCCTGAGTGCCGAGCCCACACAGGTGCTGTCCGGCGGGCCTCAGTCACAGGCGGGGTGCACCAGGTGAGGCGCCAAGCATCTTGAACTTCCCAGCTCACCTCCCTGCCTCGGCACGCCGGGGAGCTTCCCAAGCCCGGGACCGGAGGGGGAGGGGAAGAGGAGCAGAGGAAGGAACGCCCACGCACGAGGCATCCCGCACTCGCCGGACCCCGACACCCGCTCTCCGGCCCGGGGCCCCTGTTTCGAGGCTAAAGGAGGGCTGTAGGAGAGTGGGGTGCAGTTAGGGTGGCCAGGGCGCTGTTTCCCGCTACCCACTTTTGCTCTGAAGAACCCGCCTTCCGCGGGCCCCGCCCCCTCCCCAACGCTGGAGAGCAGGCGAGCCCGGAGGGCCGCGCGGTGAGGGACCCACGCGCCGGGGCCTCGACCTCCTTCCGGAGCAGGAAGGCTGAGACCAGGGGAGCACCTTACTTCGTCCTCCGGAAGTCCGAACACTTCCACCGCAGAAGTTGCCATGTCCAGCCGAGCTTCTGGACTCGTTCAGACTCCCCGATAGGGAAGCGCAGCGGCAGGGAGGAAGAGCGAGAGAAAGGGGCGGAGAAGCCTCAGCAGCGCCACCTGCCGGAGGGGAGAAGCAGAGGCAGCAGGGGCTTCTTCTCGTGCTCTGCTCCCTGTGCGCGCTCGGGCTGGACTGGAGCCGCGCAGGCGCCCGTGGCGGGGCAGCCTCAGAGCCAGAAGAAACCGCTAGGAGGATGGACTGAGAAGGTTTAAGAGGAAGGCAGTGAGGTCCCGGCGGAACCCAGCCGCAGACTTGCAGCGGAAAAGTCTGCGGAAGGGCCGGGCGAGGCGGGGCTGGGAATCCCTCCGACCTCCGCCCCCTAGACCGGGACAAGTGAAGGACTGATGGCTGGGGCTGCGGTCCCCGGGGCGGCTGGGCCGGGCTGGCTGGGTTCGGCGTCGCGCTCATGTTCCGGGCCGGCTGGCTTGGGGTAGTGGCGGCGGGAAGGGAGAGTCCCATGCGTCAGCCCGGCTCTGCAAAGCCGCACGCCCTCTGTGCTTTTTGATCCGGCCCGAGCCTCCGGACTCAATTCCGAGCTCAGGGTTCTAACCCCTCCCTTTCGGGAGGAATGCCTGCTGCGTTTTGTTAGCTCGGTCTGGTTTTAGCTTCTTCCTCCCTCTGCCTACTGAGAATCCGCCTGACCGACCGCCGAGGGGGGCTTTAAACCCGGGTCTCCCAGCTCCCGAGGCCCCCTCCGCAAATAACGGAAGTGTTGCCTCCCTGAATCACTGGAATCCCTGTGCTTCTGGTGGTGTGTGAAGAGATGCTGTTAAAGGCTCCCAGCCCTGTTCTTTGGAGGGAGAAAGTCGTGCCTTGTTCTTGTTACAGGGTTTCAAATTTTCCGTGCTGGTCATTCTAAAACAAAACGTTGGCCTGTGGAAGACCAGCACTAGCTGCCCCCCGCTTATGCATGAGGATCATAACTATTCCCCACCGTGCAGTTACCCAGATGGGTAAGAATAAATTTAGCTCAGTTCGTATCACGTCTGGACAACTTAATCAATGAATTTTAAAATGATAGTTCTTTTGTTGCAATTTAAAACTTAATAAATGGAAGAAAACCACATAAAAAGTTAAAAAAAAAAGTCATCTATCACTGCCTTGTCCTTTTAGGCAGTCTTTCTCCTTCCTCATCCCTCCTCCTTTTCTGAAACAGTGATCAGTTAAATTCTGCTCTTGTTTCTAGTGTGCAAATGGACTCCACTATGGTCCCATTCACTAACGTAACTTTTCAAGACTAAAATGCCCTGACACCACCTTTCCCCCCCACATGAATTGCTTCCCCTATTGGAATGTAAGGGGTGTTTGTTTGTTTGTTTGTTTTTAAGATGAAAACACTGTGTTGAGATCCACTTTAGTCCTCTTTCTGGTTGTAGATGGCTCTCTATCATATTGGAATTGGTCTGAGTCACTTCACCGTGGAAAAACTAGGTGGCGCAGTGGATAGAGCAGCAGCCCTGAAGTCAGGAGGACCTGAGTTCAAATCTGGACACTTAACATTTCCTAGCTGTGTGACCCTGGACAAGTCACTTAACTCCAGTCTCAGGGAAAAAAAAAAGCAGAATGGATCAATTCACAACTCTACCAACAATGTATCAGTATCCCAGTTTTCCCACATCTCCAATATTTTTCATTATCTTTTCCTATCATTTTAGACAATCTGAGAAGTATGAAATGCTAACTTAGAGTTGTCTTAATTTGCATTTCTCTAATCAATAGTGGTTTGGAGCATTTTTTCATATGATTAGAGATGGCTTTAATTTTTTCATCTGAAATTTGTCCGTTCATATCCTTTGACCATTTACCAATTAGGAAATGGCTTATATTCTTATAAAGGTGATTGAGTTAGTTCTCTATATATTTCAAAAATAAGGCCTTTATCAGAAATTCTGGAAATAAATTTTCTCCCAGTTTTCTGCTTCCTTTCTAAACTTGGCTGCATCAATTTTGTCTCTACAAAAAACTTTTTAATTTAATATAATCAAAATTATCCATTTTACATTTTATAATGTTCTCTAATTCCTCTAGTTTAAATTCCTTCAAGAGGTTTATGTTCCAAAAGAGGGGAAAAGCACATAAAAGAGGGCTGAAAGGTACTGGGGTAATACTTAATGAGGGGGAAGTGTCAAAATCTATACAGGCAAAAGAATTCTTCCAGGAAAGGGACAGGCTTGGGCCTTTCTTCCAAATAGAGGGAATGGGAGAGAGAACATCAAGGTGGCAAGGTCACAGATGCTGAGAAAGTTTCTTTGATGTTTTTTATTTATATGCACTTAGCACAGAGCTTGGTACCACAATAGTATGTATCTAATAAACGCTTTTTGATCTGTTTAGTAGTCAAGTTAACTTTTTAAAAGTTAGCAAATTCTATAGGCTTATAGTGATGATGGTCATATCACCCATCCCACCATTCCTGCTTCCTTCTGATCTAAAACCAGTGAGTCCACCTTTGGAGTATGTCCAGTTAGGGTAATTATTTTGGGGCCAGCATTTTGGAATAGCCTTCCTGGGCCAGGCAGGCCAGAATGACCAAAGGGAACAGTAGGCTAGCAAAGAGGCAGGGCCTGGGAATGAGTGCTCTTGACCAGGACACCCACACATAACATAACAATATGGAGCATGTGCTTGAGAGCCCAGCTTCTTAAACAGTGGTTCTTCACCCCAAGTGGTGTCTCATAACTGAATTGGGGATCATGAAATTATGATTTACTATCTGTAAATATCTGATTTTTATACTTCTTTTATATACTAATATACCTGGGATCATGTAAAATTTCTTGAGTGAAAAAAGTTTTCTAGAGTGTGATAATTTAACTTTTGAGTTGGTTTAAATGCCCTCTGGTCTAGCCAGGGGTTCTTAACCCAGTGTCCACATACTCTTATAGATTTCAGTAGGTTTTTGTAAACTTGGATGGGGAAAATGTTTATATCTTTATTTTGATTAACCTCTGGTTTCCTTTCTGTCCTTTGTATTTAATTTTATGCATTTAAAATTTTTGGGAAGGGGCTCATTAGTTTCATCAGACTGCTGAAGTGGTATATAATAATAGCAACAAAAAGGTTTGAGAGCCAGCCCCTACTTTCAGTGGAAAGCTAGGTCCTGAGAATAAGCTTTCTCCATCTTTCCTTGTGGCCGAGAGGACCCTGAAGAACTGGGTGGTGGTTTTTAAGTGCTATACCCCATCTGCTGAGGCTGGGGTTTTTTCCTTCCTCATCTGTATCCCAACAAAGGATCCTCTTTAAGGGGCTTTACTGGAAGGCTTCTTTCTCCCTTAGGCTTCTATATATTTAAATATACTCTATACTTCAAGCTCACTGTCTGGTTTGATGTAAGTCACACAGGGAATGATCTCATCAATCTACCTATTTGAACAGACTTGATATTGCACCCAGTTGAAATGCCTTGTTTGAATAAAAATGCCCACTTTGGGGGGCTGTGATCCCAGGGAATCACATAACCCTATTTGCCTGAGTTTCCTTATCTACAAGGAAGTGGCAAATTCCAAAACAAAGAGTCAGACAAAACTAAAACAAATGAACAATATAGCTGAGGAGGGTTTGAACTAAAATGGTATACGTGTGAGTGGGAAAAAGGGATGGATGTGAGCCATGTTGTAGATACAGAAGGGACAAGTCCCTATGAAGACAGATATGGAAAGTGAAAGAAAATTCAAGTTGTGAGCCTGGAGTGGGGAGTGGTGCCCTGAAGAATAATTGGGTGGACAATTTGGAGATAAGTTATAATTAAGTGGAAAGGTTATGAATTCTGTTTTGTACCTATGAAGTTTGAGATATTATTATCATTCCCACTTGATAGTTGAGGAAACTGAGACAAATAGAGGTTATTTGTCCAGAACATCTAGCGGCTGTATTGATGAGGTAACATGATGCGGTAACAGGGAACACAATTAATTGAGGTCTAGTGGCAGGATTGGGGTACAGGGAGTCACATGGAGCTCCCCTTTAACCCCTTAGGATTCGGAGCTAGGATACAAAGTTAAATCAGGTCTAGTGGTGGAGAGAGTTCCCTGTAAATGAATATACAGGCCCCAAAACCTAGATGGGTAAAAAGATGTTTATTGCCAGGTTTGGAAGCAAGGTTAAGGTCTGGTTAGTAAAAGGCATTAGATAGAGGTAGATACACACCAACAGCAGTGGCAGGGACAGAGAATCTCTGATGCAAAGCAACTTGGCTGGCATCTTTCAACTCTCTAACCAAAGATGATTCCACCTTGGCTCTTTTATCTGCTTCAAGAAGCCTATGGGCTGATTCCTGGAAGGCCAGATTTTTGGCGGTCTTTTCAGATAGTTGGGGGATGGGTTATCCAAGCCAGCTTAGATCCGGTGGGGGGGCTGGGTACAAGCCCAAACTCAATCAGATTCTGATCTCTCCCCTTGGGGTTTTGACCAGATCTTGTAAATCAAAGATACAAGGAATCTTAAAGGGGGCTAAGCCCACATCAGTATGAGGCTGAATTTGAATCCAGCACAAAGGAAGACAGGAAGTCTATGCAGCAAATGAAAAGATACATGGCAAGTAGGGGGTAAGGGAGGGGCAGCTGTAAAGACACAGACGGGAAATGGACTATCTTGTGTGAGCAGCGAGACAGCTAATATGATTGGACTATAGTGTGTGGGAAGGAGGCTAGGATATAATGAGGTTGAAAATACTGATTGGGTCCAAATTATTAAGGGCTTCAAAAACCAAGGAGAGCAGCTTATGGGAGCTGCAGGAGTTTATTGAGCAGAGAGTGACATGGTCAGGAAAATCACTTTGGTAGCAATGTGAAGGATAGCATGGAGAAGGATATGAGGCAGGAGATGAATTAAGAGGCCTCTGCAATAACTTCTTGCTTAATTGTTTCAGAGGTGTCCAACTTTTCATGACCTCAATTGGAGATGTTTTTTTTCAAAGATAGTTAAGTGACTTGCCATTCCCTTCAATTCACTGAGGCAAACAGGGCAAAGTGACTTGCCCAGTGTCACACAACAAGTGTCTGAGGCTGGATTTGAACTCATGAACATGAGGTTTCTTGATTTCATGTCCTGTGCTAGTCTATCCATAATGTCATATTGTTGCCTACTTCAATAACTAATGGGGTAGTTACTGAACTATAAGATGGTATTTGTGTGAATAAAGAGAAGGCATCTGATGAGAGAAACACAATGGAGGTAGAAACAGCAAAATTTCAATTTATTGAATATGGGCATCAATTAAAGAAACAAGTTTATGGTGTAATTAGAATCAATGGCTGGCCTTGTTTGAAGGGGTACATTAACATATACATTGAAATGAAGATAGAGGTTGGAGAAGATGGGAAAGTTTATCTTATATATCAGGGCTTCTTAACCCTTTTCACTCGACCACTTTTCACCAGAGAAATTTTTATGTGAATCCAGGTAAATAGGTATTTATTAATTATTTATTTAATCTATTTAATCTAATAAGTATACAAATCAAACATTTACTGAAAATAAATCATAAAGAAATTCATTTTAAAACAATTCTTTGCTGTGCATATAATTTTAGCATTTATTAAAGACAAAAGCAAATTTGCATACTAAGATATGGATATGCTTGTTTAATTTTACATAAAGAATTAAATCTTGGTGGAATATACCTTTTACTGTTGTCAAATTTTTTGCCACCCCCACATTCACTTGTACATGACCATATATGGTGGTCTTGGTCTATAATTTAAGCAGTTTTTTTATATATGATATGAAGACTATGTGGTGAACTTCCTAAGAAAGGATAAAGCTTCCAAAGAGAAACTGTTGAGTAATGACTGTGGAGTGAATTTTTGGAAGGGACAGCTAAATGGTGAGGTGGTTAGAGAGCTGGGCCTAGAATCTTCCTGGATTCAGATGGCCTCAGACTGTCTGTGTGGCCCTGGGCAAGTCACTTAACCCTGTTTACCTTAGTTTCCTCATATGTAAAATGAGCTGATAAGGAAATGGCAAACCACCCTAATAATATCTTTGCCAAGAAAACCCCAACAAAGTTATGAAGGGTCAGACATGACAAAAAGTGACTGAATGACAAATATAAATCTGTGAGATTCCTGTTTGTCCTTAGCCCAGTGTGTGTATGTGAAAAGTGAGGGACAATCTAGTTCTAGAGAAGGTGCCTTCAGCGCTACAACGTGACAATTGGAGGGTTGGGGAGGGACACAGCCTTCTGTGGGAAATTTGTTAGAGACAAACCAGGTACAGAGGGTGGAAGAGAAGGGTCAGGCCTTGCCCTGTGACCTTGGTCAAGTTAGTCTTTGGATCTCACTTAGCTTCCAGATATTTGAAGAACTCTTCTGTGGGAGAACTAGAATTACTAAATAGAATTTTGAAACCAAATTTGAGAAATGTATGGCCTCCATCTAGTGGCATAACCTGGTCATTGCATCAATTCAGTTTTCCATTTAGTGAATACTTTAAAAACTGCAACTATTGAAGGAATAATTTTTTTTTAAAGACAAGCAATAGTTAGTAACAACTATCCAAAATCATGTATTGATATTTGCATAGACTTTCCCTGCAATAATTCTGTGAGGTAGATCAGTCATTCTCTTGCGGCAAGTTCACTTGGCCTTAAGGTCCAAAAGATTTTAGTTCAAATTTTGCCTTAAACACCTCAGAGCTTTGTGATGATTTACAGGTCATGGAATTTCTCTGAGCCTTAGTTTCTTCCTATGCAAGTTATGGATAATAAAATAGTACTGACTTTATGGTATTACTGTGAAGAACAAAGTGAAATAAGGTATATAATTTGCAGCCTCCATAAAGTATATGTAAATAATGATTAATTTTTAAAGTGAATATTCATGTCTTTTTATATCATTAAAATTTCCATAAGTCCCTGAATCCTTTTCCCAAAGAATCACCCTATATAACAAATAATATTTAAAAGACGAAAAAGGAGAAAAAATCAGGAAATATGATCAATAAATCAAGTTTGAAATTATGTTCAATGTGCCTCGGACTTAATACTTTTGCAAAGAAAGGGGAGAGTGTTATGTCTGATGTCTTTTTTTTTTTTGAAGACATGCATCTGCTTTGTAATTTTGCCATTCAAATTTTTAAAAATATGGCTTACTTTAACATTCATTTTTTAAAGTTTTGAATTCCAAATTCTCTTCTTCCTGTCCCTTCCCCAACTGAGAAGGCAAGAAATCTCTCAATTATGTAGGTGGAATTATTTTTAAAATATATTTCCATTATTAGCCATTCTATGGCTATTTTTTGATATGTCTTTTTATTATTATAGCCATCAAATATATTATTTTCTTGGCCCTGTTTACTCCATTCTATATCAGTTCATATAGTTGCTCTTTCCATGCCTCTCTATATCATACTCATCATTTCTAATAGCACAGTAGTATTCCGTTATATTCATGTAGCATGATTTTACTTAGTCTTTCTTTAGTTTAGTTTTTTTATTTAGTTCTTAGCTCTACTTTGTTTTCCATTATTTACTCTCAGAAAAAGTGCTGCTACAAATATTTTGGGATCTATGGTGACACTCTTTATCAATTATCTTCTTGGGGTACAGATTAGGTAATGGATTTTCTGGGTCAATGAATATGGGAATTTAATAAGCTTTGTTTGCAAATAAATATGAGCTATTATTTATTTTCAGAATATTTTGTCAAAGAACTTAAACACTTAAGCTTCTACATAATTCAGCTACTCTAGCCCACAAAGAATGAATTTGTTTTCAGAAAATGAAGAATTTTCTGTACCTAAAATATAAATTGACTGCTGGAAACTTAGTGGGTAGAGCACTGAGCTCTGAAATGAATTCAAGGTAGCGTCATATCACAGACTTAAAACTGGAAGAAACTTTATCAGGTATTTCTCCTAACCCATTTTACAGAGCTTCAAAGTGCCTTAGTGATGGATTCCAGGAATCGAACCTACGCTTTTAGATCCCAAATTATCCCTTATCTGTAAAATGGTAATGGATAAATAGTCAGGAGGTACCTTGGAGATCATTTAATTCTAAAACTTCATTTTACTGATGAGAAAACTGATCAAGTGATTTTCCCAGGGATCACATAGCTAGCAAATATCCAAGTCCTTTCACTCTAAATCCACTGCTCTTCCTCCTAAGTTACTAAGCTATATGCAATGCATATAAATACTTATTGCAGGTGGAAAGGGTTTTTATACTTTCATATTTATTGTTCAGTGCCTCTATTTGGGGTTTTCTTGGCTAAGATACTGGAGCCCATTTGCTGTGTCCTTCTCTGTCAGAGTTAAGTAACTTGCCCAGAATCATAGAACTAGGAAGTATTTGAGGCTGAATTTAAACTCTGCACTTTGAAGTTCTGTAAAATGGAAGGATTAGGAGAGATCACTGATAAAGTTTCTTCCAATTTTAAGTATGTGATATAACACTATGGTGAGGCATGGAGGTTGAATGACTTAGCAAGATCACACAATTAGAAGTAATGATAGTAGGCCTTGAATTCATATCAGAGCCAATTAATAATTAGATAGAATAGACTTCTACAATCAGGTTGGTTTTGTCTGTTTGTTTGTTTCTTTTGGGGGGAGGTTAATACCCTGTAGTTTCATCTCTGTAGAGAGCTTGCAGTGAGGAAACTCATTTTCCTAAATCAGATTTCCAGTTTCTTCACAACTGGAGTTGCCTAAGGACACCAAAAGGTTAATCATAAGTGTCCCAGGCTGACTTAAGCTAGGGTGGATTTTAGTGCTCCATTTTTCTTTTAATTTTTTTTGAGTTAGAATTTTTCTTCAGACATTTTTAAAATTAATTTTATAATTATAACTTTTTTTGACAGTATATATGCATAGGTAATTTTTTTTACAACATTATCCCTTCTACTCCCTTCTGTTCCAAATTTTTCCCCTCCTTTCCTCTACCCGCTGCCCTAGATGGCAGGCATTCCCATACATATTAAATATCTTATAGTATATCCTAGATACAATATATATGTGCAGAACCGAATGTTGTTGTTGTTGTTGTTGCAAAGGAAGAATTGGATTCGGAAGGTAAAAATAACCTGGGGAGAAAAACAAAAAATGCTAACAGTTTACACTCATTTCCCAGTGTTGCTTCTCTGGGTGTAGATGATTCTGTCCATCATTGATCAATTGCAATTGGATTAGCTCTTCTCTATGTTGAAGATATCCACTTCCATCAGAATACATCTTCATATAGTATTGTTGTTGAATTGTATAATGATCTCCTAGTTCTGCTCATTTCACTCAGCATCAGTTGATGTAAGTCTCTCCAAGCCTCTCTGTATTCATCCTGTTGGTCATTTCTTACAGAAAAATAATGTTCCATAGCATTCATATACTATAATTTACTCAACCATTCTCCAATTGATGGGCATCCGTTCATTTTCCAGTTTCTAGCCACTACAAAAAGGGCTGCCACAAACATTTTGGCACATACAGGTCCCTTTCCCTTCTTTAGTATTTCCTTGGGATATAAGCCCAGTAGTAGTATGGCTGGGTCAAAGGGTATGCACATTTTGATAACTTGGGCATAATTTTGGGCATAATTCCAGATTGCTCTCCAGAATTGTTGGATTCTTTCACAACTCCACCAACAATGCATCAGTGTCCCAGTTTTCCCACAGCCCCTCCAACATTCATCGTTATTTGTTCCTGTCATCTTAGCCAATCTGACAGGTGTGTAGTGGTATCTCAGAGTTGTCTTAATTTGCATTTCTCTGATCAATAGTGATTTGGAACACTCTTTCATATGAGTGGAAATAGTTTTAATTTCATCATCTGAAAATTTTCTGTTCATATCCTTTGACCATTTATCGATTGGAGAATGGCTTGATTTCTTATAAATTAAAGTCAATTCTCTGCATATTTTGGAAATGAGGCCTTTATCAGAACCTTTAACTATAAAAATGTTTTCCCAATTTGTTACTTCCCTTCTAATCTTGTTTGCATTAGTTTTGTTGTGCAGAAACTTTTTAATTTGATATAATCAAAATTTTCTATTTTGTGATCAATAATGGTCTCTACTTCTCCCTTGGACACAAACTCCCTCCTCCTCCACAAGTCCGAGAGGTAAACCATCCCATGTTCCTCCAATTTATTTATGATCTCGTTCTTTATGCCTAAATCTTGGACCCATTTTGATCTTATCTTAGTATGTGGTGTTAAATGTGGGTCCATGCCTAGTTTCTGCCATACTAATTTCCAGTTTTCCCAGCAGTTTTTGTCAAATAATGAATTCTTATCTCAAAAGTTGGGATCTTTGGGTTTGTCAAACACTAGATTGCTATTTTTATTCACTATCTTGCCCTGTGAACCTAACCTATGCCACTGATCAAATAGTTTATTTCTTAGCCAATACCATATGGTTTTGGTGACTTTTGCTTTATAATATAGTTCTAGATCAGGTACAGCTAGACCACCTTCATTTAATTTTTTTTTCATTACTTCCCTGGAAATTCTTGACCTTTTGTTGTTCCATATGAATGCTGTTATTTTTTCTAGGTCATTAAAATAGTTTCTTGGGAGTCTGATGGGTATAGAACTAAATAAATAGATTAGTTTAAGGAGTATTGTCATCTTAATTATATTCGCTTGGCCTATCCAAGAGCACTGAATGTCTTTCCAATTATTTAAATCTGACTTTATTTTTGTGGCAAGTGTTTTGTAATTTTGCTCATATAATTCTTGACTTTCCTTTGGTAGATATATTCCCAGATATTTTATAATATCGACAATTATTTTGAATGAAATTTCTCTTTGTATCTCTTGCTGTTGGATATGTATAAAAATGCTGAGGATTTATGTGGATTTATTTTGTATCCTGCAACTTTGCTGAAGTTCTGAATTATTTCTAATAGCTTTTTAGCAGTCTCTTTAGGGTTCTCTAAGTATACCATCATGTCATCTGCTAAGAGTGATAGTTTGATTTCCTCATTACCTACTCTAGTTCCTCGAATCTCTTTCTCGGCTCTTATTACCAAGGCTAGCGTTTCTAGTAATGGTGATAGTGGGGAACCTTGTTTCAGTCCTGATCTTACAGAGAAAGGTTCCAGTTTATCGCCATTACATATGATGTTTACAGAGGGTTTTAAATATATGTTCCTTATTATTTTAAGAAATAGTCCATTTATTCCTGTACTCTCAAGTGTTTTTAGTAGGAATGGATGTTGGATTTTATCAAATGCTTTTTCTGCATCTATTGAGATGATTATGTGGTTTTTGTTAATTTGGTTATTGAAATGGTTGATTATGCTAATAGTTTTCCTAATTTTCAACCAGCCCTACATTCCTGATATAAATTCCACTTGGTCATAGTGTATTATCCTGGGGATGATTTTCTGTAGTCTTTTTGCTAATATTTTATTTAAGATTTTAGCATCAATATTCATTAGCGAGATTTGTCTACAATTTTCTTTCTCTGTTTGCAGCCTACGTGGTTTAGGTATCAGTACCATATCTGTGTCATAAAAGGAATTTGGTAGGACTCCTTCAATCCCTATTTTTTCAAATAGTTTATATAGCATTGGAGTTAGTTGTTCTTTAAATGTTTGGTAGAATTCACATGTAAATCCATCTGGTCCTGGGGATTTTTTCTTAGGGAGTTAGTTAATAGCTTGTTCTATTTCTTCTTCTGAAATGGGACTATTTAGACTATTTACTTTTTCCTCTGTTAATCTGGGCAAGCTATATTTTTGAAGGTCTTCTTCCATTTCATTTATGTTATCAAATTTATTGGCATAAAGTTGGGCAAAGTAACTCCTAACTCTTGTTCTAATTTCCTCTTCATTAGTGTTGAGTTCTCCCTTTTCATTTTCAAGACTATCAATTTGCTTTTCCTCTTTCCTTTTTTTAATCAGATTTATTAAGGGTTTGTCCATTTTGTTAGTTTTTTCATAGAACCAACTCTTAGTTTTTTTTAATTCAATAGTTGTTTTACCTTCAATTTTATTAATTTCACTTTTATTTTTAGAATTTCAAGTTTTGTGTTTGTCTGGGGGTTTTTAATTTGTTCCTTTTCTAGCAATTTTAGTTGTAAGCCCAATTCGTTGACCTTCTCTTTCCCTATTTTATGCAAGAATGCCTCTAGAGATATAAAACTTCCCCTTATTACTGCTTTGGCTGTATCCCACACATTTTGGTATGATGTCTCATTATTGTCATTTTCTTGGGTGAGTTTATCAATTATGTCTATGATTTGCTGTTTCATTCAATCATTCTTTAGTATAAGATAATTTAGTTTCCAATTATTTTTTGTTCTATTTTCCCCTGGCTTTTTATTAAATGTAATTTTGATTGCATTGTGGTCTGAAAAGGATGCATTTACTATTTCTGCCTTACTGCATTTGAATTTTTAGGTTTTTATGTCCTAGTATATGGTCAATTTTTGTATAGGTTCCATGAATTACTGGGAAGAAAGTGTACTCCTTTCTTTCTCTATTTAGCTTTCGCCAAAGATCTACCATATCAAACTTTTCTATTGTTCTATTTACCTCTTTGACTTCTTTCTTATTTATTTTGTGGTTTGATTTATCTAATTCTGAGAGTGCAAGGTTGAGATCTCCCACTATTAGTTTTGCTGTCTATTTCTTCTTGCAGCTCTCTTAATTTCTCTTTTAAGAATTTAGTTGCTGCACCACTTGGTGTGTATATGTTTAATATTGATACTGCTTCATTATCTATGCTACCCTTTAGCAAGATATAATGCCCTTCCTTATCTCTTTTAATTAGATCAATTTTTGTTTTTGCTTGATCTGAGATGAGGATGGCTACCCCTGCTTTTTTGGCTTCACCTGAAGCATAGTAGATTCTGCTCCACCCTTTTACTTTTATTCTGAATGTATTACCCTGTTTCAGGTGTGTTTCCTGTAAACAACATATTGTAGGATTCTGGCTTTGAATCCAGTCTGCTAATTGCTTCCTCTTTATGGGGGAGTTTACCCCATTCACATTTATGGTTAGAATGACTAATTCTATATTGTTTGCCATCCTGTTAACCCCTACTTATGCTTTTCTCCTTTCCTTCCCTCTTACCCCCCTCCCCAGTATTAAACTTGTGAGCACCACTTGCTTTTCACAGCCCTCCCTTTTTAGTATTGCTCCCTCACCTTAAAGTTCCTTCCCCTATTTTACCCTTTTTCCTCACAATTTCTGTATTCCCTTCCCCTTAGCTTATTCCTTCCCACCCACTTTTCAATGAAGTGGAAGAAGTTTCACCATAAATCGAATATGTCAATTGATACACACTGTTCGTCCCCCTCCTTTCTTTCTCTCAGATATAATAGGTTACTTTTGCCTCTTTATGAGATGTAGTATCACCACTTAACCTTTTTTATGATATAATTTCCTATCCACCTCTGATTTCTAGGGCAAATTATACATTGTTCTAGGGCAAATTATATATGTGTTCTTTACATATCTTTATGGCAGAAATATAGTTCTCAAGATTTCTTTTTACCTTTTTAGAAATCTCTTGAGTTCTGTATTTGAAGATCAAACATTTTGTGTAGATCTGGTTTTTTCATCGAGAATAGATGGAATTCATTTATTTCGTTAAATGTCCATCTTCTTCCCTGGAAAAGGATGCTCATTTTTGCTGGGTAAGGTATTCTTGGCTGCATATCAAGTTCCTTAACCTTTTGGAATATCATATTCCAGGCCCTTCGTTCCTTTAATGTGGACACTGCTAGATCTTGGGTTATCCTTATTGTGGCTCCTCCATATCTGAATTGCTTTTTTCTAGCAGCTTTCAATATTTTTTCCCTTTGTCTGATGGTTCTTGAACTTGGCCACTATATTTCTTGGCGTTTTGATTTTAGGGTCCCTTTCAGTAGGTGATTAATGAATTTTTTCAATGTCTATTTTACCCTCTGTTTCCAAAACGTGTGGGCAGTTCCCTTTAATAATTTCCTGGAAAATAGTTTCCATGCTATTTTTTTCCTCACATTTTTCAGGGTGTCCAGTTATTCTCAAATTGTCTCTCCTGGATCTGTTTTCTAGGTCAGTTGCCTTTCCAATAAGGTACTTGACATTCTTTTCAGTTGTTTTGTTTTTCTGGTTTTGCTTGACTACTTCTTGGTTTCTCTTGAGTCATTCATTTCTAAGTGTTCAATTCTAATTTTCAATGATGTATTTTCTTGACTCACTTTTTTATATCTTTTTGTAATTGTCCAATTGAGTTTTTATCTTCTATGGAATTTTTTTTCCATTTTATCCATTTTATTTTTTAGATAGCTGTTTTATTTTTCCACCTCACTAATTTTATTTCTCAATGATTTGATCTCTTCATCCTCTTTGGATGACTTTTCCACACTCTCTTGTCAAGCTTCCCTTTCCTTTTCCCATTTCTCTTCTATCTCTCTTGTGAGAGCCTTTTTGACTTCCTCTATGAGAGTTTTGTGTATTGAGGAGCAGATCATATCTTCCTTAGGGGATTCTTCTGGAGACAGTCTGCTTTTAGTCCCCTCAGGGTTTGAAATCTGCTCTCTATCCATACAGAAGCTGTCAATGGTTAGAGCCCTTTTATATTTTTTGTTCATTTTGTCAGAGCAGGAATCAAAGAAAACAAATTGACAAGAGAAACAATTAGTCTGTTTTTTTTTTTTTTTGGGGGGGGGCTGGATGGTGTTACCAGGCTTCCTCTGGAGACTGCAGGAGACAGCAGCGAGGCACTAACAGGATAGTGATGGCTGTGCTGGGTCTGCACTCTGAGGCTCTTAGAATGCGCTGAGTCACTCTGGGTGGGTGTGGGGGTAGCCAGCTCCAGAGAAAGGCTAGCTTTCCAGGGTTTTATTCTTTCTTTTTTTTTTTTTTAAAAAAATTAATTAATTAATTTGTTTTTTTCCCTAAGGCTAAGGTTAAGTTACTTGCCCAGGGTCACACAGCTAGGAAGTGTTAAGTGTCTGAGACCAAATTTGAACTCAGGTCCTCCTGAATTCAAGGCTGGTTCTCTATTCACTGTGCCACCTGGCTGCCCCCCAGGGTTTTATTCTTTACCTCTAGTGTTTACACCTTCTCTGCTGTTCCTGGCTTGCTGCCAAGATGGAATATTCACACTGGGTTAAAGGTCATTTCACAAAAAAAACAAACAAACAAACAAAAAAAACAACGGAAGAGATCGCACCCCTCCTCCCTCAGGTCTGAGCAGTGTGAGCTGCCTGCCTTGCTCTCCCTCCTGTCCTCCTGCCTTGCCCTCGCTCTTGTCCTCATCCTGCGCCCAGTCTGTTCGTCCCCTCCCCCGAGCAAACACAGACCTTCTCTGGCGAATTTCAAGGATGTCTTCTGTTGGTGATTATTTGTGGGGTTTTTTTCTGGTCAAGCATTAATTCCAAGGCTTGTCATGAAGTAAGTTCTGAGAGAAAACACGGAGCTCAAGCAGCTGTGTGCCTCCTCACCACCATCTTGGCCCAGAACGTGCTCCATTTTTCTATCTCATTTCACAAATGTACCTTAAGTTATGAGAGTGAATAGTCCTTTTAGATAACAGGAGAAACTGGGGATAAGATTAGGTTTCTGTGGGAAAGGGGCAAATACAAGCCAAGAAAATTAATAATTTTAATGGGGTTAAACTATGAACTATATAGAAATATTGAGGCACTTAGGGGGAAACTGGACTCCGTGCATGTTGCATTAGTAGTTAGCAAAAAATGAGCCCTACATGGCCAGTTCAGCCTTGAATATCCCATCTGGCAGTATGCACAGATATAGCCCTCTGATTAATCTTGAGTCATCACCTCTATGTAAGCAACTGCTCCTCTGAGCAAAGCATTTATTTTTTACTACTTTATGGCAGTCCTTTTTCCAGATCATATCTGTGACCATGATTAAAGGCAGATACAATGGTCCCTTGGTCTAGCTTACGTATATTTGTACTGAACTAGAGGGCCTTTTTACAAAGTCTCAAGTTTCAAATGGAACTGCCATCTTGTCAGTTTGGGATTTCTCTGCATCTATGAGGACTGCGATTCATCCATGCTGGGCCGTCTGGTGTCACTCACTGACTTTTGTCTCTGTTCTCCACAGGTATTCATTCACTGTTTGAGAGACTTTACTTGCTTTGTTATCACAAGAATCCCATCAAAACACTTTGCTTTCTTTCCGTCATTCCTCATTCCATCCATCATCCCAACTTTTTTTTTCCTGTCCAACAACGTCTTTATTATACCCTTTACTCATATTATTCTTTAGTGTCTTGTTAATTGCAGCCCATTGGTAGCCAGGTACTATTATTATATAGCAACATCAGTAAAGCCTGAATTCAAGTTCTGCCCCATACTTCCTTAATTGTATAATACTGGACAAGTCACTTAGCTTTTCTCAGACTGAGTATCCTCATCTGTAAAATAAGGAAAATAATAGTACCCACTTCACAGGATTGCTAGGACAATTAAATGAGATAGATATGTAAAATGTTTTAGAAACCACAAAATACAATATAAATGCTAATTATTTTTATAATGCCATATGTAAACATGAGTATCTGGGAGACTTCACCATCTACAAGGATTTACTTGTTCATCATCTTGAATTGGTGATGAACTGCGTCTCCTCTTTTACATTGATGATTACCTTTAACTAGCCTATTACTCTGTGCTCCTGGAATTATGGCCAGAAATTTTTGTGGTTAATTTTAATTAGTATTCACTAAGAACAGTTCCAGGGGAAAAAAAATCTCTACATAATCTAAAGCTAATACATTGTGCAATTTTTAGAATAGATGTCAAAGGTAAATTTGAATTTAATCTTAGATCTTAAATTTTTATCTAGCATAAGACCTCAAATTCAGAGGCTATCACCATTCCTTTCCATGGAGATGTAAAATATAATTTAGATATTGACTGAGACTTGAGAAAGAGGAGTAAATGGGTTAAGTTTTCTCTGTAAGATTAAGCTAATTTTTCAATGACTATACTTTTCCTGCTGTTTTGGGGGATTATATTTTATCTTATTTACTTTACTTAAGGATTTTTGAAAGTCATCTAAGTCTCATTTGTAACATTTTCTTTCAGTAGGTATCTATATTTTTGTATTTTGTCTGTAACAGACTTTTGGGGTACAAGTTCATTTCTGGAACTTTGACCACAAAGCAAATAATTTTCTTGTTGACTGCTATTATAATTGTAGGGACATACTTCTATATTTCCTGCTGTTCTTCCTTCTGTTGATTTCAGTTTAAGGCACGGAGATGGGAAAAGCAGAAATACTTATTAGCATTGTCAAATTTTCTTGAATGGGACTGAAGTCAGGCATATGATGATCCTATTTTTATTCATTAATTTATTATTTTATTAAAGTTTTTTTTATTTACAAAACATATGCATGGGTCATTTTTCAATATTGACCTTTGCAAAACCTTCTGTTCCAAATTTCCCCCTCCTCCTTTCTTCCCCCAGATGACAGCTAGTCCAATACATGTTAAATGTTTTAAATATATGTTAAATCCAATACATAGTTACACAGTTATCTTGCTGCATAAGAAAAATAGGATCAAGAAGGAAAAAAAAAACTGATAAAGAAAACTAAATGCAAGCAAATAACAACAAGAAAGAATGAAATGCTGTTGAGTTCCACACTCAGTTCCCATGGTCCTCTCTGGGTGTAGATGACTTTTTTCATCACTGAACAATTGGAACTGATTTGAATCATCTCATTGTAGAAAAGAGCCACATCCATCAGAATTGATCATCGTAGAGTCTTTTTGAAGAAGCTAGGTTGTTTTTTTTTTTTTAATGATACTGGGCAAAAAGCAAATGAAACAGGAGTTTGCAGCAATGAATGCCCATCACAGGCTGACAGTTTCTCCTGAATTCTTAGAAGCTGCTCTTGTGCTGGCAACCTCTCATTAATAGGGGATTTTGAGAATGTGAATTAATTTTATTCTCTACTTTTCTATTTCTTTTATGACATGAATTTCAAGTAAATGAACCACTATAAATTGAGGCACACATATATTCTATATGTGTCTTTTTTTAATAGTATGTATATGTCTTAATGATCTGCACATATTTGTCATCATGATTCCATACTGGAAGAGAATGGAAAAAAAGTGTCAGTACTATTCTGTTCAACAAGTGTTCACTGAGTGTTTACTATATTTTTAGAATGTTGCAGATGTAACAGAAAAGTAGAATTCATTCCTTGCCTTCAAGGAATTAATACGTCATTGGAAAGACAAATCTAAAACCCATGAAACAAATTATTCAAGAACAATATATGTTTGAAATGTAGGAATGTTATTCTGACAAAGCACAAGTCTAACTATGGCACTTCATTACATAGAAAACTCCATATTGCTTTTAGGATGGATAATGAAATTCTTTGTTTAGCAATTAAAGCCCTTTAAAATCTGGCCTCTACAAGCACACTGCCATCTAGCTACACCGGTTACTTGTTCAAGGCATTCTTTTTCTTGAGTCTTTTTCATTGACTATTGCTCATGCCTAAAATACTTTTTTCTCGCCTCATTTCCAGCTATTTATTTCATTTTCTTCAAAACTAAGCTTATATTCCACTTTCTGGAGGAAATCTTTCCTAGTCCCATAATACCACTGACCAAGTTCTTTTCCTCTGAGATTACCTTCCTTCCATTTACTTTATATACATATTCAGAAATTCTTTTTCTGGAATGGTGTGCATGAAATATAAAAAGTATAGAGGAAGACCTCTGGTAGTTTTGATAACATGAGAAAACATGGACAAGAATATTGAAGGATGAGAAAGTACAGTAGCAGTTGGACTTGTATTAGTGGAGGGAGTGCTCACAGCAGTGAACTTCAAAATGTCAGAAGAACGGAGGTCCTTGTGGTGGGAATAATTTCTATAGCTAGCATAGAAAGGGAAGAAATTACAAATGGTAATGATTACAGGGAGATGACATCATAAATGACATGAAACAAAGTTCTCTTAAATCTTAAAGAGTTACAGATAACCCCATGAAGAAGCTACCATGGTCTGTTAGTAACAACTTATGAAGAGTTTAGTGCTGTAATCAAATTAAACTTATTTTGACACATTTGTAATAACATTTAATCATTATTATGCTGCATGAAAATTATACATAACAGATAAAAGAAATGACTCAAAGGCAGCTTTCCTCTACTTCAGAATTTGTTATGGTGCCTAGTCAAGATGGGGTTAAGGCAACACATGGCTTTGCCATAATTCCATTTAGTCTCCATTTGGGGCAATAGTCTGAAAAGCAGAGATCTATTTAAGAACCTGAGTCTTACTGGATGATAAATGGGAGGGGTCTCTATGAAGAATGATATCTTTGGGAGGTAATTCAAGCACATTAGAACTTCTGGAACTACATCAAATAATAAGGAATGAGATAGCATCCTTACTTTATTCTCAAATTTACTGCGAAACCTTCTAGTATTTCCTTTGCACATAATGCTAGCTGCTGATTTTAGATATATATTTTAAAATCATACTTTAAAGTTTCTTCTATGCTTATGCTTTTTTTGCATAAGTATCATATTTTACCAATTTTTTTTCTGAATCTGCTGACATGATCATGTGATTTTCAATCCCCAAACCATTTTCCAAGATATTTTTTACTTTCCTCCATCTTCACATTGATGTCAATATTGCAATGTTTGTATTTCAATGTTTATTATATTGTATTTAAGACATTTTAAGGAATGTTATATTCTTCGTCGCATTTCTTTACTTAACCCTGCACAACAGACTTTGACACAAACCGTCGGGTCGCTTCTGCTGAGTCCTTGGGAAGACTTTCTTGTAGCTTTGGGGCAGACAGCGACATCAGCGCTGCCGCTGCTCTTACGCAAGGAGAGCTTGTGAGCTGCCCCGTTTAGTGGCGGCGACTCTGCCTTCTGGCTTCCTTTGGTGCGGTTGCCCTTTGCCTTTCATTTTGAAGAGCTCCAATGTCCTCGCAGGCTTACGTCTTGATTCGTGCGTGAATGGGAGAGGCAAGGTTGCAGTCATCGGCCTCCCTCTCGGGTCTGGAGTCCCTGAAGTCCAGGGGAAGACAAAAATCCCGGGGACCGCCAGTGGCCTGCAATACAGTGGATCATCTCAAGTCTGTGATGTTGAGCAGGCTCAGTGCTCCCAATAGCCGCTTCAGCCACCTTTATGACCATTGGAATAAATCCTTCTCATCTGCCTGTTCCACTGGGGGGGCTCTTCACATCCCCGAACTCACCTATAGGTTTGAAGCCCAACAGTTATCTGCAGAAGCCTATAGCTGAGAGTGTTTACCAGGGTGTGGCTGCTAAGTATATTACAGGTTCTTGGAGCCACAAGGGGCTCCAAGGTGGGCCAGAACAGGGCCCAGCATGGCTTCACCCGAGAGGTACCAATCATCACTGATCACCCCATAATGTCAGTGTGGATGTAGTTCAACTAATCTAGTTGTCTATCAGCTTGCTGACAATCAGAAATGTTTACATTATTAAAATCCCCAGTTAAAATAATGCTTGTAGGTAGTTCTAACAATTGTGTCATCTTAGCAACCTTTTCCTGACACTTTTAATATCACACATAAGAAAAGGGATACATGCTATGGAGGACAGTTTCTCCTCCATTCTTTGGTTTACTATGGCTAAAATACTCCTTCACTTCACTTCAACCTTTTGTGACTTTACGCATAAGCTATTTTGTCATATAGCAGACATTCTGTCCGTGGGCTTTAGATTTAATACTTTCTCTGAGTGATTATACTTGTTAGAACTTTTCCTAGCATCAGCCATAAAATCTTTAGCTAAGTTAAACTTCTCACCAAGAAGAGTTATTAAGAGTAACTTTTGTTGGGGTCACAATAATTGTTGCCATGAAAATCTAGGGAAGGGGATGAATGACAGATAATTTCAAAGTGTTAAGCACTTCAAGGGAGGGGAAACTGAAACTTTTGAGGATCAGAGAAAAATACAAGGGCACTAGGATATCAGGATATAGAAGAGGGCTAGAGTTGCCATGTTTATTGGATTGAAATTGAAAGTGTTCCTTTAATCAATCAATGAACCAGTATACATTTAGTGTCTGCTATGTTTCAGGAACAAACCTAGCAGCTGCTCCTTAGTGCCAGATGCAACTTAGGATAGTAAAGGAAGTGAGAGAACACTATAATTATTTTTTTAAGATAATAAATTCGGATAGTGCAGTAATAGTTAAAACTGTCATTTGAATAGACATATTAGGGAAAAGATAAGGAGTATTTTCTTTATACTCTTAGGATAGTCACATAATCCAATAGGAACAGGTTATAGAAATGAATAATTATATACTTTAACATTACATAGTTTTTCGAACTTCCATAGGAAGTTAGATTTGTGATACAATTGTTATAGGGAACTCACAATGAGGAAGACAACTAATATGAATAAACATTGTTCTGAAAAATAAAAGTCTTAGAGGGGTGCCTGGAAAGACTTGCCCACAATTCTTTAAAGTAAAGTCCATATTAAAAAAATCATGCTAAATCAAATCTACAAAAATTTATTTGATGCTTATTATGCACCAAGCACATTGCTATGATGTGGGGATATAGAGAAAGGCAAAAATAAATCACAGTCCCATGAATTATTGTTGTCACAGACTACTTATGTAACAAATAAACTAACTTAAATTTGTACAATGTATTACATGCTATATTGGGCATCATTATTCAGGAGAGGTTGCAATTTAAAAAATATTGTTTTTACACAGTTCCTGCTCTAAAGGAAGTAAAAAAATTAATTTTCATTTCAAACTGTCTCGGAAGTACAAATGTCCAGTATTTCACTTAAACCAATATTAAAACTCTGTTGAAAACTCATTCATCTCATGAGAAGTCACTCTGACAACAGTAATGATTTGTATAATCATGCTTCAATGGTATAAATAAGCAAATATTAAAAACCAACACTCTCTTTCTACTCTCCTTCCTCCCCAAAAAAGGACTAACAAGGTAATTTTATTTTAGAGCAGCATATTTTTAAAGGATTTAAAAAAAAAAAACCTGAAATATGATTCTCTCCTGAGTTCTTTACTCATGCTTCCTGTCCCTCACCCCCTGCAATGTAGCCAGTTCAAAACATGCTAGAAAGACTATTGACATCAAGATGTATGAATATATAAAAAAATAGCTATGAAATTTATATAGCCTATCACTTGAATTAAGAAAACTTTCTCTTTGCAAATCACAATGCAATAATGATTTATCAAAGGTTTAGTTCAATGCAAATATTTGGCTTTCCACCAAAATGACCATAATGTTACTGTCAAATCAGTTAAATTTCTGTTCCCAGCAGCAAGGATTGGCCATCTGCTATGGCTGGCAAAGAGATGTACGTATTTCAAGATGTTAACAAACTGCAGGATCATACTATAAAACTGGTAAAAAAAATGATTTTTCAGAACTAGATTCTCTTGATGTAAAGCAATGATCTCAAACACAGAATGTGATTTAGAGCTAATTAGAAATTGCTCTCAGCTAATACCTAGCAACTATAAAAAAGCAAAAACTATTAGCAAATTCCTTTATTTGTTTAAAATAAATTTCTATTGTAAGGGATAATTTATTAAGTAAGACCCTGGGAAATCCTCAATCTATATATAAATAATACATTGCTTAAGGATGGACCCCAACCTAGAGAATATGCAATAAATTACAAGGCCTTAGTTTAAACATATATTTTAGAGTGAAGGGAATTGCTAAGGAAAATATTCAAGCTCAATTTTGTCATGCCATTAAACAGTTTGATAAAACAGTTAACCTCTTAGAGAAAAAGTAAATATGATCCAAATATATACACACACACTCGTGTGTGTGTGGTAAAAGAAATGAGAACTATGGAAAAGTGGAAAAAAGGGATTAGTAGTTTAACAGAAGAGTTATAAAATCTTACTCTAGCAACAAACTCTAAAAGTCAGTATGGAATAGAAATTAACTCAGAAGACAGCCTCCTCACCTCCACCACACCCTCTCCCCAAAAGTCAAAGGAATGGAGTAAAATGAAAATAAAACTGACCTGGAAAACAGATGTAGAAATAACTTAAGAATCATAGAATCAGAACCTAGATATCATAGTTCAAGAAATCATTAGAGAAAACTGCCAGTCATAAAAAAGAGCAATGTGAAAATAGAATCTACTGATCATAAAAGAAACTCCCAATTAAAAATTCCCAGAGTACCACTGAAAAGACTGTTTGCAAAAACTGTTAGAAAAATTTGCCGATAGTATAAAATTAATTACATTTAGGCCAACACTCCTTAAATTAAGAAAAGATAAGCTCTGCATGAGTATGAAACCAAAATGTAAAAGGCTATATCATAAACAAATTAGAGAAACATGGCAAAAGTACCAAGCAGATCTATGGATAGGAGAAAAGTTCATGACCAAACAAGTAAGAGAGAGAATAAAATGTATTGTTTTAACTACATAAAATTAACACATTTTTCACAAATCGAATAAAGCAAATTAAAGCAAACAATTGGGAAAAATTGTTGCAAGTTTTTCTGATAAAGGTTTCATTTTTTAAAGATATGTGAGAAATGTATTCAAATTTTAAAAAAAGCATTCCCCAATTGATTAATAATCTATGGATAAAAGTCAGCAAGAAAAGCTATAGAAAAGAAGAAATTATCAATTAAGCACTTACTAAGTGCAATGTTAATTTCATTTAAACCTCACAACCACCTTGGGAATGGGCTGCATAGTCCTCCTATTTTAAAATGCTCCCCAAAATACTACTAAGTAGAGAAATTGAAAACTTTCTAGAGATTTCATCTCATACTCATCAAAATGGCAACATAAAAAGGAAAATGATAAATAAGGTGGGGGAAAAGTCACATTGATAAATTACTCCTGTACTTGTGAATGGGTACAACCCTTTTGAAAGCAATTTGGGATTATCCTGAAAAAGTTACTTAACAGTGTGTGCTCTTTGATCTACTTATACTACTGTTGGATTTCTAGCAAAAAATAGATCAAAGAAAGGAAATAAAAAACTTTATGTAAAAAAGAAACTTAAAACAGCTATTTGTGGTGGCAAAATCCTGAAAACTAAAAATTGTCCATTAATTGTGGAATGGCTGAATACATTCTAGTAAATGAATGAAATAACATGTCATTGTACTGTATACATTGAATGAAACATATATTTTTGTATTACTGTCATCAAAAGAATTTATTGTGCTTGACTATTGCAAATTTGTTTTGTTAAAAAAAAAAAAAACAACTTCCCACTGAGTGGAGAGTGGGAGAGAAATTCGGTTTCTGTGTTGTTTTTTTGTTTTGTTTTTTAAATATAGGTGAAAAAGTGCTACAGATACAAAATACTGCCTGCATTATCAAATGAAATCAGTGGGGAAGCATAGTAACTCCAGTCACTGATAGCCTTCTTTCTTTCTCTCTCTCTTTTTTGGCTGAGGAATTGGGGTTAAGTGACTTGCCCAGGGTCACAGGAAATTTTAAGTATCTGAGACCAGACACTTAACAGGTCCTCCTGACTTCAGAGCTGGTCTTCTATCCATTGAGTCACCTAGCTGCCCCACTGATACTCTTCTTGAAGATAAATATAGATTTCTTCTGCACATAGCTGTTTAGCTAGCTCTTCAGCCAAAATCTTTTAAAAAATATATTTCAATTAACAAGAATTTTTTTCCTCTCCCACTTATTTCTCTCCCTTAAAAAACTGTAACAAATATGATCAGGCAAAAACAAATTCATATTTTAGCAATATAGAAAAATATATGTCTAATTCTCCATCTTCATGTCAAGAATGGGCAGCATAGCACATTGCACTGATCAGAGTTAAGTCTTTCCAACTTGTTTATTTTTATAATGTAGATATTATACAAATTATTGTGATTCTGTTCATTTCATTCTATAAGCTTCATACTATTTTTTGAGAGGTAGCATTTGAAGACTTAATTTATTTAAATTCTCTAAGAATTCATCTCTTATTATATTATTCATATCTAAGCATATCAGTAACTTCCATTGCTGGATTCCTAATCTGTAAAATGAAGAGGGCTGACTCTTCTAGTTTCAGCATTTCTTGTTCCTTGGTTCTCTTAGCAATACTTACTATTCCTTTTTAGTTTTAAGATCACTTTCCTTCACAGAGAAATTTAAAGTGAGGGCCAATGAGAATCAATAAAGAAAAATAAATCATACTGACTTTTGTCATCTGATGGTAAAAAATTGGAAATTGAGGGGGAGCATGGACGATTCAGAAAAACTGGAGAGACTTACATGAATTGATGCAAGTGAAGTGAGGAGAAACAGATTATTGTATACAAAAGTACTACACAATGGAGAACAGCAAATGACATTCTCAGCATAACGATCCAAGACAATCCCAAAGTACTTATGAATATGGACTTTCTTTTTTTTTGGTTGCAATATTCTTACATAAAAAGAGTAACAGGGAAATGTTTTGCATAAAAACAGTAAAAAGGTGGACATCAGATATCTGGTTACCTGTTATTTTAAAATCTGTTGCTGCGTCTGTGGGGAAAATCAGATTTTACCTAAAAGTGCTTTTCCCCAGGATTCTAATTTACACAAAACACAAAGTCTACCTGTTGAAGTTGCTTAGATATCAAATATCCATATAGAATTTTACAAAGTGAATTAGTTAGATTTCCCTATTGGCAACTAATTTGAGGTAAGGCATATGTCAGTGCTCAATACAATTTGAGGAGTACAAATTTTTCAGCAAAGGCAAAAAGAATAGGTGAATTAGGGTATAATAGATAATTTTTAAAAAAAGATCATAGATTTAGAATTAGAAGTGAATTCAATGGTCATCTAGTCTGGCCTCCTTGTGTTAAAGAGGAAATTGAATCAAAGAAGGTGTTGAAAAGGTTAAATGCTAGAATTGAATTTAAAAAAAGGATTTACATGTGTGTGCATACACACACACACACACACACACACACACACACACTAATGGACAACCTGTAAATAACTTTCAAAATCCAATTATCTTAATATAAAATGTTTTTATTGTTTTTGAAAACATTTAAAAAACAATTCTTGAGCACTTTCAATAAAAAAAGAGAACTGAAATGCTACTGCAATAGTCAACTACTGTCGTTTCAGCAGGTACAACAGACAACAAAACACTGGGGGAATCTGACTTTTTGCACTAAATGAAAATGTGGAATAGGGATTATTTTTTTCCTTATGGTGCAGTAAAGCACAGTATAGTACAAGACTATTATATGAACCTCAGATGCACTGCACAAAAACACTTTCCTTCTTTTCAGTTCAAAAGTCAGTGCTTATTGCAATTATATGCAAAATTATTTACTTCATGAAGTAGTATCATGATAAGATGATGCAAAATGTTTTAAACACGAGAACAATGAAAATAATCTGAGAAAAGAACATATTCAACAATAACTAAGAAGAATTAGCCAACATAAAAGAGGAAATAACTTGTGAATAACTATGCTTACCTGGTTAACACTGAACCAGTTTCAATATAGCAAAAAAAAAAAAAAAAAAAAAAAAAAAAAAGTGGTTACAGGAATATACCTAGTACTGTACAAGATAAGTCAATAACACTCATGCACGCTTTGTGATCATGTATTAACATGGTGAAGCAAACTAAACTTAATTTTTTCCTGCTGTAATATTCTCATGTAAGAGAATAAGAAATAGAAATATCTCATTGAGATCAATGCACATTGCTACATAAGACAATTTTATCTGTCACTTGGATGACATTTGTCTTTTCATAATGAAACACATTTAAAAAGTTATCTGTGGACTGTATTGGTTGCATTTATCCTAAGAGATGTGCCTACCACAGGTTCAACAGAAATTTAGTGCAATATATGAACCCCAGAAAAGTTTGCTGGACTAATCAACCAAATTTAAAGTGTTTGCTGCAATACTATACATGGGGGTAAAAATTCACTAGTCTTAATATTTTATCAAAAAATGTTTTCATTATTTTTTTTTGTTAGTAGGAAGCTAATAATGTAAACAAGGGATCAGAATGGCCTCGAATTCTCCTTCTCCGAGTTTCTTACATAGAAAGGCTGCCATCATTTATTAGAGAAATCACATAGTTTTCCTTTGGGTATCGCATACTTTGGTGTGCAGTAGTGCTGTGTCTTAATGTACAGTAAAGAAATAACTAACTTTAAGAACAGGTATCTAACCAATTTTTAAATCATAACAGCAAACACACACAAATTCCAATAAATAGTATAATAAACAAGCTCTGAACCAACCCTAGCACCATTTATTGAAATGTATTGATCCCCCTACTTTGCAGTTTTACTGAACAATGAACCCTTATTAAATTAAACCCTTCATCACATTTCTTAAATATTCATTGATTGATTGTAATATTCTGACTGGCTTGCTAATTAAGTTAAAGGAAAACTTAGTTTTTTAAAACATAGCATTTGTATTTAAAATGGTTTTAATGTCACTTTAAAAACTTAATAGTAATGTCTTAATCAATTTTGCAGTAAACTTGAAAAGTTCACTTAAAAAAACCTGAACTCTCAAATGGATAGCAGATTGCATATATTGATGTGAAATTTATATATTCATTAAACAAAATAGGCATGCAGAAAAAAAGCAACTTTAAAATAAATCCTGAGTGTTTCTCTTGCAGTTTTGGTTATTATAATAAATAAGCAAGCAAGTAATAAGTTTCTTCTTTTGTTAAGTATTATATATATATGTACATATATATATTATATTAACACTTTTACAATAGAATTAATTAAGGATTTGTGAAGTCAGGCCTTAGTAATTTTAAGTTTAGTTTTTTGTATTTCTCTTGCTTGCTTGTATGTTTTTCAGAAGATTCTCATGATCAAACTGCATTTTTGTATTCAGGAGGATCAAAAAGTATTGGTTGACTAAATTGAGAGAAAGGGGAAAAATCCTTCCTGATTACTAGATTACTGATTATTAGAACATAGGGTTTAAAAATAAATCTCAAATAATAACATTGTAATATTTTCCATGTAGCCATTCTATTTAAAAACAAGGATTTTTATTTCTATTTCCCTATCCTAAATTATCAATAAAACATGAAACGTGTAACATGCTTAAAAGTTTCAGTGCCCAGAATTATTTGTTTCATGTTTTTAAAAAAATCAACATTTTAAAAATGATACTTAAAAGACTAAACATGAGGTCACAAATATAAATGGCTAACAAACACTAGGTTTATTTCTCAAAAAATTTAGTGCAGCTTACTTTCTTTAAACTAGTATTAAATTTTTCATCATTTTCTCCTATTTAAGCCCTTCATTTTAGTTGTAAATGCTACTGAAGCTAGAGAAAGCCCTGCAGAGACTTCATACTATACCATAGCTCTGTGCTTCAAAACTACACACTTGTAATTTATTACCTGAATGCTATCTTTAGTTCCCCAGCTTTCTCTATAGTTCATCATAGCTGTGATTTCTTCTCTAAAAGTGCCAAAAGGAAAACAAACAAACAAACAAAAAAACCTTATGCCAAAAGCCAATGGGATTCTGTGCATATCAACTAATGGAATAAAACTCATTTTTTAAAATAGTCATCTGGATCACTGTTGTGAAAGCTGGTTAACTGCTGACTAACAAAAAAAAAAAAAAAAAAAGCGATTAAATGGGCAACATCATAAAATTTAAATCCTAATACTGGTTTGTGGACAGACCCATTGTCTTCAGAAACTTATTTAGAATAGAAGCAATTCTCATCTATTCCCTAGTGAAGAATGAACCACTTAATGCAGCAAACCCTATTAAAATGTCACAATTAATAGCAAGTGTTTCTGCTGCGGGAGGCACTTCCATTAAGACAAATACAATACATCTGTCATTAGATACAGTGTGCTACATATTATAAAACACAATTTAACCCAACATTTCAACAGTAGGATGGTCCTTGCTTTCCATCCACTCAAAACCTGATGAAGTCATAGCATTCATGGATTCATTGCAGATTTGCTGAAATAATGGATCATTCTTTAATTCCTCCAGTGTAGCATCATCATCTTGTCCCTGCTGGCGACCTGGATCAAACAGTAGATTTGTGTCTAAAGTGTTCAAATCATTGATGCTGCCTGAGAGTTCAGAAGACAATCTGATATCACTAGAGAAATCAGATGTAACACTACTAAGATCTGATGCTACCTGACCCACCAGCTGCTGGTTGGCTTGCAGGTTATCCCCACCCAACAAGTCTTTAACAGTGCTACTGAAATCTAACTGCTGCTCTCCAATTTCTGATTGTGCTTGGTTATCTCCAGGAGAAAAATTAATCTGATCCGTGCTGTTGTTTTTTGTGAGGTAAGTTGGTGTCTGGAATTCATAAACCGAAGTGCTAGAATTGATCATACTCTGTGAATTGGCACTAGGAAAAGCTGTAGAAGTTTCCAATATCTGAGTGAGATTCATTCTTGCTGTGTAATTGGAGGGCAGGTTGTTTATTCCCAAACCTCTTACTGCATCGTCATTGTCAGAATCAAGTTTATTCAACAAAACATTGGTTATTTTTTTACTGTTTGCTTGTTTCTGAAGAGTGGGGAAGGCTGTCTGCATCATAACAGTCAATGGGACTGACTGACTTCTCTGAGCTATGTTGTTGGCACTGGTATCTGTCTGTGCATTTGTGAAAACATTATGGACTTCTGGAGTTATTGGGCTTCCAAAAGGTGTCAAATTCGATCGTGGTATATTAGAAACTGGATAGAGGGTACTTCCGCTAAGGTTACGTTGGCGATGAACTGCAGGGCTCACACTCCGGCATCTCAGGCTGTTGTTGAGGGAAGAATTATTCCCCTTATTATCAAGAGGAGCAGGGACTGCAAATCCTTCTTGTTTGTTCGCATTATTTACAGTGGCACCCTGATGCTGCACAGGTGAGACTGGAGTCAACCGACCAAAATGAGTCTCATGGTGCCTAGATTGAGACTGATAGGACTGGCCAGGCACAGCAAAAGCATGAGGCTTCCTGAAGCGGTCCTCCACTAGTTCTTGGTAGCTCGGGAGAATGCCGTGGCTTGCAACTGACGAATTACTGACTCCACTATACCCATTGTTCATCCACTCCAGTTTAGTTTTGTCAGGGTGAGTAGCCATAGGTCTCTGCATCGGTTTCACAGGACTACTTGAGACAATGCTTGCGTCATGGTAGGCCATGCTGGAGCTTATTGGTGTAAATGCAAAAGGGTTTCTGCATTCAACAGGACTAGGAGGGACACTGCTACTACAGTTCGAGTGTGGAGTACCAATGGGTGTGTGCCTACTACTTCCTAAAGCACTGTCTACTGGTGTAGTCTGGGCTAATCGAGAACAGGGGCTCTCTCTTGATAAACTCTGAGAACCAGCAATCATCTCAGAAGTTGGAGTGGGGGTGGGGGTGGGAGTGGGGGTGGGGGTTGGAGTTGGCGTAGGTGTATGAATTGGAGTGCCATTGCTATGGATTGAATGGTAAAAGTGAGCATTGTTGGGGTGAGATGACATTGGAGTTCCTGCAGCTACTGCTTGACTCTGAAGTGTCATTCCTAAACAGCCACCATAAGAATGTGAATTGTTCATTGACATTTGTTGTTCCATGAGTACTAGCTCTTCCACAATACTGTCCTGAGTAAGTTCATCATCAAATGGAAAATAATTTTCATTTGTCTGAGAAACAGTAGGCTCAAATTCCTTCAGGTCAGACTGCAGAGGTAACTGATTTGAAGACTGTGCTTGTATTTGATTGAGAGAAGATTCTTGCATCTGGCTGTGTAGCTGCTGGCTATATGATTCCTGTGGCATTCCTTCTAAATGCAATGGTTCCCAAACAGACTTCTCTAAGTCATTAATGTCAGAGTGACCAGTAATATTCATAACACTGATATGCTGTGATTCACAGCTGGCAGATGAAAATTCAGAATCCTGAGTGATCTGCTGCTGCCAGGCATTGGAATTAAAGCTGCTATCTGCTTTTGAGTCATTTTCTAAAAGAAACACATTTTCTTCTAATTTAACTTTTATATCTGGAGATGATGATGTTAATGGCTGTTCTAAAGCTGAATCACTGGCATTTACAACATTAGAATTTAGGGACTGATTTGCCACAACATGTGGATTTACATTTACTGTTACCTTGATAGGAACCTGAGCACCTACTGCTGAGCTCTCTGTTTTTGCTGCAGAGAGAACTTTCTGATCTTTTTTAGCACTACCACCTCCCTTCTGAGCTTCCATGTTACCTGCAGAGAGCTGTTCCACCAGGGGTTTCTTTACAGGAGGCATCTGAGACTCTTGCAATGTAGAAGAGAGTCTCTTCCTTGGACTTTTTGTGCATAACTTTGTGTCTTTATTAGCAGGGTCACCATTAGATGGTGAATTGGTGCTGGTGAAGGGTAAGTTTTGAGTGGCAACTGAGAGATTGAGAGTGCTGTGATTATTGCCCGAAGAAACTGGTGGCATTTCATTGTAGCGACTTTTAAATTTGGTCCTCTGGTCACAGGTCTTAGTTGCTTTTGTTTCCATTACACCTTCATTTGAGAGTTTTAGCCCTGAACCCTCTGAATTACTTCTCTGTCCCAATGTTCCACGATGGGTCACTTTAGCAGCTTTAGACACATCAGAGTTCTCTTGGCACTGGATAGAATTTTCATCTAATAATATCTCTGGTTCCATTTTTATTTCCACAGAGGAAGTTCCCACAGTACTAGTCTTGGATCCAGGAGACTGAAGTGAAACCACAGAACCATTTTTGATATGGGGAACAGCTCTTGATTCTTCTATTATTCCAGTCCCACTGTTCACAGAGGGAGAATGTTTAAGAGAAGCACTGCTGTTGCTGGGCGTGAGTGATATTGCTGTCATTTTCACCACATTTAGAGAACTCATATGTGGAGCTGGTACAACAGTTTTGATGGGACTGCTTGTAAAGAGGACAGTAGTTGGGGAGCGGATGGTGAGGGCACTGGTGTTAGCTGGCTTGGGCAAAATCTGAGGGTACCGGTGCCGAGAAGAGCGATCACCACCAGGACTGGCTGGGACGTTTTGAGGGGTCTTTGGTGCCTGTTTCACAGACTGCATGTGTTGGGTGACCACCTGTACATTGAGGGGAAGGACCTTGCCATCTGAAGAACCTATTGGACTTGGAGAAGTCACCAACTGCCTGGTTCTTGGTACCTATTGGAAAGTGGAAAACAAAATCAGATTTAAAGCGTTAAGGATAGAAAAAGTAATTCACAAATATAGAGCATTATTAAGGGATTTACTGGGTTTGGAAAGTTCCATATAATTAATGCAACACTGTTCTTGCCAATTAAGAACATTCAGGTAAGTAGTAAAATTTCATAAACTACACAAATTAAATTTTGGTTATGATTCTCAGTTATTGCCTTGATATTCCTGCCACATTGCAGTATGAAGATGAAATGTTGGTAGGGCAAATTAAGCAGGAAATGCTTCAAAAATATTAGATTCTATGAAAATGGATTCTATAGAAAAAAAAAAAAAGCCTCCTTACCAGACTGGCCATATTAACACAAACTCTTTTGGCCAAAACAACATAAAACCATTTACTAAGACATGGAGGAATTGTATTTTGCTTTAGGCATATGCTAAAATCACAGATCTTTTTTAAATACTGAAGGAAATAGAACAGGTAAAATGCCATATACTTAAAACAGTGTAATGCATCACATGATGTTTCTGTTTAACTGATACTGGATATTAATAATTAATTCTTTAGGTGGTTTGTATATTAAGCATTATCTGTTTTACATTTAGCTTATTTCTGACTTTCACAAGTTGACCACAAGTTCACAAGATGACCATGTTTTGGCAAATATTCTACACCAATTTTGTGTAGAGTACTGTTAGCCACTTGGTTGGGGATAAGAAAACAGAAAAGCTTTATAAAAGAAGAATCCAGTGGAGTTCTATATACATGTAAGAAGATTTTTTTTAAAAATTTTTGCTGAATAATTTAAAGAAGATTACAAGAAGGGAAGACATTATCTTTTAGATTCTCAATCAAAATGTGGATGTAAGATATACTGAAGTTCATTTCCAACAGGTTTTTGCTGTTATGAGGTCAGGAGAAGAGGGAATGTCATATGAAATTACAAGTTAGATGGGTCTGCCTTTCAGGTAAATCTTTCTGGAATTTATTTATCTTAATATCAAGTACTCACATAACACTTTAGTATTCAAAGTGCTTTTGGAAAAATATTTCAAAATAGGAAATACTCCTTTCAGAAAAAAAAAAAAGAAAATTAGACTTCAGAAAGCTTAAGTGACTTGTCCAAATTACATGTAACTAGAACTTATTCATTGTATGTCACTTTGAGTCTAAGTATGTTTAACAAATAGTTTAGTTCTAATACAAAATAAAAGAAATTATATCCATGTTAGGATGGAATGTCTTCCAGAAACTTCTTATTTAAGATATATGACTTCAGCTCCTACTTCTTACCTGTATGATCTTAAGCAAGAAATTTACCTTCTCTGGGCTCATTTCTTCATCTATAAATTAAGAGGTATTGAACTAGATGATCTCTAAGATTCCTTCCTATAATTTCAATTTCTATAATTTTATAATCATCTATATATGAATATAACTTATGTTGTTTCTGTTCTTTATATAGATATGTTAGTACTGTTTTTACCTTCCTATTATAAATATGAAGATAAGATTTTCATTTTTATTTTTCGTAAGATTACAAAATATTCTTGACATTAAGAACAGGACAGGCAGGTCTAAGTGCATGTTGTCATATGTTAGAGGGATTATATTAGTTTTGCTTTACTCTGAGGTTAGAAATGAGGAAAAAAAAAAGGTGGAAAATATTAAGAAGGAGACTAAGAGTTTATATAAAGGGAAACTTCTTAACAGGTATTGAAAAGTGGAATGGTGATGAGTTTAATTTGAATTTTTTAAGCAGAGCCTGGATAGGTTTTCCTTGGGGAGGATATCTAAGAGATTCTTGGTCAGATACAGTTTGAACTTGAGAGATCTTTCAACAATGAGATTCTACTGCAAAATATAAAAGTATTAATTAAGACTTCAAAATGGTTGCTTACTTTAAATGAGTTCATATGAAGTTATCCAAATAGGTTTCTGAAGTGAATATGTATAGCTGAAAAGTTAATAATTTTCCAAAACTTGCTATGTCTGCTTTCTGGGTAATCACCCCAGTTAAGTGTGGAAAAGTTCATTACCAATGGGCTGGGCTACTTAGTAATGAATTACTTGACTATTGTCATACATGAAACAATTGGAAAAAAACCTCCAAAAACCATGATTGTAGGTCCAATGAGTTTCTCTTTCTACAGTATAGGTAAAAAAAAAGTGGAGAGAAGAGCAGAAAGCACTAAAATTAGTATTTAAGGCTATAAACATTAATTTAGCTGTTGGTATTCTTAATGTAAGATTTTTTCTAATGATCAAAAAAAAAAAAAAAAAAAAAAAAGGAGCATTGTAGAGTAGTAAGAGATCTTAGCAATCTTGATTTCCCCTATGAACAAAACCAGAAGACAAAAGGAAGTTAAAGTTAAGTTATATGCTTCTTGGAGAGGTAAACAAGTTGGGAAAAAAAGTTTTTCATATGTGTTCAAAGGGAATATCATTTGATAGCATATTTGCCTCTTCTTATTTGACGGATGAATAACTTCAAGACAACCACTGAAAGTGATTATAGTTTATATAACATGAGCAAAGAAGAGAATTCAACAAAGTTCTCAGTTAAGATTCTCCAAATTAAATCAATAAATATTTTGTTGTTCAGTGACCTTACCACAAAAGTGGAAGAAAATCAAGACTTAAAATATGTTGGAGGACATAGTTCAAGCCTAATGAAATAGTAATGAAAGATGCCAAAGGCTTGTAGATTAAGACTACTTATATATCACATGCCTGTCATAAGTATTTTCATTAAGAAATAATTGGAAAATAATAAATACGGTGAGCACCAAAAACATCTCTGAATCAGAAACTTATATTTTAATACAGTAAATATTTCATTATTCATAAGTTATTCCATAATTATATGTGCACATATGAAATACTCAGATGTTTCTAAAGGAAGTTGAAATGACATTTAAGAAAACATGGATAAGAAAAGCATGTGGACAAGACCAGGTATACTGAAAGGAAACTAGTGCTAAAAGGCAGTGAGAAATCAATTCTCAAGGGATCTAAATGAGAAGAGACCAAAGACCAAAAGACATGGAAAAAAAAATCTTGAACTTTCTTAGCACTGTCCCCCAAAAAAAGAAAACTAAAAAAAATCAGAAATTGCTACAGCACCCACTTACTTTCCATCTGTACTAAAAACACACAGACATACACTCTCTCTCTTACACCTAGTCAAGATATTTTTCATTGTTATGGAGAAATTTCTACATATAATACAATTTGAAGAAGGATTCTTTAGAGATGATGAGCTCCACTAAATGGTCCTGTCTACATACAACAAATGTTTGTATTGATGGCACCAAACCATAGAATATTCAAAGCCTCCTAGATAATACCTATAATCACTTGAGAGAGGTTGTCCCAACTATCCACACAGGAAAAAGCAAGTGTATAAAGAACGTCTATTGTCTAGACTATAATTTTCAGTCTTCTCTATCAATGATTATATATTAACAGATATTATAAATGGACAATTAATCAGGTCTAGAATTGAATGTATGTACATTCAAATATATTGATATATTTCCTTTGTATAAGATGACATTACATCTCGCTCTCAGAAGGACAAGAACTTTGATGAATGGTAATTGGTTAATCACAGAAATATAATAACAGCTGACATTTCTATAACAATTTTTCATATACAAGGCACTTTAAATAATTATTCTATCTGAACCTCACAACATGTCTGTGAGATAGGTACTACCTTAAGTGACCTGACTAAGGTCACACAGCTTTATAATAAATATCAGTAGCAGATTTGGAACTTTAATATTCTAACCATTACATTATACAATTTTATTATTTTGAGAGCTATATTGTCTCACCTATTCTTCTTCTACCAATATACATTTCCCCCTAACAAATAAGCATAGTCAAAATGTATAAAAAATGCACACATGTTGTTGTAAGGTCTTACATTTTTGGCTTTGAAAGGGTTTTTTTCCCCCCTATGTAAAAAACTGTGGCCTTCAGGAATATCAAATTTTTTACCTTGGCCAATCCCTAGCCAAAAATAACTATTGTTAAATAAGCTACTAAATGAAAGGACTATTTAATAGGATATCCCACTGGAAAATTTAACATTTATTCTCTTACAAATTATATTTTTACAAAAAAAAAATACAGATTTTGTACTGAATAATGTGGTAATAAGAAATAGCCTGGCAGACTAGACAGAGAATGTATCACAGAGTCAGGAAGGTCTGTTTTAAAGTCTAAACTTTTATGCTTACTGGCAATGTGATGATGGGCAAGCCACTTAGCCTCTAAATGCTAAGACTTTGTAAGACTTAATGTAGAGAGAGTGATGAAAAAAGTTTGTCATAGGGAGGAAACGGAGGAAGAATCCAGAGATTAACTATATTATATGTCATTATAATGTATTAACAGTTGACAAAATAATTACAATATTGAATAATTAAAATGAAAAAAACTATTCAAGACAATATTACTGACATACTATACCATGTCAATTATAGGAAATATGATTATGTGTTATTTATTTAGATTTTGTAATTTCCTGAGATATCTTACTAAAAAAAGACTTGAAAAGTGGCTTAATAATATTACCGGAATAGGACTGGGAACAGCTGCCACCACAATACCAATAGGCTGTGGAGAAAGGATTGGAGGATTTCCATTAGAAATACTTGTTACTCCATTGGTTGTAGTTCCTTCTAGTTTCTTTCCTGGAGACTCTCCTGGTAAAGGAGATTGTAGCTTCTGTTCCTGTTGTTTCTTTTGGATTTTTCTTTGCAACTGCTGTTTAGCATCAATAGGAGATGGCAGAGTCTTTACTTGAGGCTGAAAGGAATTACTTTCAGCAGTTGGTATAAAAGCAGAGGGCTGGGTCATTCCTTTAATTCCTGAAAATTAAAAAAAAATAGAAATTAAGTGAAAACTCTTTTATTCTGAAAACAGTTGCAGCTGATAAATCTATAAATTGTATCTTAATACAAGGTAAATAAAGCAATTCAACAAATAAACTGCCTAATGTATTCAGAGAATTATTAATACAACCAAAGTATCACATGTAGAAATTATTCCAACTTAAAAGTACATATAGGAGCTATATCAAAGTTTAGTATCTATTAAAATAATGAGATATTAGTCTCTTAAGTAAAATTTTCTCTAAAGCAAATGGTAGCTTTTCATGGAAGACCAATTATATTCTCTATCAAATATATTTTACAAGCTCATCAGCATCTGAGAGAGGTCAATGATCTTTAATAATCATTGTAACAGCTCATCTTTCTATTGGCTTTTAGATTTTGCAAAGTGCTTTCTTCAAAGTAAGCAAGTACAGGAAGTGATAAAAATGTTTTACAGTAGAAAATTCAATGCATCCCTCCAATAAACATATGTAACATAAGAAAAATAAAATTCTTGATAACAATCCTCTTCTTAAAGCAATTTTATGTTAAACATGACTGCACATGTGTAACTAATATCATATTGCTTGCTTGTCTTGGGAAGAGAGGATAGTGGGTCAGAAAGAGGGAAAAAATTGGAACTAAAAAGTCTTATACAAATAAATACTGAAAACTATCTTTACATACATGTAATTGGAAAAAATAAAATACTATTTACCAAAAATACAGCAATTTTATGAAATATGCCTTTTGGTCTATGGTACATATGTCACATATCCCTTAAAATTATTGCTAGGCTTGCTGTTGCTAACTGTTGCCGAGCAGACTCTGTATATGAATGGAGAATAGACTGAATGAAACAAGAAGCAAAGCAGAATCTCTACACGAAAGATCACAGATCATCATATACTAAAGCACATTTAAAAAGTGTTAGTAGATGAGCAAAGGTCTTTTTCATTCAGCAATAATAAGAATAGTATTGAAAAGAAGAGGTTAGAATGAAGACAGAAAAAGTTCATTATAAACTACATTAATTAAAAAATTTTGAAAATATAGTCTTAAATGTTAATTTAAAATTTGGAATATGACTATAGTACTTGCAAAAAAACTTGAACTCATTTGGTTGCAAGAAAAACTAAAAGTCAGAGGTAATGGAGGAGTAGGTGTTAATAAATTATTTGAATTCATACCCGTTTGAATAAGAGTACCATTCTGAGAAACATATATACCTTAGACATTTATCTGTATATATTTGAACACAAAAAGGAAATTCCTTGATTAAAATGTCACATGTAAAAGATACTTTGACATGTAGGGCTGAGAATGAAATATGGTTTAGAAATAGGAAGTATGGCCACAAAATTTCAATAAATTTCACCTAGCGAAATTATTCATTTATTCAAACAATATTTGCAACTTCTACTCTGTGGCTTGAGAACCACCTGAAAACCAGTTTGATACCATTTTAATCACTTCTGATTTTGAACCAAAACATTTTATTACCTTATTTACCAGAAATGTGGCTGCTTTTTAGTTACAGGTTCCTAATTTAAGTATGTCTAAATTATTTAAGTTCCTTACATATAAGGAATTTCAGAGATATCCTTTCTCTACAAACTGTTCCTCATACTACTAATTTTATCAGGCCCCAATTCTAAGCATAACCCACCATCCCCTCCCCAAAGACAACTATGTTAAAGGAAAAAATAAAAGGCCCCCTTTGTGCTACAACTCTTGCTTTGCAAACTGCACATCCCTTTTATCTCCATTTCTTGCTGCCTTTGTATCAACTCTTTATTTCCCCTCCCTCCAGAGATTCTATTTAACTCTTCATTCCTTTAAAATTTGAAACTTTTGACCCTATTCTCATTAATACCCACTTATTTGTTACTCCTGTCTTGAGCCACAGGAAATACTATTAGAGGTTTGGAACTCAGGAAAGTCCTATTCACAATAACTGGCAAGTTGAAGAGGGATTAAAAAAAAAAAAAGTAGAAATGCATTTCTGTTTTCCCAGGATATAGTGCTGAATGCATTTTCTCATAAAATGGTGATTAGGGTTTATATTATAACTACTGATGCCATATTTAGATAAAAAATATTAAATAGACTTTTGTGGGAGGGTATGACAATTTAACTTCCATGTACAATACTGTTTCCATGAGGAAAATTGTAGTCTAAGTTTTAAATGACCAATATAGACTCACAAATGGTAAGAATTAAAATAAATTTTATGGATCCTCTTGTTCATTTAGAGATGAGGAAACTGGCCTAGAGTTTAAGTCAGTTGCCCCAATCAAATAAAAGGCAGTGGAAAATTTGCTCAAATCAAATACACACTCCAATAACAAAGACAATAGATATAAATTATAATTTTCCTGTTTTATGTTTCATTGAGCCCATGATTTCATCAGTAGAGGGATTCCTGGTTTGGAAGGTCTTCTAACAATATAGAGCAGCCTCTTTTCTGCTATTCAATCTAAGAAATACCAGAGGAGATGGGGAAGTGAAAGGATGTGCTCTGAGTCATGTGACCAACAGATGTCAGAGTGAGACCTGAACACAGATTTTCCTGACTCTGAAACTAGCTGGCTCTCTAATCACTCAATCACTGTCTTTTAATTATATTTGCTAGGGGGAAAAACACTCTATAATTATTAATGTAATCACATCTTCTGTGTGTATAATGTGGATATGTATGTATATGTACATGTTAGTTTATCTTATCTATCTCTCACATATATACAGTTATTAGCCAATTCTTAAAATCAAACTGCTTTCAGTAACTACAATGAAGAGCCTTCAAAATTGAGTCCTTTAAATCATTTATTTTGCATGTGTGTAAGATGTAATTCAGATTCAGGCTATTTGGTTCAAATCCAGACAAAGGATTCAAATTACAAACACAGAGTATCTTGCCAAAATATGGGTCCTAAAATAATCTTAAAATAAAAGCAATAAAAACAAAACAGAGACACTTAACATTTTTGATAGCTGTATTTTAACAGAGAAAGTGATTCCGAATTCTTAAGAAACCAGATAAGCCACCAGAAATGTATGAGTTGTTTCATAAGACTAGTCATATCAGTATAAGGTATGATATCACAATAATATGCTATAGAATTATGATGGACTTAGCTTTTACACAAATAAATTTTTCATGTAAACTGTATTTCTCAATTTTTTATTTCCAACAATAAATTGACTAATAATTGACCTACCTCTCCATAAGTAGGGCAAGATATAAACTATAAAGTAATGACTTAAATACATAAGAATTTAGATATATATAAATGGATGCTGTCCATTCAAAATAATGACATTGGCAGGCTAAATAACCATTCTAGTGATGACACCATTGTTCATGACATAACTGCCTTTATGTTCATCACATATTCTTCTGATTATCTTCAAAAGTAGTGAATCTTCATCTGCTAAGGGTGCAAATTTTTAAACTAGCTAAAACTCAGAGACAAGTCTAATATATAGGGTGAATGCTCAAATTGACTAATACACTTTCTGGATTAAAACAAGGTGCTGTCACAAAATAATTAGGCTATTTTTATCATATGGCTTGCAAAATAACTACGAAGGCAATTCTAAAAGAATTCCAAAAATATTTTGTATTTTTAGATATTTTTGTATTTTATTTTGCATTTTAGAGTATAGCCTCACAGATTCACTTAAAAGTGAAAATTAATGATTGCACCAGTTCTTGTACTAATAGGTTTAAAAATCTGTCTCATCATAGTTATCACATCATATATGCATTCTACTAAAAATAATAATCGCCTCAAGGAAAGTCAAAGATAATCATAATTAAAAACAATACTTTCTTAGGGAAAAATTTATTTGGAAAAAAAAATCCAAACTCCAACATTCTTTGAATCCTGAAACAGCAACACTAACAGGAATTAATAAAATTCTATCAAGTTTATCTTAAAAATTTTCCTAAAGCAGCACAGCAGCACACATACACAAGAGATAATTTTACATACTAAAAGCTACATTTTATCCGATTATCCATTTTTAAGGCTCACCAACTTCTTGAATACATTGGTTATTCATGATAAGAGAGATCTCAACAAATTATCTTAACATTAAGGAGATGAGCCAGCTCCTTCTGGCTAAAATCTTCTTTATATGAAGTCTAAACATAACAGCTATTTTTGAATAGTTGAGACCCTGGGTTAGTTTTAACTTTCTAATAGTAGTTAATTTAGTACCTGCTGGTGCTGCTGCCATTACAGTTAGAGCTGCCATCGATTTGGTGCCTATGTAGTGACTTTTTACAAGGAAGCGAGCTAATTCCAAGACTGAATCAAATGGCTGGCTTAATACTTTCTGGGCCCACTCACACACAAGGCGGCAGGCAGCAGAGATAACTTCCTCATCAACAGTTTGGAGTTGCCCGGAAGGTTCGGCTCCTTCCAACTAATCAAAGGAAAAAGGAAAAGTTAACTTTTAGAAAGCTCAAAGAAAAATTCTATTCAAGTACATTTAGAGAACATGCATCCTCAATATACAAGCAATAAATCAAAACCTAGGATTGTCATATAAAAAGAATGAAATTAGCTTAATACTATAACTATGAAAATCCTAAATACATGCTCACAGGCATCAGAAATATTATGACTGAGGCTACAAGCTATAAAAAGGGGTTTGTAAAAACATTTATATGGTGTACTAATATTGCCTAAAAACCATCAAAATGATTATATTTTGTTTTATTGTTAATTACAAATAAGTTGTTTTAATCTGTTTTGTCCCTGGTTTTTATGGAATGTTATTTTAGTTTCTTAAAGGCACAATTTTTGATGTTTGTCTTATTTAAATATAACTATGCTACATGAGTTTCAATGCTGATGTTAAATTGTCCATTTCTAGTAAAAAGTTAAAAAGAAAACAAAATGGATGTCTTACCCCATCTCCACTTTTATGAAAGTCAAGGTTGGGCAGTGTTGGCATATGAACAAAAGCTTTTTTCCTTAGTCCACTGTAGCAATATGTAATAAATAGTTAAGTGCTAAAATACTCTTCAATAAAAATGGATTACTTTCAATATTTTCCAGGTAATCATGTAGAAATCAAAACATTATCAGTACAAAGTAACGTCTACCTTACTAAGATCCTTAACATCAAACTTTCAATATAATGTTAATTTCTTAAATTGAAATGGACATGGCAAAAATTTTAGTCATCTGAAATGAAACTAAACAACTGTCACAAGCTATAAATTTGTGGATAAACTGCCCCAGTAAAAAGTGCTAATTTAGAGAAACAGAGAAATAACCAAATGGAAATCTGGCACAAAGAAAGGAAAACTCTCACTGAGGCAGTTGGCCAAAATCTCCCTTAAAGAGTGTTACAAGGCCTCTAACCTTTTCTCCCCTGATGCTTCTGCTACTAGAACACATAAAAAATTTAAGATAATAAAGATTCATCTGGGCACACTTGATTATGATGTTCAAGAGCCCAGGAGGTAAAATCCTTAATAGATACAGAAAACAATAAATGGTTAAGAAAATACTCAATTGGTTTTTAAAAACAGCACATAAGCAATCTCACCTTTCCTTCCTTTCCCTTTGTTCCATGACATTTTTTTTGCTATTATATTAAAGACAGCTATATATTTTTCAAGTGATGTTAAGACCTCTTTTTTTTACACTGTCCTTCATAAACCTTATCATATACTTTTAATGTTTCTCCAAGTTTTACTTATATTTGTTTTCCCTATATTTCCATATTTTGCTCCCAATTACAAAGTGAGGTTTTACTTTCTATTGATACTTTTTTTTTTTAAAAACTACCAGGCTGAACACTTTTTGATGCCAATCTTTAAGTTAGTACATTTTGCTACAAGTCACATTTTATGTTTATGTTTTAGTAGCAAGATGCTTTGTTTCTAAAACTATGAAAGAACAAAAGAGGATGGGAGTATAAAGACTAGCATTTCTCTTTAGTTTGTTAATATGCTAGATTATTTATATGTCTAACAATGATATCAGACCACTAAGTAATATAAATACTGTGTTAAGAAGTCAGGTAAAAAGTATCTTACTATCTTGATACATAGATGGACAAGTCTTTTTAAAAAACTGTTCTTCTTGAAATTTGATTATAGCTAGAAAACAAAATTTACTAACTTTTTAACTTGTTTGCATTTGTTGATTTAATTTTGTTTCTAAATTTAGTTAGTGGCTTAATTATAATAGATATTCTGTAAGCAAGTGTTGGAAGATATTATATTAACTGTTCTAATAAAGGATATTTTGATTTGCCTCTTGTGCCCAGGCGGCGTGCCTTCATGTTTGGAAAGACGTTTTTCATGATCTTTCCAAAATCAGCAGCACTTAATGGATGGTAACCAAGATTGTCGCAATAGCTTCTGCAAAAGAGGGAGGGATGGTTTAGATAACACCATAACTTAGTACTATATAGCATGGAGTTGCCTTGAATACCATTCTTATCCTTTTTTCTTTCTTTAAAGGGCTAAAGTGATTAGCAAAAGCCAATTATCTCTAATTTTAACTGACTTAGATTTTATTTATTATTACTATCTACAATAGGATAGGCAGCTGATCATCTCTACAGAGTTAAAATATGGTTTTCAAACAGTATTCATGGAACCTACAGAATTTAGTGAAAAGCAGTATTGTTACAGTTTTCCTTTCTTACTCCAATAAATCCTCTTCTCTAATAAATATGTAGAAAATATGACTTTATGATTTAAACACCGTTCTTTACCATGCTGACCAAAGCAATTATATCAAATCTCTACAAATTCACTTGTCAGTGTTATTACTAATCTTTATGGTTTAAACAACCCAAAAGAAAATATGAGCAAACTAATCAAAAAGAAAAAGGGAATTTAGTACATAAGAACCATGCCAAAAAAATTCAGAACCAAATGTAAATAAAACTAAACTAGATTTTAAAGAAACAAATACAAGATAAAAGTTACCCAAGCTAAGGAAAACAAAACAAAAACAACAAAATGAGGCTTCCAAGAAATCAAGGCAAAAGAAACAAGTATTAGACAATTATCCCAAATGAGAAGTTTAATATAGTTGTCTCTCTTCTTTTTATTCTCTGGATTTTGGTAAGACTCTCTGTGGTAACATGTCAAATATAATTTTCTTCAGGCAAAGAATTTCTAGTATATTTATATATACTTTTGGTATAGTTATATAGGAAGCAAAAGGAAGAAAGTTAGCGTGAGTGAGGTGAATGCAAATTTTGTTAGTAAGGTAGAATTTATGAAGCCTAGTGATTTTGAACAACTATAGCTCGACATGGTGGCAAATGCCTATAATCCTACCTACTAGAAAGTTTAATAGATTTCTTGAGCTTACAAGTTAGAAAATGCAGCAGGCTAAATTGATCAGATGTCTACACTAAGTTTGGCATTAATGTGATGAATTTCTAGAAGTAAGGAGGTCACTAGACTATCTGAGGGGAAAGCTAGTACAGGGCAGAAACAGGTCAAAGTTCTCATGCTGATTAAAGATAGATGATGCCCAGGAATAGCCCTTGCACTTTCAGGCTAGATGAAATATGGAGATCCAGTCTCAAAAAAAAAAAAAAATTCATTATAAAGAGCAGAATTCTGTCATTTTTTTTTAACTTTGACTCCTTACTACTAGAAAACTAAGTTAAAATCCAACATTATTTTGTTAAAGAAATGATTTTAAATTCTGAAGGAAAGCATCTTCTAGAAAGTAGGTGTTATATGTCATTTTGCAGGTATGTAAATATAAATTAAATAATGAAGATAAATCAAACAGTAGGGGCATAGTGCATTGAGTATCAGGCTTATTCAAGAAAACTTATCTTCTTGAGTTCAAATTGTGTCTCACTCACTCTTTGTGTGATCTTGAGCAAGTCATTTAACCCTGTTTGCCTCCGTTTCCTCATCTGTAAGATGAACTAGAGAAGGAAATGGCAAACTACCGCAATATCTCTGCCAAGAAAATCTCAAATGAGATCACAAAGAGTCAGAAATGACCAAAGAGAACTGGAAAAACAAGGTCAAATAGTACGCAATGTCAAGATGAAAACATCAATTATTACTCAAAATCCTATACTAATAAGTAAAACATACATCATTTTATATATATCCAGTATAAACAAACTGGGTAAAGAGATAACCACAGGGGCTTGATTTTTTAAAAATCAAAAAGATTTTCACTTCCTCTGCTAATCTCATGATTTTTACAGAATCTTAAAGGCTGAAAGTAGTCTTTAAGATGTTCTAAGTTCCCATCCAATAAAACAGTCTTTTCTATAAAGCCCACTAAATCTCTCTGGGCCTCAAGATCTTAAGTTTGGCATTAACATGATGAGTTCCCAGGAGTAAGAAGGTCATTAGACTGTCCAAGGTGAGAACTGGTACAGGGCAAAAGAGAACAAGTAAAAAGGTCCCATGCTGATCAAATAGAGATGATAAGTTTAAATTCTAACTGCGCCCCTAGTTACATGTGTGGCCACAAATTAGTCTGCTAACACCCCCTGGACTTCAGTATTGCTCATTTGTAAAATGAAGAGTTTGGAACACAAAATCTATAAGGTTCCTTTCAGCTTTAACAGTCTATGATCTCTGAGGTCTCTTTCAGCTTTAAAATTTCAAATATATGGTAGCTTTGGCTTGAATTATTTGCAAGGTCAATTTAAGAAGCATTCTTCTCTATTATTGAACCAAAATCTGTTCCACAGAAACTTTTTCCACTGGGTCCTCACTTCATATTTTGAAAAATTTAAGTCTAATTCAGCTAACTCAAAATGTCACTTATTATCATTTTCAAAGCAGTACTATAAAAGCACAGGGTCATTTCAGGATATCTAGAGATCTTTTATTTTCCTGTTTTACAACTTAGATTGCATGTTGATTGGACAAGAAATGGTGTCATAACACCTAACTCAGTGTTAACATATTTATGCAGTATATGTAGAGTGAGAAACAATATGTTCACAATATAACATACTGTTAATTCTTAAAATTAGATTGTTTGCTTTTTCAAAGATTACATTTCATGACCTAATTTTTAGACTAAGCCTAACAATTTCTTAACCTGGCTCATTTCACCCTATTAAAAATAATTTAATAAGTAATGTCCATTTCTACATATTTGAAGAGCCCAGTAACCAAAGTTACATTTTACAGATTATTTAAGGCAAAAAAAGAAGTGACAGAAAGTAAGAAGGACAATGTGATTGTGGGCTCCAGTGAGAATAAAGAATATGGTTAACAACTATAGAATAGAGCATCACATAATTGATAAGGAGACTATGAGTAGAGAGAGGAAGCACTAAGTCTGCTATCTCAGGATTGCTATGGTCTTAAGTGATCATTAAGACCACAGTATTGCCATGATAATCTGAAATAAGTAATCAAATTCATTATAGTGAAGAAGGAACTGTGGAAGGAGTGGACTATGAGTCCAATAAGTTGGATAGACCAACATAAGTTTGTAAAGATATAGGTGGAAAGAAAAACTTGAAGACAGGAATATATATATATATATATATATATATATATATATATATATATATACACATATATATAACAGGTATGTCCTGAATGATACGGAGAAGTAGTAAAATGGGAAATGAAGGAAACATATTCACTGTATCTGCTGGTATTTCACAGGAATGACCATGATATGTGAATGATACCTGGTTCTCTCAGATATCTTACAAGATTGGTAAAAATAAAATAAAAAATAAAAAAATAAAAAATAAAAAATAAAAAATAAAAAAATAAAAATAAAAAAAAAATAAAAATTAGACCACTGAAATGAGGAATTTACGCTGAGGAAGTAGATGCACAATAATTACTCATGATTTAACCATAAACAGACATTTGAAAGGAAGATGTGGGATGCGTGGACATATTTACATATTACATCTTATGGCACAATGAAAAAAAATATTGGACAAGGAATCAAGAAATCTGGGCTGTAGTCCTAACTGGAAGAGAACTTAGTTATTCAAACTGCTAGATCTGTTTCCTCATCTATAAAAAGGAAAAGGATGGACCATATTATCTCTAAGGACCCTTCAGCTCTCAAATTCCATTAAGTTACTCTTTTCCTCTAAGACAACCAAAGATGGATACAGAAAAATATGTGTAGAGAAAGAAGGTTAAAAAAAAAAAAACTCTCCTTCCTAACTCAGATCACATCTGCTATAGAATACTAGGTTATATTCATTTCTGAAGAATCACCAAAGTTGAAATCTTTACATAAAATAGAGGGAAAAAAGTAGATTCATTTCTAGTTTGGCAGGGAACAGGGGGGGGGGGGGAGAAAAAAAAGTTACTATAAGAAACTTTTCTTCCTCTAGGCGGCAGGAAGAAACTAGGAGACATATATCATAAGAGAATGTGACTAAAATGTTCCACCAGAGAATCACATCCTAGTCCACCTGGTAAAATATCATTGAATCTTTAGCTTCTGAGCAAAAAGGGATAAAAGGAAACACGTCATACATCAACATCTGCAGCATGATACTGTGCAAAGAATAGTATTTGGAGCAAAGGACCTGAACTTAAATCTGTACCCTACTTTTCACTGTCTTTGTGAGGAAGACTTTTAATTTCTAAGAGCCTTAGTTTCCTCATCTGTAAAGTGAAGGGTTGGATTTCTTCATACACTAAATCTATGATCTTATGATCTCTCTCATTCTACTTTTTGAGAATGTACAGTAGTGTTTAGGTAACAATAGAAAGAAAATATTTTTATCGTATAAATATAATATATATATAATATTTATAATATATATAATAATATTTATAATATAAATATCAATTTTCATATTAAAAGAAATAATTCTTAGGTCTATATATATTGCAATTACACCTAAAAGTCACAGTAAATACTTATACCTATCATTTGTGAACAAAAATTGATTTTTGATTGTATATTTCTAATTAAAGAAACTAAGTAATTTTTTAAATTATAGAAACTAAATTATTTCTTAAAATTGAAGTAAAAAAAATCTTGCAGATGCTCATACATTTTAAACATTCTATTTCTAGATATAGCAGTTTTGGGAAATAAATATTTGACACCATTCTGATATTTATATAAGTCTAAGCAACATTTACCTATTAATCACTCACTATATATTTGATATATTAATATTCCTAAGTAAAGAAGAGTACATTATTGGGATTAATTATATCATTAAACTTCTCAGGATTTATTTTACCTTGATAAATATACAGCTACTTGACTTGTGTGGTAAGTGAGGATAAGGTTGTTAATGAAAGTTACATGCACACATGAAAAAAATTCAAAGATTTCTTATTTCTTTGAGCAATTAAGAAATGATCAACAAATAAAATGATTATATTAAAAGGAATATATGAGTGTCATGTAGTAAAATATAGTTAAATTCCTAATAAGTAAATATAAGTTTTCAACTAAGCATTTGTAATTTTCTAGACTTCAGTAAAACTGATTTTTGAGTAACTAAATCAAGAAAAATGTTTTTAACAAGAAATTCATTTTTACAAATCATTTTTACATTTCTTATGTGATAACAAGAAAAAAAATTATTGATGCTCTTTTTTTATTGAGTATTTAGACACATCAGATATTTTGCATTGATTTATTCTACCAGCTTTCCCTATTTATTCATATTTGAAGATGACAAATAATCTTTAGTAAACATTAGAAATATAATCACAGATACTTAAAAATCACTACATTACAAATAAAAAGCATGTATTTAATGTCTACTAATGCGAGATACTAATGAAGTATAGGACATACAGGCAAAAAAAATAATAATAAAATAGGAAAATAGTGTCTATCCTTACAGAGTTTACTTTACACATGGAAACAAGTAACCAAACCAAGTAAATACAAGATTGGTTTGAGGAAGATTAAGTTGACAATAAGTATACGGCAAGAGGATAGAGGATAGCTGGAGGATATAGCAATTTTTTGCAATTAATTTATAAACTTAAAAAATATAGTTAAAACCAAATATCTTAATTATATACTGCATCTAGTAAAACAAATGTTTTAAGATTAAACTGATTAAGGATAATAAAATAGTCAAAGACAATATTAAAGGGTTAGCCAAAATAAAAAGTTAATGACAGAAGTTGTTCTATTATTTTTCAAAGGGAAATCAGTAGATTAACTTGACAGCTCTTATCGATCTGCAATGATGAACTGCCTACTAATGTCAGGTACCATATTAGATGCTAGAACTAGAGATACAAAGAATGAAACAATCCCCACTCTCAAAGAGTTTCTACAGTCTAACAACATGAACAGCTTCTATAAGGATATATTATAAAGGATACTAACAAAAAATTGCTTCTACTCAGTGAATTGCAGAAATGCTGATTTTGGGCTTCTGAATTTCTAATCTTATTTTAATAGGAGAAAGCCTGCTTTTTATTGAAATCTTTATTAATCTTATATAAACTTTAACTTAAAAAATAACTTTAGAAACCATCTTATATAAAAACCTAAACCTCCATAAGGAATAAACCTTATTGTCAAGAAGTTTTTTGCACATTTAATGTTCTTGCTGCATTTAAACCTCCTGATATTTTCTAAGAGTAATCCGAAAACCTTGTCGCCATACTATCCCACTTACAGACATGAAAATTTTTTTTTCCTTATCAGGTAGTTCCGTTGGTTTATTTTCTTTTTTTTTCCCCCTGAGGCTGAGGTTAAGTGACTTGCCCAGGGTCACACAGCTAGGAAGTGTTAAGTGTCTGAGACCAGATTTTAACTCGGATCCTCCTGAATTCAAGGCTGGTGCTCTATCCACTGCACCACCTAGCTGCCCCTGGTTTATTTTCTAACCCTTTAATTTATGTGTTGCTAGCTACCCAACTTAATCTCCCAAAACTTTCACATTTATTAAGCTAGATAGGTTTAAATATACAAAAAAGCTACAATTTCACTGATGGGGAATTCCCTCCATTTATAAAAACTGAAAATATGCCTTGCTACACTACTTTTCTGAGTTATGGCGATAGTAGAAATGCTTCATTTGGCAGCAAACCTTGGTGCTGGGCATCTCCAAAATGGTATGCTGATCCCAAATGAGATATTGGTTGTCAAAACCTTTCTGTACGGGGTGGGACCAAACAAAACTTGTATTCCATTGGCATAGCTTATTAAAAACCTTAGGGTTATCTCTACAATACAGTACTTGACTAGAGATTTAGCAGCCACATTCCCCTATCAGCAATTAAATAGCACATTTCTTACAATAAGAGTTACACCTTGCTTAATAAATGTCCTACTTTAGTCCACTAGGATTCACACATTTTAATATCTCATAGATCACTTAGCTTATATTTAGACAGTTTGATTTTCTACACTAAATGCACTATTACTTCATTAGTGCATATTGGACTTTGTTTTCAACCATTTCTCTGATTCATCTCTATTTTATGAGGATGTAAGCTATGCCATAAGCTATGCCATTCAAGTTTTATGTCAAACATTTTTAACAAAGATCCATTTTCATTTAAATCTCTAATAAAATGCAAAAATTAATGCTTTTCATGATATTTTTTAAAAATCAAGGTACTTTTGCAGAAACCCCTAAAATCCCTTGAAAGGTAATTTAGGACAAAGTATTTGGGATTAAATAAGGAGACCAGGTTCTAATTCTGGCTCTGATACTACCAGTGTGACAAAGTTCAGGTTCTCTGTAAGCCTCAGTTTCCTTTTCTGCAATATAAATTGGATAAATTAATCTTGAAAGGCCTTCCCATCACAAAATGCTATGATTCTGTTACAAACTACACCTATGTGTTAAATAAGTTTTCTTGGTCCCTTGTTCCTTTAAATGACATTGGAATAACTAGGTTATATATCTGACAAGGTATATATATATATATATATATATATATGTATGTATATGTATGTATGTATGTATGTATATGCAAGATAACAGACACAGCAGTGACTTGAATTAACTGAATCAATTTGCATTGCAACAGGCATTTAATTAAAATTTGCTAATTATTTATGGAACTATATAACTATTTTCCCTAAACCACAGCAATCCCACAGGCATTGGTTTTCTCTTTTCTTAGTTTCCACCAGCCACCTCATTTATTACTATCATGTTTCTTTGACTTGTTTCTTTTTAAAAATGTTTTTTTCTATTTATTTTTCCTGTGATCATATCTGCTACCTTCCTGTTTAGTAATACTTCCACTTTTTTGAATAAGACTTATGAAGATTTGTGTGTTCCTAAATAAGTTTGTGAACTTAAAAATCCCAAGAGTCATTACCTTTAGTGCTTATTACAGGTTGGTGCACAATGAAGAAATTCAATATAAAGTGTTATAAAAGGTCCAATATATGATTATGGGGAACAGCACAAAAGGATGTGATATAGGAAAGCAGAGTATTTCTCTGAAACATTACCTCCAGAACATTAGGGATGCACCTCCACACACATCAAAAACAAACATCCCCAAAAAAACTCAAACCCAACTGGTTTTGCTTCAGAATCTATTACAAATCTGTCATTTATTACTTTATTCAAACCTTTTTTGAAGTTTTTTTTTTCCAGTAACTAGATTCCTCAAGTTTACTACCTGCTGGGTACTTCCAATTTTTTGTCCCAAATTTCTCTCTTTAAAGCTTCAAAGGGTGCCCTCAAATTCTGGGAATTGCTGAATAAGTCCATGTTCATCCATACCATTCATGATTTTAAAGACTTCAGCTTGGTATTCACTGATAATGAAGCAGATAACAGTATGTGAGAACTGTATAATACTCAAATCCCTTTATGTACCAGTAGACCTGATACCTGTACATTGTACTTACTTATATTCATCATAGACTTCCTGCTTAGGTAGTGAAGTCTCAGGATGTTCTTCCAATGTATTTCGAATCCAGGAAAAGGCATGCATTTGCTGGGCACGACTTGATGACATGGAACTCTGATCACTGGTCACAAACAAATATACATTTTAGGTGAAATAGTGCCTTACTTTGTTATAAATCTAAACTTCCTATTATAGAACAGTATGAAAATAAGAAGTAAACACATCAAACTTATAACTGGTTAATTCGTGAAAACATGTAACAAGGAAAAATTCTTCAATTAAAGTAACAGTACTTCACCTCTCTTTGCTCCTTCTAGTAGTCACAGACAAATCTACAAAAATTTGGGGGTTTTTTCAATTAAAAATTCATATCAATGCTCCCCTAAATTGGTCAAGAAATTTAGAACAGACAGTATATACATATGATTTAGTAAAAATAACCAACTGGAAGCTTTAATGACAATTTGTTTTGCATGAATTTGCTGGACTATCAAATTTCTAATAAGCTGACACAAAAGCCAATTAGTTTTAGTTTATAAGCAATGGGAAAATACACAACATATAGAGAAACTGTACTAGAAATCTAGCTAAAACAGAATATATAATATGGAACAAAATTCAACATTAAGCAAATCTTTGCTATACAATAATTTCTTTAAAAGGTTATGAAATGGACAGTAGCAATAATTGTAAGAGACTTCAAAAATAATCTAGTTCAACCCTATACCTGAAGCATGAATTCCCTCTATAATTCTTAGCAAATGCTCATCTGGCAAAAGATTTTTTCTAAGTTATCTGCTTTTTTTTCCTAAAGATTTTGTAGAGCTGATGAATTCATTGCTTCTTTGAGATAGTGAGCAAATTTTAATTATCAGTAAATTTCTCATTTTGCTTAGAAATTTGCCATTATTATTTCTACCAATATATAATCTCAATGTCTTCTAGAACTAAAGAAAGTATAATCTTTCTTTTACATGATCAACCTCAAAATATCTGAAGACAGTAATTGTCATGTACTCCTCTTAAGTTTTCTTCCCACCCCTCCTACTAAAAGTCCTTTACCATCCCTATCATCTTTCTCTGTATAAATTTCCAATTGATAAATGTTTTAGGATTTTCTAATCCCAATTTCATATAATAGGCCAGAACTTCAACTGAGAAAGCCATAATGCCCGAAATCAATAATATCATTGTACTGAAATTCGGATAGATAAGAAAACTAACCAGTCAAGTAAACTACACCTTGCAAAGCAACCTATTTTAGTGCTAGGCAGTTATAGTTGTTATAATATTCTTTATATTAAAGCCTGCTCATATTTTTACTCACTGAAATGACATAAAACCACTTTAATTCTCTGAAATGACATATAACCACTTTAATTTTTTTTAATCACAAAACAGTCATTTAAATATCTGAAGGCTGTTATATCTCTCCTTAGTTGATTCTTATAGGCTAAACATTTCTTTTAATTTTTATCTATCTGACATTATTTTCAGTTTCCACATTTGCGTCACCATATACTGGACCCACTTTGAATTATATATACCTCTTAAAATATAGTGCGTGGCATTGAACAAAATATTCCAGAATGATTTGTGATAAATAGAGTTACAAAATGAAGACATTATTGTACTTCTTCCTAATGTAGCTCAACATTGTTAGCTTTTTAAAAGGACACAACTGACTCACATAGATACTATTTTAATAAATCAACTTCACAGGGACAAAACTGGGGTGGGGAGAGTGCAGTTTATGTGAAAAAAAAATCTGAAGGTTTTGGTCAACTTCGAGTTCAATATGTGCTAGGACAGCCAGCATCCAGAGAAATAATCTTTATAGAAGACACCTGGAAACTACTTCTAAGGTTGCTATAATTCTTCTTGCATCTTCAATAGCTATAGCTACTTGACTCAAAAAACAAACTTCTTGCCACCAAATTCCATGGCACTGTCAAAGTGTTCAACAATTGATATGATCTTATCAGTAGAAAATGACATTAAGGAAAATGAATTGCTACTCTATCCCCATAGAGTAAGAAACCATGTTCTGTCTCCCCCATGAAAATATAAGCTCCTTAAATCTCAGGACAGTCAAACTATCAATATCACCAACAATTAGAACAGAACTTTGCACAAAGTAAGCATTTATTAATAATTCTCATTCATTCATTTAATAAAGTTCATATTAGTATGAGCTGAGACACGTAGTTCCAAAGCAGTTTTTTGGTTCTCTTCACAGTGAGATAACAAGAGTAATGTGCTCTGTTTTGGACACCACATTTTAGAAAGGACTGATAAATTGGAGTACCCAGAGAAAAGCAACCAGAATGATGAAAGCACTCAAATTCATCTCCTCTACTGGAGGCAGGAAATAGGAATGTTTAACCAAGAGAAGTCTTAGGGGATTTAATAGATGTCTTCAAATTTCTTTGAAAAGCTGTCTTAAAAGAAATATTAGGTCTTTTCTGGTAAACTCCAATGGACAGATTTAGGCTTGATAAAGAGATAAACTGCTTAATAGTGGAAATGCTGCCTTTAAAATGAAAGATGGATTCCCCCTCACTAGAAGTCTTCCTATGAATGTTGGATGTCTTCTTCACTATGCTGCTGAGGAGTTCTTGCTCAAGTATGAATTGGACTAGACAATAATTCAGATTCTCTTCCAATTCTGAAATTATGAAATTTTGTAATTCAAAGATGAAGCCAGAACAGTAAGGTTCAAGTCAGATAAACACCAAGTCCAGCACAAAAATATTGAGTTCTGTTTTATTTGGCCAGAGATAATTTTGAGTAGAAATAAAACTAAGTCCTTCACCTATGTTATTATTGTGCATTGAAAGGTCAGACATGAGGGCATAAAATTTCATATTTGACAAGCTTAATGTTCTTTTTCACCTGATAATTACTAGAACCATTTGTGCTATGCTGTTTTTTTCATATATGTTGATCTTCATATTTACATTTGTTGTCTGATCTGGGCTTTTGTTTCTCTCACATCAAAAATTAAATTTAAAGCCCTCTGGCTCAGGCAGAAAATTTACCAAATGCATTCTTTCTAAGCTACCAAGTCCCTTCCAGAATCTCATCATTATAGGATTATAGAACATAAGGCGGACAATTAAGTCCTTCTCTTTGACATCAACTTCTTATATCTTCTCTTTCAAAGTTACCATCATCAATGGAAAGACATGAACTCCTAGTTCTTCAAACTCTTCAGATGCATTTCTTACATCTAACTAAATAATTGATACCCACAGAAGTCAGGAGAAAATGGTGATTTTTTTGACTCTCAGTAGGCTATTATAACTAAACTATATACTCCTAAAAGATAGCATAACTCCCAATTTACCCCAACAGCTCTGATATAGTCACCTTAATTCCTATAAAACACAGTCATCAACTATCCTGACTGACTGAAGTCTATGAATTCTTCTAAAGGTCTGTGGAACCCAGGATGGTATTGCTTCTTCAGAATTACTTCTCACAATAAACATATGATTCCAATGGTGAAGAGGAAGTTCATTATTTTGAGACAAAGCTTTTTTATAAAAGACCCCGTGGGGGTGGTGTATGAAGTAGCTGGATAAAGTGTTTTCTGAGAACTGAAAGAAGTGTAAGGGCATGGAGAGGTAGGTAGGGTGCTGAAAATATCATTTGAAATTATCTGAAAGTAGTAGAAGATCTATTGATTATGATGAGCCAACAGTCTAGATAGGTGAAAACAATGCAGAACATGATTTTTTTTTTGGGGGGGGGCTGAGGTAATTGTGGTTCAGTGACTTGCTTAGGATAACACAGATAGGAAGTGTTAAGTGTCTGAGACCAGATTTGAACTTAGATCCTCCTGACTTCAGAGTTGGTAATCCATCCATTTTGCCATCTAGCTGCCCCCAGAATATGATTTTTAAAAAAAAGACCATAACAATTAAGAGAATTTCATAAAAGCCTTAGTCTGACAAGGAAAGATCTATAGGAAGTGTTAGCTTTCTGTTCTGAAAAATATTATGTTATGTTTGCATGTATAGCTTTGTATTTTTTAAAAGCACTTTTTCATCATCATTTTAATTAGTTCACATACTCCTGTGATAATCAGTTGAGTAGATAGCAACATTTTTCTTTTATAGATGAGGAAATTAAGGCACAGAGACTAAAGTCACTCACTCAAGATTACACAGTTATTTAGCTTAGGAATAAGTACTGGAATACTGATCTCCTTGCTCATTATTTTACAACCTTTATTCCAAATGACACTTCCTCTAGAAGTCTGAAATGTAATATAATATAGATGCCTAGAGCTATAGGAATAAAATATGTAACTCTTCAGGAATCTTACAAATCAACCTCCTTTCTTCATTAGAAATTAGGTCTAATATGGCTCTCTTCAACAATGAGATGATTCAGGCCAATTCCAATAGATATGGAATGGAAAGAGCCATCTACAAACAGAGCACTGTGGGGACTGAGTGTGGATCACAGCATAGCATTTTCACTCTTTTTGTTATCATTTGCTTGCATTTTGTTTTCTTTCTTGTTTTTTTTTTCCTTTTTAATCTGATTTTCTTGTGTAGCATGATTATTGTGGAAATATATATAGAAGAACTGTACATGTTTAACATATATTGAATTACTTGTAGTCTCAGGGAGGGATAGTAGAAAGGGAGAAAAAATTTGGAACACAAGATGTTGCAAAGGTGAATGTTGAAAACTATCTATATCTATGTTTTGAAAATAAAAAGCAAAAAAAAAAGAAAGAAATTAGGTCTAAAATAAAATATCATTTTTTCAAATGTTTTCCTTTATACTTTAGGATATTTAGATTTTTAAAAGATCTGTCTGCCCTTATTCCTAGAGAGCTACAAATATTAATAGAAGCAAAAAACTAAGTCTCTTCAAATATAGGGTCTATGCTGGCTAGACATTTTGTTGACTTTGAAGAGATTTGGAATTTGAGTGATTAGAGGCATTACATTCCCAGGCCCCTTTGCTCACAGCTGCCTATTTCCAGTAATACAAGTTGAAGGGATATTTAGTTTCTCTTGAAAGACAACCCTTTCCAAAAGAACAATTGTAAGGTCAAACATTTGACCAGAGTGGCACTTTGAGGATCTGTACTCTAAAGATCTGTAATTCTATTGCTGTGGATATTTCATTTACCAATATATGTTGAAATTAAAATTCAGTGGAGATCTTTAAAGAGTGTGGTGGCAAAAATATCATAATTTTCCACCTAAACTGGAATACTCCTACAACTTAGCTAGGCTGCTGCTCAAATAAAAGACAGAAAGTGTTTTATTAATTCTATTCTCAAAAACTTTCTAACCTGGGAATATAGTCACCTACACATCAAAGTAAAGCATGAGAGAAGAACCTGAATAGAAAAGCACAGAAACAATTAGCTCCTTTTTGTCCTTTATGTTCTCAATTCCTTTGATCAATAAGTATCTTTTATAAAAGCAAATATCTATTTTTGGTCTAAGTATCCCGGTATAAGTCTATACTTAGGTGAAAACTGAATGTCATACAGCAATGGTATCAAATTTTAAAAAACACAAATTTTAACTTTATTTGCATTGTATTGTATTTTTATTTATTTATTTGAATATTTTCCAATTATATTTTAATCTGATTTAGTCCCACTTTTGTGGGCTATGCAAAACTCAACTTTGTCACCTTTGTCATAGTATCTATGTGTTTTAGCTACTAAAATCACATGGGCTCACAGCTCAAGTTCCCCACTCCTACCCTTTCTCCTTTTATTCATAGTAGTATCTTTAAGAGCCTTTTGCCTCAATTTCTGGGTTTCTGCAATAAGCACAAAATATTCTACCTAGTGCCTTTGGCAGCCATCTCTGTCTACTTAAAAAAAAAAAAAAAAGAATAGTCTAGCTAGATTGCACAATCAGATTAAGAAAAAAGCAAGGATTTTAGCAATGGTACTATGTTTATGAGGCTAGTCTAATGAACAGTAGTTGCTATAGGATTATATGAAGACAGTCTTGATCTAAAAGAAGCAGATTGAGGGTGGCTACAACTAAGATTCTTAACCCAAACATAAGGGATAGAAAATCCTTTTAATTTCTGATCCTTAGAATTTTTTTTGGCAAACTAAGGAACCACACAGAAGTTGCTAGCACACTCCCTCCAAAATTTTCTGGCCAAAACTTTGAAAGATAAAATAAAACAATATTTTAACATGCTATGTTAGGGGAGAATGAATGAGAGTTACCCAGCACTCTGAAGACATAGATGATCTAGCTAGCTGAAGGACATCAGCAAGACCTTAAGCCATTAAAGTATTTAAGGGAGTAGCTTCCAAACAGAAAATAAAAAAGAATCTGGAATTTATCACAAATCTATGGCAGTATTTATATTCTGTATCTTCTCATTTCAATGAGCAATCAAAACAAATGAACAAACTCCACTTCCAATATTTCATTTCTTATCATAGTAATCTGCTTATTTGTGGTTTCCAATTTTCAAAAATGATCAAATGTACAACATTCTATCCTTAGAATAAAGTCAAAGTAAACATTCACCTTTACCCATGTATACCATCATTTGGTAGAGAGAACTAAGTTCTTACTAAAGGAAAAAATGTATATATACTAAAAAAAGATCTTTTTTCCCCAAGTATTTTCTGAGACAGTTTTCAGAAATATATTGTAACAAAATTAGAGGACTATCTGTATGCTTTTTCACTAATGTCAGAGACCAAGAAAATATATATACCTTTTCTCTCCATTGCTGAGACCAGAAGGCAGCTGAAGGTAGAGGTAGAGTTTCTCTAGGTCTGTAAACTTCTCAACTTCTTGCTAGTTACAAAGGATTAAAGAGGAAAATATTTTTAAAAAAATACATTTCTAAACAAGCTAACCAATTCCCTAAAACAATTAGCAATCAAAATTACTCCAAACAAAAAATGCCTTGGAGTTTTTGTTTTTTTTTTTAATTCTTTAGCTAGTTCAATAGCAAAACTAATTTGCTTCACTGAGTAATTACAGAAAAGGTCATGTAAAGTAAAAACTATGTTATTACTGTTTATGTAGTTACCAGAATAAATACTACGACAGATCAAAGCTTTAGACACATTATTTCCTATAATTTATTGTTCACTGCATTCAAAAAGAGGCTCTACATATGACATAGTGGGGAAAAACCACTAGATTAGACTAAAGAGAATGAGATTGTAGTCCTGATTCTACCACTAAGTAATTATGTGAACCTGGACACATTTTATATGTAAAATGAGGTGAATTGAAGTAAATGTTTTATACTAACATCCCTTCTCACTTTAAAATTCCATAAGATAATTTACCATTTTCACAACAGTATAATACCTGTAATAGCTGAAAAGCTTTAAGAGAGACCAATAATTCTTTTGACTATGAACATTTAAAGATTGTTCTTCATTTCATAGTTGTAATGACTATTTATAGTGTCTGCTTGAGACTTGCAGTTGGCCTTAGAGCTATCCTATGCATGGCAATCTGATAGGCTGTTTGCTATTGCTTCCCAACAGCCTCCAGCTACACTTGAATGAAAATGAATTTGATAGCATTCTTCTAAGACACTTATTTTGTCCTCATTATTTAGACTTTGACTAGTTTATAATGTTAACAAAGCATCAATTACAATTCAATTTCTAATTAATAAACACCACACATAAGAATAATCATATATTAAAAATATGGTAACCCATTCCCAGCAATATTGAATATAACAGAACAATACAATTAACTAGTTTGAATAATTTATTGAAGTTCACAGATGTAATATTTTTTGTTGTTGTTAGGGAATGGAGAGCGCACAAAACTGTTTTTTATCAATGTGAGGAACTTCTAGAGAGGAAACTCCTTTCCCTGATGCTTTCCCAGATAATTAGTCACTCACCTGTAGCTTATAATATTAGCAATCAAGTGGAAATATGCACTGAAAGGTTAAACAATTTGCCTATGATAATACAGATAGTGTGTCAAAAGCGGAATTTGAATTCAGGTCTTCCTGATACCAAGACCAGTTCACTTATTCTCTAAGTAATACCACTTCTTATGCTTCCATAAAAAAGGACATCCTATAATGAGATATTCCCAATAGAGGAAAGTATCAAAGACTGAACTAATTCTCCTGAAGAGTATGCCCACCCAGGAGATTTTAAAATACTGTGGCTTTTGATTCTCAAAACATTTCCATTCTTTACTACTAATCTTTTTCCAGTCCTACACATTTAGTTATCCATGGGAAATTACAAAGGTTCTTATTGGTTCCTTGGTCTGACTTACTATATTCCAGTAATCCTTCTCCATTCAACATTCTTGTCAGATCATCCAGCTTCTCTTAAACACTCTGAGCAATAGAAAATTAGCTATCTCACACAACGGCCCATTCTAATTTCAGTTTATTGTAAGTATTCAGAATAATCTTTGATATTTGGCTAAAATCTGCTTCCATATAATTTCTACCTTTTAATCTTGCTTTGCATTCTAAAGATATATGAGATAAGTCTAAATTTCTTCCACATGACAGCCATCAAAACAAAGGTGGCTATATTGTATTGCCTCTCTATCTCTTCTACTATTTTAACTCTTTAACTATTTTTCACATGACATAGTTTAACTAAATCTTCCTATTAACCTGATCATTTTTTTTCTGGACATGCTCCAGTTAACAAATACTCATCTAAAAATATGGTACACATTGTTGGGCACATTTCAGGTGTGGTCTGATCAGCCCGTAAGACCACTAACAGTTCTAGTTCTAGACACATTAATTTAACCACTCAATTAAAATCTAAATTGAATTTGCTTTGGCAGTTGCCTCTCATTATTAACTAACATTAAGTTAAATTAAGTTGTAGTCAATTAAAACCTTATCCCTCTGCCCCCAATAAATACTGTAACAATATCTGATACTTGCTTGGTGATACCTAAACCTAAGCCTAATTTTAACTTTAAAATCTATCTCTATAGGATGGCTATTGGATGAATTTTCTGGATCCTGATCCTGTTGGGATAATTTCCAGCACTGTGGCATCTGCACATCTGATTAAATTATGGTTTCTATCATTCAAATTAATGATAAAAACTGTTGAATAGCATAGGGTCACAATAAGAAGCTTCTTTTCAGCTCCACAAGGAATTGTTAATTAAAAATCTTCAGTCCTCAGGAACATACATTTAGACCTGGAAATAATCTTAAGAGATCATCTAATTCAACTTCCTCCCTCTGCCCACCCCATTTTCAAGGTGTAGAAAATAAGAAATAATTTACCAGTGACAGAGATAGTCCTCTAGTTCCAAATCCAGTGCTACTTCCACTGCAATTCTTATTAATTAACCAGATTATGAGCGCCTTCCCCAATTATACTCTTATCCAACATACACCTTTCTACCATTTCTCTAATTATAGAAGAGACTGCCTAGTAACTTGCGAAACCCAGATAAGAGATTATTGTTCTACCTCAATCAATAAATTTAAAAAACATTTATTAAGTGCCTATTATATGCCAGCCATTGGACTAAGCATTAGGTATAGAAAAAGAAGCAAAGGACAGTTCCTGCCTTCAAGGAGCTTAAAATCAGTTTGCAATCTAAATGATCAATTATAACACTAAGAGAAAAGGGGGAAAATGTTATTTTTCCAAAAAAAATTATATCCTAGTAATTACAATTTTACTTTCTAGATGTTCACAAATGATCTAGTTAATAACTTATTTTGAAATTTTGCCAACCATCTTACTGGTCTATAGTTTCTAGTCAATCTTTAACTCCTTGGCACTCCCATAATTCACAATTCCTTAAAGAATGCTGACAGTTTTAGAGACTCTTCCCCATGTTCTGTCAGCAGTTTGGAATATAATTCCTTGGCCCAAAAGACTATGACTCATATAAAGAAATTAAGTGTTTTCTTACTAGCTCTGCATCTTTAAGACCTTCTTGATGAGTGTTTGTTTTACCCTCTCTGGTTCATATATTTTTTTCTCTGACAAACTATGGAAATAAAATAGAGAAAAAGTCAAGTTTTGAATGAATAACAGAGCATTGATGAAGCACTTATTACATGCTAACCACTAGGAATACACATACAAAAAACCAAGTGGTTCAGAAGTTAATATTTTAAGGAATGCTGGAGAGGAGGAGAAACATATTCCTAGAGGAAAAGTGGCTCAGAAAGGGCTTCTTGGTCAGGAAAATCACAGAGATGGTAAGTAGAACAAAAGAGTAGTACTGAATTCATTACAGTTATTATAATAAAGAAAATAGGTAGAAAGTAGTAGGCAGATGGGAGATCATCAGGCTTATTCCTTCTTCTCTTTCTCCAAAGTTTAATAAGGCCTTTTAAATTATCTGTAGTATTTTCCAAAAGCCTTAGTTCTTTTTTTTTTAAGCTATGATGATTTTGCAATTAAATCAAATTGTTTGCCTTTGTTTGTATATGATCTTCTTTCTATCTTTTAAACATATTCTTTTAAAATCTAATCTCAGTGGAGAAAACCTGGGGGCAGCTCCACTGATTTCCAGATACTCTACACATTTCTTTATCACTGGAATAATCTGTACTTGTTTTTTGTAAGCTGTAATTTCCTTTTTTAGAGTCCCTCAGATCCATAGTCTTCTCTTCTAGAGTTTCTAGTCAAGAGGAATATAGTTTGACGTCTAAAATACTTTTTAAACTATGTCCCATTTCTCACAGATTGCCATTTCAATGTTATATCAATATTTCAAAGTTAACAGATTGAAACCATATTGTTTGCATCTCCTTTCAAAAATTAAAAAGTAATTATCCCTTCCCAATTCTCTCATTATAATACAAGCACAGATAATAGCTAGAATTTACACACTATTTTAAGATTAGCAAAGCACTTGATAAATATTATCTCATTTTATATTCAAAACAACCCTGGAAGCAGGTACTATTATTATCTCCACTCTACAGATAAGGAAATTGAGATTTACAGAAAAATGTCTTGCCCAGAGTCACAGAACTAGCAAACACCTGAGGCTGGATTTGAATTTAGGTCTTCCTGATTCCAGAACCAGTAAGCTATTTATTTAGACAATTAGCTGTACATATGTCCTAAACAAGTCCTTTCCTTTTCTTGTCGTCCTTTCGAAAATACATTACCAAATCACAATGACACTTTTCCTGTTTTGTCTATTGGATGTTTCTCTTCCTCAACAAGAGCATTTATAGTTCTTACTTTTGATAGTTATGCCAGGATAGTTCTTTGGAAAAGTGAGTCAAATGCCAGATCAACATCAATCAACATTGTGCCACAAAAACCTAAATAGCCTAATGGACTTTTTAAGGCTACATAACAAGAAGGTGGTAAGTCTACTGTACTGTACTCCACCCTGGATATACAATATCAGGAATATCAAGTATAATTCTGAGGAGTACATTTTAGGAAAACCACTTAAAAGTTGAAGAGGATCTCTAGGGTTACCGGGATAATGAAAGTCCTCAATAATAATAAAATCAATAACTTATTTATGTATTTTGAGAATTGCAAAGTACATTATGTAATGTTCTGATTGTCCCTCAATTATAATCCTTCTCTGGGAATTGTAGTGTCCTGTCGTCGCTCAGTTGTAATTCTTCTCTGGGAGGAGGTTTCTTTTCTGTATAATCTTTTCCTCTGTGAGCAGATTTCTTGGGAGGCTTCTGGAGCCTCCAGCCAGAGCGAAGGTAAAATCTCAAATCCTTTTCTTCTTCCTGAATCCTGGCTCTGAATCTCCTCCAGCTCTTGTCCTTACCCCAATCCCAACTGACTCCTTCTCGACCGTCCTCCTCTTTTATCCTCCCAGAGAATGGGCTTGTGGGTATTCCAAAGGTGTAAACTCCTTTAAAGGTATAAACTCCTTTCAGAAGACTAAAGGTGTAAACTCCTTTTAAAGATGTGAACTAAAGGTGTGAATTCTGAGCTAGAGAATTGCCAAGTACCAACTTACCACCTAGTAAGAATCTAACATTACATTACATATATTATCCTTATTTGAGCCTCATAACAGTCTAGTAAAACTAAGTACAAGTGAGGAAGGTTAGGTTAGATGCATTTAATTCATCTTAGCAAGCACATTTAGGAATTCTGGTAGAAGTTGAAAAGAGACAGATACATGTCTAATATAAGGAAAAATTACTTAGCAATGAGAGTGGCAATATGGGACAATGAACAGAAGAGTGGATTGAAAATTAGAAGATCTTAATTATAATCATAGGGCTGCCACTTACTATTCACATAACCTTGGGCAAATCACTTAACCACTCTAGGTCCCAGTTTCTCTCTCTGTAAAATTAGAAGTTATATTAGATGGAAGGAAACTTCTTGTCTTAATTTTAGGATTCTAAATGTTTGATCCCAGCAATTCAGCACTTAATGTAATTAACACAATAACAAAAAGTTTAATGTGTAAGCTTGGGATGCAGTGGGGTCCTCTTCAATAGAGAAAAGCTACAGAATGGATTCTTGTTCATGCATGGTTTGGACTGTGTGGCCTTTAAAATCCTTTTCTACTCTAATTCTGTGAAAGTATCTAGAAGTATCAGGCTAGCTCACCTTTTCAAAATTTTCAATCTGTTCACATGGCTAGTATAAGAATATTTTTTCAAATCTAAGCTCTCATTAAGAAACAGTCAGTGGCTTCTAGTGTCTACTGTAGAAATTCCAAACTCCCAGAATGCAAGATCAGAGATTAGATTCCATTTTTCCCTTTTATTCCCAGAGCCTAGCATATTGACTAGCATACAGTAGTCATTTAAAAACTGTTCTGGTGAACCAAACTGCTATTTAGCATTCAAGATCTTCTACTTGAATATGTCTTGTGTATCCTCTTGATTTCTGCACTCTGACCAAATTAACATTTTTGTGGTTCTTACCTCCCTGAGAAGTCAGGGATGGCGTGACCACTTGTGTTCTAAAACAAAAGAAAGCAGGAGATGTAAAGGGCTGAAACTCTGAGCAAATGCACTTGGACAACTGAGCACTGTTTGGAGGATGATCCTGCTCAACTATTCTGTGCTGGCTTGATCTGTGGGTGTGGACAGAAAAGGGTGAGAGAGATCAGAGGGTAGAATAGGACAAGCAGGATCATTCTTTGGCAGTGGAGAGAGCGAAAGGAGGTGTGGCAATTCCTATATCTAATCCCCTGAAGGTGACCCCAAAAGACCAAGAATAAAGACTTTTGCTTATCCTGACTCCGGCTGATTCTAAGGTATCCAGGGTACTAATGCACATTTTAATGAATTTTACACAATTTTCTCAATTCTTACTTTGAGTTTCTACTTAATATAGAATATTGTCCTTTAAAAAAAATTCCCTCCCCCTCCCACTATTCTTATCAGCATTATTTACTTTTTTCAAAGACAACTCAAATCTCAAGCCCAGAAAATATACCATCATTCATATAATTCTGTTTTCTCTTTATGAGTAGCCTTTGATAAGGACGAAAATGAGGCTCTAAGGCAGAGATGGGTCAGTCCTTCTTGGCTGTCTGATTACCTCTGTCCCTCTGTCCCTCCTCCTTCCCAAAGTACCAAGGCCTGGTTTATGAATGAATTTGCTATTCAATGCTGTGTTAAAACAAAATTTTTATTGGTTAGGAAAAGAATAGACAGGCAATTGGCCTCCAGAGAGAAAAGCCAAACTGCCTGAAAGGGATGCCACACCAAAGATGGCGGGCACAAGGCAGAGAAAAGCCTAGTGCAAGGAATAGAATTTTGGAAGTTCATTTTATACACGAATAGGATCATAAAACAAAGTTTGTATTTGAAAAGGACTTTTCTGCTTCCTTCAGATATAGAGATGTTTGTATAACAAAGAGGTTCCTGAGAGACTTGTAAATAAAACAGGAATTTCTCTATTAATCATTTGTGTCTTAGGGTATCTCTTTTGACCTCTTCATCCTTTACCTCCAACTAGTTTCTAAAAATATTTTATATAAATTTGTATTTATTCCATCTATACTTATGCTATATATGTTTACACATGTATCTGGCTTCTCTGACAAAACAGGGCTTCTCAAACTTTTTCCACTTGTGACTCTTTTTTCACTCAAGAAATTCTTCATGGTATTTATGTATATACAGTAGGTATACAAATCAAACATTTACTGATAATAAATCATAATGCTCCCACATTGTTATGAGATTCCACCTAAGATTGTGACTCACACAGTTTAAGAAGTTTTGCAATAGAACATAAACCCCCTTTGTTGAGCAAAGACTATTTCATTTTTTGTGCTTGGAACTTCATGACAATGCCTGGAATACAATAGATGTTCAATAAATATTTGGTAACTTAGATACTGAGTTTGCAACTGTATTCTTCAGTTGTTTCACATCTAGTGAATATAGCTTTCTGGACTAAACTGTAAGCTCCTTATGGAAAGGCTATAAATTACATTTCATTTGTATAGTGGCTAGAATAGTCATGTGCATGCAGCAGGCTTGTGAATATTCTTCATTGAATACAACTTTTTAGTAACATTTTATTACTCATTACTTTTGCAATAGCACCCATCTCTAAAATATCAACAAAATTAAATTTCAGCAATTGATGCTCAAAAGGAAATGTTTATGATTACAGTTAAACTTCTTTCAGTACGAAGGAAACTCTAATTACTTGACAGTTGTTTTTTTTTCTTTACAAAGTATTAATCCTATTAGTGATATTAAAGATTCTTACGCTGCTCATACTATTGAAAGGCTATCTGTTCTCTATCCTGATTGTCTCGAGTGATATGATCTTTTGGATCATATGCCTACTATATTAAGAATGCTCCTCTAAGACCTTTCTGGTTTTGTGTTTGTTTTTTTTTTTTTTTCAGTTCCACCCTTGGAGACAGGAAAATAAAATCTCAAGATCACAAGACACAAAGCTAAAGGGAGTCTTAGAGAACATTTAATCCATCTCTTTATTTTATATCTGAGACTTGAGGCCCAGAGAGGTCAAGTTGACAAGATGGTAAGCAGAAGAGCCTAGATTCAAAGTGAAGTCTTGTGTAATAACATATGTAGAATGCTTAAAATACCACATACACGCCTGGGTATTATTTACTAGTATTTTTATAATAATAATTAGCTACTTCAAAAATCAATAATAAAATAATAACAAAAATATTATTTTATCATCCAAGTCTAATCTACTCTAGAAGAGATTCTAGGTTTTACAAGTGTGGAACAACTTATAATAGCTACCAGAAACAATATATTCTCTAGAGAAACAATATTTAACGTTAAATAACTTGGGTTAAAAAAGATTGCCACTATTGGCTGTTATGATAAGTGGTCAATTAGGAAAAGTAAACTAAAAAAAAGGCATTTTAAGGCCAACATGATAGTAACTCTTAGGAGGCTATCTCTTGTATAGAGGACCAAGTACATGGAATGCATAATCCACACTGAGCAGGTTCTTAAAAACTAAATCTTATAATGGGATAATTTTAAGAATTAGAAAGTACTTCAAAGATTATACCACTTGGAACTATAATGGATCATCATTGAATTCCAGAAATGTCAAATAATTTATCCCATTTAAGACCCTGAACAGATGGAAGGTCCAGTTAGGACTCTACTCTCTTGTTATTTATACTAAATAATTGTTGTCTTTTCCTGAATGATTATAAAATTTTAAGATTAATAGCAGCCCCAATTATCATAACTCAGATATCTTCTGCCAGTATCTCCTTTTTCACCTGTTTTATGTGAAGAGGCCTTTTCCTTACAATAAATCATTACCCATGCACATGTGATCCCATTCCATTCTATCTTCTCAAGGTTAACTCCTCTATCATCCAAGTCTTCTCATTTATCTTCAGTCTCTGCTTGTCTAATGTTTGCTTTCTATTTGCCCCTTTCTCTCTCCTCTGATACTGCCAGAACCCTAGTCCATATTCTCATATTCCTCACATTTGGATTCTGGCAATAGTCTTCTCTTTGGTCTCTCTGCCTCAAATCTCTCTTCACTCCAGTTCATTTTCCAATCAGCTGTCAATTTGTTCTTCCTAAAGCACAGATCTGACCATGTCACATATCTAAACTCCAGTGGTTCCTTTTTCCTCCACAATCATACATGAAGTCCTTTGTTTAGTATTCAAAGTCTCTCACAACTTCACCCCCTCCTATTTTCTGGAGATAACAGGGGGTGTCTCTTAGGACCTTACTCTTTGCTACTTCCTTGGCAGATCAGTGATACTTTATCAATCTTCACACTCCAAGCATTTTCACTTACTTCCTGTCTCCAAAACTTATCATGCTTCCTCCACTACTTGCTAAATACTTAAGACTTCTAGTAGGCACCTCACATGCAAGTTAAAGAAAACAGAACTTTCTTTTCCTACTAGATTTACTTCTCCCCTCCAATCTTCCCTATTAGGCTCTGTTAAGGGCACCAGTCACCTAGGTTCATAACTTTGGAGTCATCTTTGACTCTTCCTTCTCCTCTCACAAATGCAATAAGGTGCCTGGTATCATGAATTTTATTCCTTTCGTTATGATTATATAGTCCTTGCTACAGTTCAGGCCTTTATCTACGTGTTGGAATTTAATAGCTTCCTTCCAGCTGCTAATCTTTTCTTCCAATTCATACTCCATATAGCTGCCCAAATACTTAGTGAGGTCTGTCCAGTTTAGTCCTGTGCTCAGAATTTAGGGTCCCCCACAAATTGACTCCCACCTACATTTTCTTTGTGAATTCTCTACATAAATAAATCTAACTAGCATACTAGCTGTTCCTTGAACACAATATTCTATCTTTGGCTTCCATGAATTTGTACAAGCCAATTTCTATACTACTTTCTTTTTACCTCTCAAAAAATCTTGTCTCCTTTTAAGTTTCAATTCAAGTGCTTCTTATTCCTTCTGGTTTTCTCTTTCTTCTCTCACCTATAGCCTCTCAGTTGTAACAACTTTTCTCTACCTTAATTTTCCTTTAACTAAAGTATTTGCAAACCACTCTTTTAATTTGAAGTTGTATCTCTAGCATTTAGCATGATGCCATTTAAATAGTAGGAATTTTATTTTCTTATTCATTACCTCTCTTCTCTCCTTTCCCACTAATTAATGACCTTGCTTCATCACTGCTCTTCTGGAAGTATGTCCTGATCAGAATTCTTAAGTCTTTTAAAGTTTGTCTTTACAATATCATCTTTGCATCAATTCATACAAATCTCCCAAGATTTCTCTGAAACTCTTCCTCTAATTATTTCTTACAGTACAATATACATTATTTGTTTTTATTTTAATAGTTTTTATTTACCAGATATATGCATGGGTAATTTTACAATATTGACAATTGCCAAACCTTTTGTTCTAATTTTTCCCTCCTTCCCCCCCCATGGCAGGTTGATCAATACATGCTAAATATGTTAAAGTATAAATTAAATACAGTATATGTATACATGTCCAAACAGTTGTTGTGTTGTACAAAAAGAATCGGACTTTGAAATAGTGTACAATTAGCCTGTGAAGGAAATCCATAATGTAGGTGGACATAAATAGAGGGATTGGGAATTCTATGTAGTGGTTCATAGTCATCTCCCAAAGTTCTTTCTCTGGGTGTAGCTGGTTCAGTTCATTACTGCTCTATAATATACATTATAATTCAAATACCATAATTTGTTGTCATTCCTCAATTGACAAGCACCTCCCAATATAGCTTCTAGTTCTTTGCTACTACAAAAGTAAGTGCTGTAAATACTTTTGAACCTGTAAGTTTTACTTCCTTTTTTGATTTTTTTGTGACATAAGCTGATAGGGATACTACCACAAAGGGTAAGCATAACTGAACAACTTTTGGGGCACTGTTCCAAAATCTTTTTCAGAATGGCTGGACCAATTCATAGCTCTATCAACAGTGCCTACTACATGCCACACACTTTGTTAGACACCTTTAAGGATACAAAGAAATTTATATTCTATCAAGGGAAATGTGTATGTATAAAAAGTAGATGTCAAACTTGCAAATGGTTTAAAAAACTGTGTTCAACTATGCCCAAAGGGCTGTCAAACTGTGCATACCCTTTGATCCAGCAGTGTTTTTACTGGGCTTTATCCTAAAGAAATCTTAAAGGAAAGAAAGGGACCCATATGTGCCAAAATGTTTGTGGCAGCCCTTTTTGAAGTGGCTACAAACTGGAAACTGAGTGGATGTCCATCAATTGAGAATGGCTGAATAAGTTACGGTATATGAATGTCATGGAATATTATTATTCTATAAGAAATGAACAGGAGGATGATTTTAGAGAGGCCTGGAGAGACGTACATGAATTGATGCTAAGTGAAGTGAGCAGAGCCAGAAGATCATTATACATGAGAACAGCAAGATTATACGATGATCAATTCTGATGGATATGGCTCTTTTCAACAATGACATGATACAGATCAGTTCCAATGATCTTGTGATGAAGAGAGACATCTGCACCCAGAGAGAGGACTGTGAGAACTAAGTGTGGATCACCACAGCATTTTCACTCTTTTTGTTATTGTTTGCTTATGTTTTGTTTCCTTTCTCATTTTTTAATGTAATTTTTCTTGTGTAGCATGATAATTGTAGAAATATGTATAGAAGAATTGTACATGTTTAACATATGGATTACTTGCTGTCTAGGGAAGGGGGTGAGGGAAGGAAGGGAGAAGAAAATTTAGAATACAAGGTTTTATAAGGGTGAATGTTGAAAACTACCCATGTATATATATTTTGAAAATAAAAAGCTTTAATAAAAAAAATTGTATTCAAATTTTTTCCCCTATGCTTTGCCTGTGATACATTTTCTGATGCAATTTGTAAAGAAACAAGAGCTATTCAAAGGGTTAAAAATGGCCAGAATGTGGAAAAGAAGTTCTTGAAATGTAGTTTTGTCTTCTTTATTTTGATATTTGATGCATCTCATGACTATTCTCCAAAGACCTGGATAGAGAAGGAAGAGAAGACAGTAAAGCTCTGAGAGACTATTTTTCTGTGGGGGTTGCCTGGTACTGTGATTCTAATACCTCGAGATAATAAGCCTGTAAGTAATAGTATGAAGCACTGGAAGCATAAAGAATCACATCCTTGAATTAAGTGTATGTTGTGAATGTTCTTAAAAAAAAAAAAAAAAAAAAAAAAAAAAAAAAAAAGTAGTGTTATATTACCTGCTGGAAATCAGTAAGGATAAAATTATCTAACACTTTTGGAGGGGAATTCTTTAGAGGGTTGTTATGATTATCATGAAATCTCAGCTTTTTACTTCTTTTATAAATTGATGAGTAAGACATACAGAAACCTATGTAAATCTTCCTTTAAAATAGGTAAAGGATAAAATAAGCGTCTTTGCAACATTAAAAAAAAAAAAGTTGGTAGGGATGTTATAAGTTAATTTAAGTTAAATTATTACAGAATCAATAGCAACTCCTTAGAAAACAATGAGATAGAAGACAAGTCTATAAAAACTGAAGGAATCAAATGTAATGTAGAAGATTTTTAAGCATCTTAGTTAAAAGTCATAATCACATTTCTCATTATTCTCTCTTTTGAAGGAGGAGAGCCTAAAATCTGAAAGAAGAGAATGTAAGAAAGCTACAAAACTGTTGACTAAGAAACTCTATCATAAGAACAGAGAAGAGTCTTACTAATGAAGACATAATCATAGCCAATGGAGATACATAAACTTTGAAATGCTAAAAAGCTAAGTACACACAAGCCTGGGAGGATTTTGACTCCAAATTAAGAAGACTGAGATACAAAAATTAGTGTTTCTAATTATAAACTTTGTATATCATTAGCACTGGAATAAGTTGCTAAATGAATGGTAGGAGAGCACAAAGAAAGGTACCTTACACAATGGATACTTCACAAGTAAAATGATTACACTCTTGAAGTAAGTGTATAATATTTGCTTTAGTTGTTTAAAAAAGACAGTATTGTAGAGATAATTTTTATAGTATAACAAATAGAAAAAAAGTGAAAATTAACAAATGTATGGAAGGCTTGGACAAAGAGTTTAATAAAATTTAGGAAAGACACTATCTTTACAATTTACAAACTTGATGCTCAAACTTTATCTATAATTACTATCGCTTATAAATCTATACTTTATTGACAAGTTGTGTTTCATTGGGGTGTTTGGTGGAAATGGGGGAGGCAGGATTAATTAAGGAGGAACAAAAATATGAATTAAAAGTCATGACATGACTGTATAATGTACATTTCTTGTTGTTATTGTTGTCATTTTTTGTCATGTCCCAACTCTCTTTGACCCATTAAGGTTTTTCTTGGCAAAAATACTGAAGTGGTTTATAATGTCCTTCTTCAGCTCATTTTACAGATGAGGAACCTGAGACAAATAGGATTACATGACTTGTCCAACAACTTCACTCAACTCATAAATGACTGAGGTCTGATTTGAGTTCAGGAAGATCAATCTTTCTGTCCAGTATTCTATTTATTATGCCACCTAGATGACTTCAATATATATATAGATGAATCCTAATAGCCAAATTACTTACCTTTAAATATAATGACTTATACATTGGGATCATTTTTTAAAGAATCCAGAAGGGCTCAGACTGAGGGGGTAAACCAGTACCTACAAGCAAGAAGACTTGAAAAAAGCTACAAATAGTAGGGTCATAAGAAACAGGAAACCACTTGGGGCTGACAAAGCTGAGTTAGTGATTGCTTAAGACCGACTCTATACATTTAACTATTAGTTCTTCTACCAAAGGTAATAGAGAAGTTACTGTCATCAAGATTGCAGGTGCAGTTGCATGTCATGATTTCAGAAGTGCACAAATCAAAAACAAAAACTACACTTTGCTTTCTCCAATTTTTATAAGTATTTGAAAAAGGAAAGAAGATTGTACTTAAGAAAATTCTCCTCATCTATATGAAAACTGAACTAGAATAAATCAATTGAAAATATTCTTTGCAGCAAATGAGGGAATTTATGTATCTTGAATTGGTTTGCAGATTGCTTAAGATATATGACAGGCCAGGTTCCAGTGACAAAGTTAGAGTTAAAAAAAAATTAGTTTGACATCAGAAATTATCAAGAATTTAATCATGGGAGCATGTCATCTGTAGGAGCAGCAGATTTCACTTTCAAGGGAGGAATAAAAAGGAAAGAAGAATAAAGCATGCTCTTTATTATGGTAAGTCTCTGTGCAACTCCTCAGATTTGTATACTACTTGTATTATTTACTTTATGAATATGAATTATGAATAGAAGTCAAACAAAATATGTACTTGCTCTCAAAAAACTATAAATTTGATGAGCTTTTTCTTAAATATTAAACAAAATAGACCTGGCTAGAAGATGCCATATAAAATATAGGAACCACTACCCAAGATCTAGAAAATGGGTAAGGACGTCTTCTAACCTCCTTAAACTTACCTGCATACCCTGATTATGCTAGATAATTTTTTTCTAACCTTCCTTTCCCTTTTGGTAATTACTCTATTGCCATTCAACTCCTAGGATCATCAAAACATGACAGAACCATTCCTAGACATCATTTAAATAGATTCCCTTTATTCCCATTGATGATGTTAGTACTCAGAAGGTAACATGCATCATATGTCACTATATGCAAACAGTTTATTGTTGATTAGTGATTTACGACTGTTTACTCAAGTTTACCTTTTGTTTCCTCTTAATTCCTATGATTAAACTGTAAAATTTCTACATAGGATTAATCTTTTTTACCAATTCTGAAAGTCCCCTATTTTATTAGAGATCGATTTTCCACTTCTAATTATACTTATTTATGATAGTCAGTTTTACTGGTTAATTTTGGCTGCAAGCCTCTGTTGTTTGACTTCTGGAATTGCGTATTCCAAAATTTCTGTTCCATTAGGGTAACAGCTGTTGATCATATATAATTCTATGGCTTTTTGGTACTTGAATTCATTCTGGTTGCTTGAAGTATCCATGTAATTTGGAAGTTCTTAAATTTGATTATGATGACTAATGGATTCTTTTTATTTCTACTTTGCCTTCTGGTTCTATGTGATCTGGGCAAGTTTTTTTTTAAAGCTTTGAAATATGATGTGCAATAGGCTCTTGTTTCAATCGTAGCACTTGAGTAGTGGATGAATTAAATTTTTGGTGAGTCAGTTGTTTTTGCTATAAAATAAAATCTTTCTCTTTTCATTCTTTTGAGTTTGTTTCAATATTTCTTGTTATTTCATAGAATCACTAGCTTCTTATTAGTCTATTCTAGTGTTCAGAATGTCAACCCAGACCTGCAAAATGGATCTCCTCTTGTGAGAGGATGATACAAGGAGACTGAGAGAAGATCCAATAGGCAGGTCAAACAACGCAACAGCCTCTGTCTCCTTATATCATCCTCTCATAAGAAGAGATCCATTCTGGGTTGGATGTCCAGTAGCCACTGTCAGGTAGCTCCTGTGTATTCCAAAACTTTTCCATTTTTTTTTCTTGAGCTCTCTCATTTCATTAATAAAAAGTATTTTAAACTTTTAAAAATCTCTTTATTACCCATGCATATGTACTGTCAAAAAATTATAATTATAAAATTAATAAATTAAAATTTAAAAAATATCTTTATTCATTTCTTCCAGGAATTCCATTTGAATATTTGCTCAAGAGGTGTGTGTGTGTGTGTGTGTTTAAGGCTTGACTTGTAAAAGTTCAGAGTTATTCTCTTCTTCTGGGTTTGTGCTTTGAATATCAATGTTATCATGATAAAGTTTTTTGTGGTAAAATTCTTTTGTTTAGTCACTTTTCCAGCTTTCTTCCTGACTTTTCACAATGTTAGAACCAGGCTATGTGAAATTCTGAACAGACGGTATGAGCTGGTCCTGTTGCTGGTTGGGGGTGGGGGGAGGAGGTAATTAAGTTGTGTTATTCCAGGGCGTGTGCAGGGAAGACTAGCTCCTCTGGTTGAGGGCTGCCAAACTCTTTTTTAGAGCTGCTTTCTATCTTTGGTATACACCTGTTCCACCTAAATTTTCACCTGTGAGTCCAAGAAGCTGTTATATGCACAGCAGTCAGCTGTTTCAGCAGATGGTCCAAACTAGTTTGAGGGTAACTGAGGGGTTTCAAATCTGTTAGTGAATTGGGGGGGAAGGAAGGGTGTGACCCCAAGCATATGAAGATTTCCCTTGGTAGAATGAGAATAACTTGTTCCAACAACTATCAAGGTAGTTGTGGAATGCTTGAAGCTTGGTTGAACATTAAAAATGCCAAGGTCATCCACTGCATCTTGAGCCATCACCAGTAGTCTTGATTTGGTCCTGACACTGGATTATGATGACTTTGGAAGAAAGAGTAGGCTAATGACTTTGTAGAACTCTACCTCACTTAAATCCAGTTTACACATGAGTCAAAAAACATCTGCACCATTTCACCATTTTTTACTCATCTCAAAGTCCTGTGGAGACAGTCAAGTGACAAAAGGTACACTGGGAGCTGTAGTCATAGCCTTGCACACAGGGGCCCAGGTCATAGAGTCATCTTCTTCTTGGAAGCAGCAGTGAGATTCAACAGACCCCTGGGTGTCTGAGCAGCCTTTTAAAGTTTCCACTGTTCACACATCATGGGGTGAGGAAAGGACTTGAAAAGGTGCCCTTTCAAAATTGCTTACCCAACCATAACCTGATCACTGAGGCAGATGGGGATGCCATTCAGCAGTTGAAACCCAAAACATGTACAAAGTCTTCTGCAAAGATGATTCCACTCTCCACTGTTATATGGAATGTGCATATACTCATAGACAATACAAAATCCAGCAGACCCGAAAGACAAAAAGTTCTTGTGAGAAAACACAGCAGGTATCACATACAAATAGCAGCCATGAGTGAAACAAGTCTGACAAATGAAGGTCAGCTTAATGAAGTGAGAGCTGAAGACACATTTTTCTAAAGTAACTTCAACAAAGGGGAGTACTAGAAAAGCAGTGCGGATCTTGCAATCAAAACTAATTTAGTGAACAAGCTTGTATGCCTATCAAAAGGAGTAAATGACAGGCTCATGACAATGTGTTTGCTACTTGAAAGAAAATATCGCCACCATCATCAGTGCTCATTCTCTCCACCAGGACAAACCCTAATGAGAAAAATCTCATGAAGACCCTTATTGCCGATGTGCCAGAAGAGGACAAAATTATACTTCTGAATAACTACAATACCAGAATAGGCTCAAGATATCAGACAAAGGCAGGAAATCCTTGGGAGGAATAGAATGACATCAATGATCATTTACTATGACCTTCTAATGAACAACACTGTCTTCTATTTACTGAAATGCAATAAAACTTCATAGATGCATCCTCATAACAAACACTGATATTTAACAATGTGATGAGAAGAAGAGACAGACAGTATGTGAGAGTGGCAAAAGCAATGTGTATCAGAATGCTGGACTGATCATACTTATTCTTTCCAATGTGAAATATTTACGTTCAATAAAAGCAGCAGCCCAAGGCAAAATTACTACCAGAAAAATTAATATCAACAGAATAGAGTGCTTCTCTGAAAGGGAACTGTTTGTTGTTGACTTGGAGGAAAAGTTGAGCCAACACAAAATTGGCAACAAAGAAAAAAAAAAAAGAGTGGGGAGTTTTCAGAGATTTAGTGCACACCACTATACTTGGCTCAACTGGGTGAGAATACTCACAAACAGCAAGACTGGCTTGATGAAAGTTATGAGGAAATTCAGAAACTACAAAGTGAAAAAACAAGAACTCTACAGGGTTTACCAATGGGATAGTTCCTCCATCTCTAAGACGACACCATATAATTCCATCAAAATAAAGTACAAGTGAAGCACAGAGAGTTGCAGGATTCTTGACTGATGAAATTCAGATTCAGACTGATAGTTAACAACCCAAAGTGCTTTTATGATGTCTTGATGGCTATTTATGGGCCAAAGACTTGTGGTGAGTCTCAACTACTCAGTGCTGATGAAACCACATTAGTAAAAGGAGATAATCCTAGAGAAACATTTCCATAATGTTCTCAACAGACGTTCATAGATCAATGCTGAAGCTACTGACCATTTACCTCAAATTGAAGTCAATCCTTCCCTAGCTGAAAAAGTTTTAAATAGGTTCTTTTTGAATGACAAAACATCTAATACTAATTCTATTCCAGCTGAGATCTACAAGGTGGGAGGGTTCAGCTGACTGAATTTTTCTAGGTTATATGGCAAGAGGTGACTACCCCCAGTAGTTCAAGGATGCCTCTATTGTCCATCTCTATAAAGTTAAAGGGAATAGACTGTCCTATAACAATCACAGGGGGGTCTCTCTCTTAATGCTGGTAAAATTCTTGCCAGAATTCTCTTTAATAGGCTGACTCTTCACTTGGAAGATGGTTATCTACCTGAGAGCCAGTATAGCTTGATATAGTATTTACTGCAGGACAACACCAGAAAAAATGCCAGAAAGAGAGCAGAAATCTATCCACATTTACAGATCTGACCAATGACTCTGATACTATTGGTCATGAGGGCTTATAGAAAATTATGACAAAATTTGGTTACCCAGGGAAATTCATCAGTATTTTACGTCTATTTTATAGTATCACGTTTGCCAGGTTCTAGATAATGGAGGATGCTTTTTCACTTTTTCTGTCAGCAATAGATTGAAGAAGCATGGCTGTGTGCTCCTCTCATCTTTTTAGCATGATGTTATTAGCAATGCTGTTAAAAGGTTTCAATAAGGAAGAACACAGCATCAAAATCAATTACCCCCCTGATAGTATTCTTCAATTTGAAAAGGTTACAAGCAGGACTAAAATGCATGAGTTTTTGTTTGCAGATTGTGTACTTAATGCAACCTCTGAACCTGCAATATAACAAAGTTTGAATCCATTCTCTGCTGTTTATGCTAATTTTGGCCCAATAATTAACACCAAGAAAACACAGGTGGTTCCATCAGCCAATACCAAACCTTCCATATGTGGAACATCAGTTATAACAAAGGAAGAAGTTTTGAATGAATACTGTGGATAAGTTCACTTACCTTGGCAGTATACTTTCTAGGAATGAATACACTGATAATGAGGCTGAAGCAATGCCAGAGCTAGCTTAGGCTCCAAAGAAAAGTGTGAGAGAAAAGAAGTATTAGAGTGATTACCAAACTGAAGATCTACAGAGCTGCTGTGCTGATCTCATTGTTGTACATCTGTGATACCTGGACAGTATGCCAGCACTATGCTAGGAAACTGAATCACTTCCATTTGAATTGTCTTAGGGAGATTCTGAAGATCACCTGGCAGAATTAGATACCAGACACTAAGACCTTTCTCAAACTAAACTGCCAAGCATTCCAACTCTGCTGCACTGAGTACAACTTTGATGGACTGGCAATATATCATTTGAATGCCAAACATATCCTTGCCATAAAGACTATTTTATGGAAAATTCATTCAGAAAAAGCACTCTTATGGTGATTAGAAAAAAAGCAATACAAAAACATCCTCAAGGTCTCTCTTAAGAACTCTGAATTGATTGTATGACATGGAGGGCACCAGCACAGGATTATCCAAATGGCATGCCCTCATCAGAGAAAGTGCTCTGCTTTATGAGCACAGCAGAATTGATACAGTGCAAAAGAAATACAAGATGCACAAAGTTAGAGAATTCACCCAAAGGTTCACAAAGACTATTTGTGCTTGACCAGCCTCATTATTTTGCCTTATTATGCCAATAAAATATTGATTTTATTTTCCTTTGCCTTATTTATTCATAGATATCTGGATTCATTTAGTTGATCTGTAAATTGTTACATTTTGGCTTGTAAGAATTTCCCTAAGCTCTTTAACTGAGTTTTTTCTTCCTACTAAGACCTTTGCTAATTTCATCCTTTTTCTTTTTTATATTCTTCTATTGCTTACTTCATGACTTTCACTTTTTATAACTTTCCTTGAGGTTTATACTTCATAGCTATCTCAGCCTTCTCTCAGGCTGAGGACTTCACATATCTTGCTCTCTACCTCAAACGCCTTCTGGAAGAAATTGACCTCACTTGGACGCCATTCCCCTTTGTTTCAGGCTTAGTGGATCCACATATATGGTAGCATCCTGCTCTAGTTCCTTTTGTTGTTCAGTTCTCTGGCTGAGTATTGTTTGCTTATTTTTTCTCCTCAATTGCATTTTATTTTTCCAAGTACATGTAAAGATAGTTTTCAACATTAATTTTTTAATATTTTGTGTTCAAATTTTTCCTCCCTCCCTTACCTTGCCCTTCCTCAAGACAGCAAGCAAAGTTATAAATATACAATTCTTTTAAATATATTTCCATATTGGTCATGTAGTGCAAGAAAAGTCAGACTAAAAGGGAAAAAAACTACAAGAAACAAAAAGCAAACAAACAAAAAGGTGAAAATACTATGCTTCAATCCATATACAGTCTCCAAAGCGCGCGCGCTCTCCCTCTCTCTCTCTCTCTCTCTCTCTCTCTCTCTCTCTCTCTCTCTCTCTCTCTCTCTCTCTCTCTCTCTCTCTCTGGATGTGAATGGCATTTTCCATCCCAAGTCTATTGGAATTATCTTGGATCACTGTATTGCTGAAAAGAGCAAAGTCTATCATAATTGATCATCACATAATCTTATTGTTACTATATACAATGTTCTCCTGTATCTTCTCACTTTATTCAGCATAAATTCATTTTTAAGTCTTTCCAGGCTTTTCTGAAATCATCTTGCTAAGCATTTCTTATATTTCATTACATTCATATACCATAACTTATTCAACATTCCCTAATTGATGAGCATCCATTCAATTTCCAATTTCTTGCCACAAAAAAACAAAACAAAACAAAACAAAAAAAAGAGCTTACAACTGGTCATTTTAAGAAAAAAGTTATGTTTTTCTTTAATCCCTTCTAAACAAAAAGTATTACATACAAAATATATTTTTGTTTGGGGAATGATAATTGATAATTTATTGATATGATTTGCCTGTAATAATCTATATCTTGCTATATCTGTCCTATAAAAGTAGAATAAGCCTTATCTTTCTCTAGGTCATGACAAGAATAAAAAATTCCCTACCCCACCAACTCAACAATCATTAAGTTATTTTCTTTCGTTAAACTGCCAGTTTACATATGTCTTGCAACAAATGGGAGTTGGGGAACTGAAACAAGTTAGTTTTTCTGATTCTTTTGAGTCTATAGGGTAATAATGACCCTTTATTCTCTTCTTTCCCACTTTAAACACCGTTTAAACTACATCCAATAATCTTACCTGTCAAACAAACAAAAAAAAAAATCTCCATTGGATCTCTATCATTCACTAAAGCATCCTTAATAAATAAATCTCCAGAAAGGCAAAAGAACAAAAGTATGTTTGGGGAAATAGAAACCAAGGAGGGAAATAAGTTTTTAATTTTCTCCCACTGGGAAGCCCATAAGAATTTAATATACATAAGCAATAACTGAAATCTTTTCACTTCCTAATTTTCCCGATAATAGGGATTGATTTTTATCTTTATTATGCTTATTCTTCCATGCTATTAACTAGGCATTTTCAAGATAACTGACCAGTTAGGATAACTTCAGTAAAATTTAAATAATTCAGTTTAAAAATGTATTAAGCTGCTGCTCTGCGAAAAGCCCATTGCAAAGGAAAGCTACCTGTTTTAAATAGCAAATCAGAACTGTTCTAACCATTTAAAGCAACTGTCTGTCCTCATTTCAGTCAATTTTAGCTCCCAACCTATAAAAATAAATTTTTATACAAAATGGTCTACCTTTCTCAAATCTGCCATCCAGTCTATTAATTGATCAATAAGCATTTATTAATTTACTATATGTTAAGCACTGTGGAAGTCATTGAAACAACCCAGAGAATAGGAAAATATATGAAAATTCAGGACACCTAAAAAGTAAAAAAAGAACCTTACATGAACTGATGCTAAGTGAAATGGACAAAGCCAAGAGAGCATTGTACAAGGCAACAATTATATGGTGATCAATTCTGATAGATGTGGCTCTTTTTAACAATGAGATAACAGATGCCAGTTACAATGACCTTATGAAGAAGAGAGGCATCTGTACCCAGAGAGAGGACTGGGGGAATTTGGTGTGGATCACAATATAGCATTTTCCCTCTTTTTATTGTTTGCTTGCATTTTGTTTTCTTTCTCATTTTTTCCCTTTTTGATCTTATTTTTTTTTGAGCAGCACCATAATTGTATAAATATGTATACATATATTAGATTTAATACATATTTTAACATATTTAGCATGTATTGGATTACTTGCCATCTAGAGCCTGGGGGGAAGAGGGGGAAAAATTTGGAACGCAAGGTTTTGCAAGGGTCAATATTGGAAAATCATCCATGCATATTAGTGCTGGCAAAATAAAAAAAAAGCTTTAATAAAAAAGAACATATCAGATAAAATGTATATAGCATGTTGCTTTTTATAAATTAGATATTTTACAACCAGAACCAGTTATCTGAATATGGTCCTTAGTCAAAGAGGCTTAAAAAAAAAAAAAAAAAAAAAAAAAAAAAGGTAAATTCTGTACACACACAGATTTTTATTCTTGAGAGACTATGTAGCCCTTTTCCCACTACCACCAAACCAAACTGAAGAAAAGGAAAACAGTTAGATTTTTATGTTTGTTACATAGTCAAGTCAGCTGAGTGTCTACCCAATTTTAAAAGGTATCACATTATTGTAAGATCATTGACTTAGAACTCGAAGGCCCTTAGGGGTTATCTAATCCAAACCCTTTTATGGTCTTCTCACAATGAGTGTTTTTGAAGACACAACTCATTTTAATTGGCTGTCTCCTGGGAAAAAATTGTCTGTTAACAAGATGACCCTCTGCCATCACTTGGGATTCTCAGCGGAAACATTCAGAGTGAATAATCTCAGTTCAATTCCTAGAAAGGAGGAATCTTTTCTGTAAGTTGTGTATACAAACTCTTCTTTCTTTCTGACACATAGAAAATCTTCTTTTTCTTTGATTCAAAAATTCCTAGCCTGTGAGCTCAGTTCACCAGCAACTACAGGAATACAGAAACACAGGATCTAAGAGTTGCAAGTTACCTCTAAGGACATAGGGTTTAATCCAAATATTATTTTTCTATAATGTTCTTAACAAGTGGTTGCCCCAAATGTGGCTTAGATGCTCTAGAAAGAATTCACTGCTTGCTGATACACCTTCCAATCTATTATGGAAAATTCTTATTGTTAGGAAGATTTCCTCACGTTAAGCATAAATCTGGCAGTTTGCAAAATCCTAGATCTATGTTCTACTGCAAAGTGGGAAAAAGTATATATTAATCATTTTTAATGTGTAGTCCTTCAAATACTCGAAGACTATTATTATGGCTCCTGGTAAATCCATCTTCAATTCTCTCAATTATATGGTATGTTTACAAGTGCTCTCATCACTTTATTTTAACTGCTACCGCTTGTTTTTTGTTGCTCAAATCTATCACTGGCTTTTAAGGTCAAACAAAAGTCATGTGCCTGAATGGGTAATTGCCAATAAAGTATAAAAATATATTAAGTATGGGTAGAGAATAGACCTGTAATTTCATCGATAGAGGGAAGCTTTCTTCTCTCTCTCTCTCTCTTTTTTTTTTCCTGAGGCAATTGGGGTTAAGTGACTTGCCCAGGGTCACACAGCTAGGTGTTAAGTATCTGAGGCCATGTTTGAACTCAGGTCCTCCTGACTTCAAGGTTGGTGCTCTATTCACTGTACCACCTAGCTGCCTCGGGAAGCTTCCTTAACCAACACAATTTATAGTTTAAAGAGATGCCTAGAACATTAAGTAAATTTGCCCTCAGATAACTTATCCTTTATAACATGCTGTCTTCTCACAGATATTAATATAATCTAAAAGATGTATCCACTAGTTAATTCCATTATGATCTTTTAAATTAAAAACTAATTTATTTTATTGTTAAAATTTAGATCTACAAATAAGATACAATAGCATCTACAAATAAAGCTCATTATTTTTCTAAGAACAAATTTTTCCTTTGCTTAAAAATATTTATTTTATGGAATAATGTTACCCATAAAAGACTTCAGAGCATATTTCCTATCCTGGAATCTATCTATTTATCTCTCCTTCCCTTCTTTCCTTCCTTCCCTGCTGAGGCAATTAGGATTAAGGAACTTGCCCAGGGTCACACATCGAGGAAGTTTTGTGTCTGAGGCCACATTTGAACTCATGTCCTCCTGACTTCAGGGCTGCTACTCCATCCACTGTGCCATCTAGCCGCCCCTATCCTGGAATTTTCAATCTTGGTCATAGAAGTAATTCTATAAGGAAGGAAACCATTATATTTCATGTCAAGGATTGTTATTATTACAAAAGTAAATGGATAGCTCTCTGCCTAGCCTCTCTAAATTTCTTACATTGTAACAAAGAATTGTGATGAAGGTGGGGGAATTTAAAAACAAACCGACAAATCTAGCATGACTTTAGTCATGCTTTTTACATAGCTTTTCAATGTCTCTGAGAAAATAAGCTACTATTTCTTTACTGAACTGGCATTGAATTCACTTGCCATTGAATTGCCAAAGACTTTTTTTAAAGACTCCCCAAGCTTAACAGTTGAGATCCAAACATTTAATCTTGCAATACTTACTAGCCTAAAATAGGTTTTTAAATTTACTAAGAATGAAAAATGTAGCTTTTTTTTTTTAACCCAGGTAAACAATAATTGAGCTAATTTCACCACCACCATCTCCCAAAAAATACAAGCATTAGGAGACTACTGTAGTCCAATATTTTTAACCACTACTATAGTACAGCATGTTAGGTTTGGAGCAAAACCCAAAAATAATATATAGTCCCTATCTTCTTGAAGCTTATCAATCAGCATTCATCATTATAGTCCATGTCACATTTTTGAAGTATTTTCACCTGACCCACAAAAATCTTATGAAACAGCAAAGGCATTACAATCTCCATTTAACAGATGAAGAAACTTTAATTCAGAAAGATTAAGTGAGATGACCACAGTTGCAGAACAGGGAAGAATTCCATATTCTGCCATTTTTCTCTATTGCCTCTCTCAAGTTAAAAAGTGAAGGTCATTCTGCTCACTTTCTTCAGTTTTAAAAGGCTTATTAAAAGACAGCCATTCTCAATAGCTCACAGTACAAATCACCCAAGAGACATAAGCCACAATTGTACAATAGCTGAAAGAATAAAAAGTGATGTAATAAAAAGAATCATTACAAATAGAAAACCCTTCCCCAATACTCACACCTACCCTTCTCTCCAATCTTTTCCTCCTCACCAGACAAGTGTAACCTCTTACAATTGCTTATTTTTTTCTCCCACAGGCAACATATTTTTTTGTTATCCTGCCCCAGCTCCAACTACAGGGATTATATATGGACTTGATTCCACAAATCACTAATAGCACAGGAGCTTCAACCTCAGCAAGTTTAAACTATCCCCAACCCCCTACACTTAGAGAACTTGAAGCCTCCTGTTTCTGGAAGATCACCAAACTGCTGAACTTATTGCAAACACCCAATCCCTGACCCTAAGCCTAACCCTAAATGTGCAGCTCAAAATTCCTTAGCTGAAGAGACGAGTCAACCTCTCTGACTAGTTTATATAGATGTATGCCACCGCATCTAGAAACATATTAATTGTTAAAACAAAGTAATTCCTCTATCTTATCTCTAAGAGATAGCCATTATTATTACTATCTCATTTGTGTATCTTTTATTTTAGGATTCAGATAGTAATCTTATATATTTAATGTTTTTGGAATGTTAAACAGCTTCTAAAAATGTTTTTATTAATTGGATAAGAATACTAAGATTTAAAGTCACATCACAACAAAATCGAAATGAAAATATCTTCAGGACATATCTAATAGCAGATAGATTGACAGTGGTAATACATACCTTGTCGTATTCCTACATCATTTTAATTGTTTCTGCTCAGTTTCTGATTTTGAAAAGCTTTTCTTCTAGTAGGTTTCTACATTTAAAATGTTTAATGTTGTTTGGAGGAGCATTTTGTTGAGAAATATGTACTTAACCATTCTTAAATTTTTATGAATGTTATATAACAATCAATAAATATTTAAATATTTATTAAGGAGTTGCTATGTGTCAGGCACAGTGAAAACAAAAGGCATAGACTGTCTGTTATGTCTCCCTTTAAGGAGCTCATAGTCTAATGCGGAGACAAAAATTATATACACACAAGCCATATACAGGATAAACAGGATGTAATTAACCAAGAGAAAGCCCCAGAACTAGGAATTGTCAGGAAAAACGTACTATAGAAGGTGGGATTTTAGATGGAACAAAAAGAAAGCTGAAGAAGAAATGAAGAAAAGAATTCCAAGGGTATGGGACAACCAATAGAGAGTGCGTAGAGCTAAGGACTGTGCCTCGGGATCAAAGAGAACACGGCCAGGAAGATGTTGTTGGGGGAATACAATCACCAAGGAAGATGAAGTGTAAAAAGACGTTGGACAACTGAAACCCTTCAGAAGGACTGATTCTTCTATATGATCCTGGAGACGACTGGGTGCTACTAGAACTTAATGAGGAGAGCAAAAGGGGGCTGATCTGGTCAGATTTAAGCTTTAGGAAAACTACCAAGTGACTGAATGGAGGATGACTGAATAACAAAAGACTGGAGGCAAGCCAATCCACTATCAGTCCCAGCGTTCCTTGATGTGGGCCTGCCCAGAGTAGTGTTGGTATCAGAGAATACAGCAAAGAAGACAGGATGTGGGAGGTGAGAGAGTTAGAGAGAAGTTAAGGATGACTCCTAGCTTGTAAGCCCAAGTATTGTCATTGACAATAAAGGGAAGGGGGGCAGGGAATCGTTTGGGGAGCAGATGAGTTTGTGAGAATAATATAAAAAAATTATGTTCTTATAGCAGAGAAAAACCAGGCATCTGGAACTGGAAGTAGTCCAGAGGTGGGGACCAGGGGAGTGGTAAACTCTGTGGTAAAACTGGACAGAACTAATAGTAAAAACAACATCAACAAAAGTCATACCTTAACTAGAGTATGTATGGTTAATTGCTTCATAAATATTAATTTTTCTTCAGGAGAAGATAAGACTCATTTTAGTGGTCATAAAATATATATAGTGGGAGGTGGAACATATTAAAGGGTGTAAGTTGTAGGAAGATAGGGAAAGAAAGTTAACTTCATCACCTCAACCATTGGGGAGATATGGGAGGGACTTTGAGGTTGGGAGAAGAGATAAAAGGCTATATTCCCGCTTCTGAAAAGTGTGTGAGCTCATTCTGAGTCTCATACCCATTTCCTGCAGGAATGTATTAAAAGTTTAAGCTGTTTTAATCATCCTGAATTTTTTTCATTTACGGTGCCTTTATCTGGGGTTCAGATATTTATTTCTAACAAGTTCCATTTTGGACATGTTGAATTTAGGATGTCTATTAGATACCCAGTTCAAGATGTAAGACAGTATGAGATGGGAGACTGGAGGTCAGGAAAGAGATTAGGACAAAATAGGCAAATTCAGATTAGTCATCATCGTACTATGAACTATTGATTAGATAAACAAAATAACTACTACTTTTTGTAGTTAAATAAGAAGTATTAAAATGTAAACCAATCTGATCATATCCTTTGTATAGCTTCAGTAGCAGTACTTCATCCCAATCCCATACGATTTTGATCTCCATTATCCTTCTTTATTTTCATTCATGGAACTTGGAATTTGGAAATTATGAAAGTTTTGGATGGTGACATCTATTTAAAAATGTCATTTTAAGCAGCTAGGGGGAGCAGTGGATACAGCCCTAGCCCTGAAATCAGGAGGACCTGAGTTCAAATTTGACCTCAGACACTTAACAAGACCAAACTGTGTGACCCTGGGCAAGTCACTTAAACCCAATTGCTTCAGCCCCCCCCCCCAAAAAAAAAGTCACTTAAGTTTTTATGAATTAACATTACTGCTGGGTGACTATGGGCAAAAATTTGGTTGGTGATAATGGTCTGGTTCCAGTAAAGTTTACTGGCCAAGTTCTCTAGAATATTTCATTAATTGTAGCATCTACATGTCATCTATTAGTTGTAAATTCTAGTTACTAAACTATTTTTCTTTGTATTTATATTTCTTTGTATTTCTATCATAAGTCCTTAGCACAGTGTCTGGCAGACATGCATTAAATAAAAATGTTAAATGAGTATTTATTTGACTATTGGATGGCTTCTGACATCTCTTCCAACTCTGTATCTATGACCCTATGATCTGGCACCCATTTTCTTCTTACAATTCACATGGCTACCATCTTCGTTCAAAACTTTATCACTTCCACAAAGACAACAATCTCCAACTTGGTCTCTATTTCTCAAGTTTTCCCTCTTTAATCTTTCTCCTATATAACTGTCAGAATGATTTTCCTTAAGTGCCAGTCTATGCCACTCTTCTAGTCAACAAACTCCAATGCCTTCCTATTCCCTCTAGGATAAAATATAAACTCCTCTGTTTAACCTCTCAAGTCCTCTACAACCTAGCCTCACTCAACAGTTTCAATTTCATTATACACTACTTTTTGTATTTTACTGTCCAGTCGAACTGAACTGTTTACTGTAACTCCATGTCTTTATAGCCTTTGCAATGGCTTTTCTTCAGCTATGGAAAACTATTCCTCTTCATCTATACTACAAGTTTCCTTCAAAACATCCTTTTAAATGAAGCTTTTCTTGACCCCCCCAGTTGTTAATGCTCTCCAATTATTTTGAACTAATGTTGCATTCTATTTATACATATACATACTACCTTCTCTAAGAGAATGTAAATTCCTTGAAAGCAAAATCTCTTTGATTTGTTTATCCATAATGCTAACACAGTGACTGGCACTAAGTAAACACAATTAATTGTTGTTGATTTATATATAAATATATAATAGCTAACATTTATATAAATTATAATAACAGCAGTAAGCTAACATTTATACAGTGCTTCTGAGATGCCAGGTACTGTGCTAAGCACTTTACAAATATTAGTTCTTTTAATCGTCATAACAACCCTTATAGGTAGATGCTACTATAATCTCCATTTTACAGTAAAGAAATGGAGGCAAATAGATTAAGTGACTTGCTCAAGGTTACACAGCTAGCAAGTGTTTGAGGATCCATATGAACACAAATCTTCTAGGCCCAGCACTCTATTCCCTGACAACACCACCTAACTGTCCACACACCCTCTGGAAAGTGATCTATTCTAGACATTTTAAAATACGTTATGGAGTTGGTTTAAAATAGTGTTTACAGATATTCCTATAGATAAAATAAAAAATAAAAAAGGCTGAATATGCAGCTTTTGTTAAGAAATATAATTTCCTACAATACCACTCTTTCAGAGAAACAATCAGATCTAATTTATATAGTTCAATGGACAATAACTAGTAAAGGCTGTCTGTGTACTATCATTTTTAGGTATAGGTAGACAGGGATTAGAGGTAAAAGAAGTATACATTTCTGTCCTATAAAGCCAATCCACACAGAAAGCAAAGTCAGAAAGGGAAGTGTTGATTAGGTGGTGCTTTATGTTACATGATCATAAGCTCTCAAATAAGAAGAGAAAAAAGAAATCAATAACTCTCTTATTCTCATTTTACATTTAAGGAAATTGGGGCCCCACGAAGTTAAGTGTCTATTTTGACTGGGCATTATGTCCAACTACACAACAGAATAGGAAACACAAAGCAATTGAACTGAGGAGGTTAGAAAAAGGAATTTGAAAAGCTTTCACATTTTCCTAAATGCAAACTTCAAAATAGGATTTCAATATTTTGAAGTAACAGAAATTTAAAAAGAAAAATTAAATTGTTTTGGAATTACCTCCAGTTTATTATTTTGTGGCTATTAACACAAAAATGCTACTAAAAATGTTACTTTAAAAGTTTATAGTTAGAAAGAGTAAGAATTTTTTTGGGGGGGCTTTTATTGATAATCACACTTTCAAAAAATTATGACATATGGTTAAATGTACCACATTGGTATGAGCAGTTCCCTTGTGTTTCTCAAACAATATATTTCTTCTCTTCATTATTCTTATTTGCCAAAGTCAGGTCAACAAACATTTATTAAGTTATTTTTAAGTTCCTATTATATGCCAGGAACTGTATTAACAACTAAAAATAAAAATAGAAAACAAATAAATAATGACAACAAAAACCCAGTCATGATCCTCAACAAATTTATTACAATCTAATGAGAGAGACACAACATGCAAACAACATATAAGATCTATACAAGAGAAACTAGAGGAAACACTGAAGGGTACCAGGAAAAAGCCTCTTGCAGACAATGGGATCTAAGCTGAGACATAGAAGAAGTCAGAAAGCAAGGATGGGGACTGGCAGGATTCTAAGTATGAGACAACCAGTGAAAAAGCTGGTTGTTTTTTGTTTGTCCTTTATTCTGTAAGAAGACCATGACATCAGGGAGGTGATACCACGACATGAAAATTAACTGGATTTAAGTGAGGAAGGACTCACTCTCTCCTTCAAAGCCATTGGGGTCCAATGACAAGATAGATCAGGATGACTGAAGATGGTCCTGGATTGGAGACTTTTTAAATGAGTCAAAGTGATATTATACCCAGACAGTGATTAAGACTAGTGTAAGAAAGGAGGCGGAGAATGGGCTTTTACCCAGTCTAAAAAAAGTGTGTGTGCGTGTGCGCGTGCGCACACGCACATACATATATACACACATAAATATACATACAATATATATTGAAAGATACACACACAAGTATGTGTACACACACAAATATACATACAATATATATCGAAAGAGATGCACACACACACACCCCTGGGAGAGGAAGATCCTCAGGATTTCTGGACAAAACAAAAATGATTTCTATTTACTTTCACTCTGAACCAATCAGTGCTTAAACTATAAGAATGCCTTGAGTAAAGAATAGCCAGAGAGGCTAATATCCCTTGGATTACAGAATATATGAAGAGAAGTGATATATAGAAGAAAACTAGAAAAATAGGTGAGGGTTGAGTTATAAGAGCTTTAATAAAACCAAGGACTGTATAAATATGTGATTCTAGAAGGAATGTGGAAATCTTAGCAAAACTATACTATGGCAGGCAAGTAGACTATATACTAGAGTAGGGAGAGACTTAAGGCTGGAAAACTAACTTGTAAGCTACACAATTTGTAAGGTAATAAGGGTCTGCATTAAGATGGTGGCTATATAAGAGCAGAGAAAGGAAAGTATCCAAAGAATATTAGAGACCAATTTAAATAAAACTCAATGATTAGATATGAGGGGTTGAGTGATCAATTGAAGAGAACACGCAGGTTGTAACTCTGAGTAACTGGGAAGATAGTGGTATGCCCAATAATAACAGGAAAATTTAGAAAAGGGCAGGATTTAAAGGAGAAAATAATTCCATTTTAGATATGTTTAGTTTATGATGCTGACAAGTTTTAGATATATTTAGTTTATGATGCTCACTTTTTATCTCTGCAAATTGAAAGGGGAATAAAAAGCAAAAACAAAAACAAATTCATGTAAAAAGTATATACAATCAAGCAAAATAAATTCCCACAATTGGGTATTTCCAAAAATGTATGTTTCAGTCTTAAAATTGAGTCTGTAGGAAATGTGTTGGAAGTATTGCTTCTGGGGGGAAGAGGGAACACACACATAACAACCTACTTGTAAATGCTTATGTGACAGAGAACATGCAACTGATTATGACCAAATAAGATGAATGTGAATAACTAATGGGAATTAGGTGTAAGCATTTACATGGGGGAATGAGATGCTCCGGATAAGGCTGTAAGCTCTGCAGTATCTAGCCAGTGGGGCATCAGGGGTATAGGACAGGGTACCAAAAGTAATGGCTTTGGCACTTTAATTAATGTCTATCTGGAATGCCCATTCTTGCAAAATCATGAATAAAAATCTTTTCCTGGCTTCATCAGACTTTGCAAAGTTCTTGGCAAGACATTTGTCTTTTACAAATTGGGGTCTCATCCGACATCCAGACGTCCTGAGTGAGGGGCAACCACTGCCAAAGGATGGGAAGACAGATCCTGCTGATTGGCTATGGGAGTCACTTTTCATGGATCACTTGTGATCCCAGAATCATGTTAGTGATTAAAACTACTGTGAATCCAGGAAATTTGAAAGGAAAGAAAAGGTACTATGGGTGACCAGGCAATTCTGTACACAGACCAAGGGTGAGAAAAAAAAGGCTATTGAGTAATTTCATTGGTGATTAGCATCTTACAAGAGTATGAGATGAAGCTTGTGTGCAGTAGTACAAAAAGCCGTACTCAAGTAAGAAAGATAGGGAATAGGAATTCAAAGGCATTGGAGAAACTACCGGCAAATTGGGAAACTCCTGTGGACATTCTTCCATATAGTCCTGAAGGGAGGATGTTGAAAAAAAAGGGGAGGTACAATCTGTGTTAGAAAGATAAAAACCGGGGCAAGATGGCACAGTGTATAGAGCCCCAGCCCTGAAGTCAGGAGAACCTGAGTTCAAATCTGATTTCAAACACCTAATACTTCCTAGCTGTGTGACCCTGGGCAAGGTCACTTAACCCCAATTGCCCCAGGGAGAAAAATTTAAAAAAATTAAATGCATACTTTTTTTCTCTCAATTTTTTTTTTATCTTATCTCTTCTTTGTGCCCCTTTGTGCCTTGTCAGTTAGATTACAGGTGAGAGGGTTTGGCTCTCCATGCTTCAAGCTAATCTGCATTTTCTTTAAAGTTAAGTTTTCCAGAAATAGATAAAAACTTAAGTCTCCAGTCTACTGGCTTGAAAAGGGTAACATGCTATCTTGAATAAGCATCTCCCCTTTCTGATCCAGCCATCATCCCTGGTTCTCAGCACCCCAATATCTTAGAACCCTCATTTCTGGCATCTCTCTGATAAAGAGTAGACTAACCCCTACTACAGCACTTTCTTGGAAGCCCCAATCAGTCCCGCCCCCCAACTAATGCCCTGGCATCAGCATGGTTTTCTCACTCTGATTCTGGGCACCAATATCCAAAATCCTCAGACACTACAACCCTGGAAAGCCCAAGGTCCTGAAGTCTGCCGTATTCCCAAGCCCAGATTCTGGGTTCCTGCACCAACCCACAATTTCTCTCTAGATGAGAATTCCCTGTGTCCTCTATCCCCTAGGGTCCTAAAATCTTCCTCATGAGACTCTGTGAATGTAGAAAGGTTCTTTCCCCTCTCTTACCCAGGGGCTGACCTCCACATTGCTTGGGGAGATCTAGGTGGCTGACTAAGCAGGAGCAGCCATTTTAAGAACTTTTATTGTTTTCCTTTTCCCTCCATCCCAAACTACAGGAGGGGTGAACTGATGGTGGAACAGAGAAAAGAGAAACTTAAATTAAAAACAGATTCTTGGGGAGATCCAAGTGGCTGCCATTTTGCCCCAGTTCACAAGGCTGTCTCTCTCAGCTTTCAAGTGCCATCTCTTATCTCAAATAGTTTACTGCCACCTTAAAAATTTGGGGGAACGGGCTTGAATGTCAAAGTTTCAAGGGGTGAAGACTTGTACCTTTTGAACTAAAACTGGCATATTTAATATTTCTTCTGACTCACAAAAGAGAAAAATTTTCTCCCAAAAATGTAACTTCAAATTTGTGTACATTTAAATTAGAGATCTGATTCTAAACTGTATGAGACTAGAATCACTTTTAATTGGTGTATGCTAAAAGTGTGAACTTGATTGTTAATCTGGGCATAAGATTTTAGAAATATGTATAGATTAATCTTTAATATTTAAATATTACTACTGGAAATTTAAAACTGTGTTTAAACAAAGTTCACTTCTAGTAACATATGAGGGTCCTCATAAGTTTGTATCTCCTTTTAACAAGATGTAATTTATTTAAGGTATTATTTTGCTTTCTAAATTAAAATTGTAAAATTTGTAAAATAAAAATGAACGCATGCTATAAGGAAATTTTGTAAAGTGTCATGTAAATCACTTAGCTATTGCCAATGTTCTAAATTTTAAAGTTTGTCTTGCTTTCTTCCTTAAACAAAGAAATTTGCTGAAAGAGATAGAAGGGAAAAATCTGACTCTTCCTGTAGATCCAGCATTGGCCATATTGGGTCTACAGAAATAAATCATAAAGTTGTGAAACTGCTAAAAATATTTTAGCAGATTATTGAGGTTTTAATCATTAAGAAGTTTGGAAATTAGTCTAAGGTACCATTATGTAGAATTTATTCTAAAGAAAAACGACTGACAAAGGTTCTGATAAAGGCCTCATTTCCAAAATATATAGAGAATTGATTCTAATTTATAAGAAATCAAGCCATTCTCCAATTGATAAATGGTCAAAAGATAGGAACAGACAATTCTCAGATGAAGAAATTGAAACTATTTCTAGCCATATGAAATGATGTTCCAAATCATTATTAATTAGACAAATGCAAATTAAAACAACTCTGAAATACCACTACACACCTGTCAGATTGGCTAGAATGACAGGGAAAGATAATGCAGAATGTTGGAGGGGATGTGGGAAAACAGGGACACTGATACATTATTGGTGGAATTGTGAATACATCCAGCCATTCTGGAGAATGATTTGGAACTATGCTCAAAAAGTTATCAAACTGTGCATACCCTTTGATCTAGAAGTATTAGTACTGGGCTTATATCCCAAAGAGATCTTAAAGAAGGGAAAGGGACCTATATGTGCAAGAATGTTTGTGGCAGCCCTCTCTATAGTGGCCAAAAACTGGAAACTGAGTGGATGCCCATCAATTGGAGAATGGCTGAATAAATTATGGTATATGAATATTGTGGAATATGATTGTTCTGTAAGAAATGAAGAGCAGGATGAATACAGAGAAACTTGGAGAGACTTATATGAACTGATGCTAAGTGAAATGAGCAGAACTAGGAGATCAATATATATTTCAACAACAATACTATATGAAGATGTATTCTGATGGAAGAGGATATCTTCAACAAAGAGAGGATCTAATTCAGTTCCAATTGATCAATGATAGACAGAATCAGCTACATCCAGAGAAGGAACACAGGGAAATGAGTGTAAACTGTTTGCATTTTTGTTTTTCTTCCCAGGTTATTTTTACCTTTTCAATCCAATTCTTCCTGTGCAACAAGAAATTCGGCTCTGCACACATATATTTTATCTAGGATATACTATAACATATTTAACATGTATGGGACTGCCTGCCATCTAGAGGAGAGAGTGGAGGGAAGAAGGGGAAAATTTGGAACAGAAGTGAGTGCAAGGGATAATGTTGTAAAAAATTACCCATGCATATGTAACTGTCAAAAAAAGTTATAATTATAAAATTAATAAAAATAAATTAAAAAAAAAAAAGAAATTACCAACAGGATGATTTCAGAAAGGCCTGGAGAGACTTACATGAACTGATGCTGAGTGAAATGAGCAGGACCAGGACCATTATATACTTCAACAACAATACTATATGATGATCAATTCTGATGGATGTGACTCTCTTCAACAATGAGATGAACCAAATCAGTTCCAATAGAGCAGTAATGAACTGAACCAGTTAAACTCAGCGAAAGAACTCTGGGAGATGACTATGAACCACTACACAGAATTCCCTATTTTTGTCCACCTGCATTTTTTATTTCCTTCACAGGCTAATTGTACACTATTTCAAAGTCTGATTCTTTTTGTACAGCAAAATAACTGTTTGGACATGTATACATATATTGTATTTAATTTATACTCTAACATATGTAGCATGTATTGGTCAACTGACCATCTGGGGAAAGGGGTGGGGGAAAGAGTGGAAAAATTGGAAAAAAAGCTTTTGCACAATTGTCAATGCTATAAAATTACTCATGCATATATCTTGTAAATAAAAAAAACTATAATTAAAAAAAGAAAAAAGAAAAAGAAAAAGAACTGAATCTTATAAAAAGTTTAAAAAGGTTTTAAAAGCAACTCAAAAAGGAAACTTATTTAAGGGGCAGGAATTCTTAAGAATGTCTGGAATTGCAATAGCTTAGAAAAAGAATATCCTATCAGTTTTATCTCTGAAATCCAGTAAAAAGTAATTGATAATGGGTTCTTTCTGAAATTGAGAACTAAAATTTGGTTTGTCATCTAGTAACCTGAATATAAACTGAATAACTAAAAGCTTATAGGAAATATACTTAAAAACCAGTTGTTTTGTGAAAGAATCCAGCCATTCTGGAGAGCAATTTGGAACTATGCCCAAAAAGTTATCAAACTGTGCATACCCTTTGACTCAGCCGTACTACTACTGGGCTTATATCCCAAAGAAATACTAAAGAGCGGAAAGGGACCTGTATGTGCCAAAATGTTTGTGGCAGCTCTTTTTGTTGTAGCTAGAAACTGGAAGATGAATGGATGTCCATCAGTTGGAGAATGGTTGGGTAAATTATGGTATATGAAGGTTATGGAATATTATTGCTCTGTAAGAAATGACCAGCAGGAGGAATACAGAGAGGCTTGTAGAGACTTACATCAACTGATGCTGAGTGAAATGAGCAGAACCAGAAGATCACTATACACTTCAACAACAATACTGTATGAGGATGTATTCTGATGGAAGTGGAAATCTTCAACATAAAGAAGATCCAACTCACTTCCAGTTGATCAATGATGGACAGAGGTAGCTACACCCAGAGAAGGAACACTGGGAAGTGAATGTAAATTGTTAGCACTAATGTCTGTCTGCCCAGGTTACATGTACCTTCGGAATCTAATGCTTATTGTGCAACAAGAAAATGGTATTTACACACATGTATTGTATCTAGGTTATATTGTAACACATGTAAAATGTATGGGATTGCCTGTCATCGGGGGGAGGTGGTGGAGGGAGGGGGGGATAATTTGGAAAAATGAATACAAGGGATAATATTATAAAAAAAACAAAACCAGTTGTTTCATACAATGTTTTATAACTGTCTTTTAGAAAACAGAATATTTCTATTCTTGTAAGTTGAGAAGTTATACCTAAAAAAATTTGGTTATCACTTAGAAAATATGTAAGACAATTACTAACATGTGGAAAGATGGGAATGAGGTGAAAACCTTATCTGAATTGGTTTTTCATGTTACAGCTGTTCTTCTAGAGATCTGAGGGTATGCAGCTCCCTTCCTTTCTTCACAGAATGTGGTATGAAGTGTCTATGGCAGAGTCCATAAGGATAGCTGCGAGAACAGGCAGGAACAGTGAGCTCACCTCCTTTCTCCTTCCTATAGACTTCTCTTAATTTATAAACTTTACAAGTTTCTTAAAACCATCTTGTGAGAAAGTCCATCAGCCCTGGGATAAGAGCTTGTTTGGATTATATAGTTCTCAAACAAGGAATAAGTTTACTGGGAATCTGTTAGGTTCTTACTAAGTGCTAAGTGGGTACTTAACAATTCTCTAGTTCACACCTTTGGTTCCCACCTTTAAGGGGAGTTTACCCCTTTGAACTTCTGAGGAGGAGTTTACATATGAAAAGGAGTTTACACAACCTTTAAAAAGCAAGTTCATTGGCTGAAGTAATTTTCCTATAAGCCCTTGAGTTCTCACACGCCCCTTCTCTGGGAGGATAAAAGAGACAACATTGGGCTGGGACAAGGGAGTCTACTCTACATCAGAGTTGGGAAGGAAGAAGAGTCTGGCCGGGAGATTGAGTTGAGACAGCAGATCTCCTCCCAGAGAGGGATCAGCAGTTTCTGGAGAGGACAGAACATTACAGGAATCTGTCACATAGTAATGATTTCTAATCATTGGTTTTTACACCAAGACAGGTTTAAACTCAAGAAGGAGAAGAAAACAAAACAATCAAAAGATGTTAAGTGAAATTTCTTATTTCTGTTAAACTTTGTTATTGTGATAAGGCTAATTTAAATTGATTGTATTAAAGTCACCTAAAAGAACATACATGTTTTACTATAGACAATGTTTCTAACATTTGTTATATTTCTACATCTTACGTTTTTGGTTGTTGGTTATTGATAATCTTAAAGCAAGGTCATTCTTGCAATGTACTTAAAACCATTTCCTTAGATATCAAGTTAAGTTGTGAATTTTCTTTGATGAATCTCTTATAATAACCAAGGCATACTTAATATTTACGATATGTGATTCTTGAGAGCTAAGGTTGTGATTACTTGCTATTTATGAAACTTGCTATTTGAGATGAAATCTCTTGAGATTGTAACTGTTATTGTTTTGAGTTTAGATTCAGGTGTATACAATAGACTATTAAGTCAGTAAACCCACTTTCCAGACAAATGCCACAGAGCTCCTCAGAAGATATAGTTGTATCATTTATGAAGTCAAACAGAATTAAAGATGTTTTCTGTCATAATCACATCCCTTTTCTTTCCTCTTATAGCAAATTTCCATATTCAAAGGAAGTGGTCAGTAGAAGTCATGAATACCATGCCAAGTATATAAAATCTTTCTGTTTTCAATCTCAAAATGAGTAATCATTGGATAAATGAATATTTGGCCTAATCATCTGCCTACAACTAAATATATCTTATTAGAAAGATATACTTGCATGAAATAAGGTCCTTAAGGTTGTTAAGAACAATTAGTATTCCTCCCCTGCTACAATAGTATCTGAAACTAAAGATGTGGGACATCTGGAAGATCTAGGTAAATATTACTGAAAAAGCTACCCCACAAACAATTTAGTTTGATGCCTTTCAAATTAGAATGTGGAGGCTTCACTAGTCAAAGACTATTAAGTAGTTATAATAAGTATTTGTGTCCTGATAAAAAAAGAGGATTTTATGGTTCTACCTGTCTAACTTGGAATAATATTTTGTTTAATTCAGTTTTTTAAAATGGATATCTAGTTATAAAAAACTAAAATTGATGTCAAAATTGGATTATGTTGAAAGGAAAGGCCAACCCCAAATGTCAATAGTTAAAAGTGCAAACCTATAATTCTGACTATCCAGAATGCAGATGAAAGAGTAAGTCAAACATATGGTTTGGGAATAGATGTAACAAGTATAAATCCCTTAGGAAAATTTGGAATCATGGTGAAAGAGAATCTTAATGTAGTCATAACACCTCCAGTGGAGGAACAAAAACTCCCAAATGATCCTAAGATTGTGAAAATTATTAAAGTCAAAGACTTGAGACAAACAATAGATCCAGAAACAGGATATGAAGACACCAATGTCTGGATAGAATGAGAAAAGTATTCTCAAGAGTCTGAATAGAAGCGTTTGCTATGTTTGTGCCACTGGTTGCCCCACCACCTAGACAGTACCTTTCTCCTTAGGCACGGAAAGACACGGAATTAAGTGCATGATTCTCCAGTTCCAAAACAATACCCCTGGGAAGAATTGCAGTCCTTTGTCCTTTCTATTCCCTGCTGTAAAGAAAAGGAACACTAGGCTATTACCAGCCTCTCCTCCAGACTTGGGAAATCCCTCAGCTTGTCTTTCATAGCGGGGTCAAAGATTCCAAAACCTAGGGACTTTGTCATCAGGCATTCAAAGTTGTAACATAATTGAAGAATAGCTCTCAAGGATGAATATACTTCCACAGCTCTTTTGTGGTTGGAGACAGTCTGCAATTTACTTTGCCTGGGAATTGGGCAGGCCACCTGTGCAATGGTTCAATTGGCTATTCCTTTTACCCTGGCACTTGAAAAAGAAATTGAGGATCAAACAACCAATTTCCAAAGAGGAGGTTGTCACACGGGTCATTTGATGAAATGTTATCAAGATTAGAATCTTCTTATGTCATAATGAAATAAGATGAAGATACAACAAAGGCTAAATTTTTAAAAGGGGGCAAGGTAGAAAATGTGGTTGGAAATGTTGCTTCTGCACGAGGCAAGGAGGAGGGCGATGTGTACAAAACAGACCATTTTAAATGCCTATATGATAGAGAACGTGCAACATAGGAAGGTATGACCAAATAAGGTGAATGCCAACAGAAGATATAATTGGGCATGAGGACTCACTTGGGGGATTTATGTCCTCAGAATAGGCTTTAACCTCCAAAGTACCCAGGCTATGGGGAATCAGGGGATGTACTTGCATTTTGGGACAAGATACAAAAAATTGTGCTTTGGCTGCTTAAGGATATGTCTATTTCAGACACCCATTCTTTTAAGATTGTGAATAAAAATCCTTTCCTGGTTTCATCAGCAAGTCTGCAGACTTCTTGGGAAGAGGTTTGTCTCTTACTTGTCCATTATCTTAGGAGGTAGATAGCATGCATGTTTCTTCTTTTGTCCTTTATAATCATAGCTGCTCATTGTAATAATAGACATTCTTATCTTTCAAAGTTATTTGTGAATTCTGACTTTCTAGAAAAACATTCTATTTCAAATAACTTAAAAGTTATTTTATTAAAATTAAAATTATTAAAAGTTATTTATTAAACTTATGAAGTCTTCCTTGACAAAGCAGCCCATAATGGACTCCAAATACAAACATGATCAAATAGTCTAGTATTTAGTTGCTTATTCTAATTGGGAATTGTGTTCATTATGGCTTCCCAATTAGACTATAAGTTCCTTGAAGATATGATCATGTTTTACTTTATATCTTACATATAAAACAAAGACTGTGATAGGCATTCAATAGATAATAACATTGCTAATTGATTGCTAATTGATTAAAAATTTGCTAGTACTTCTGAGTAGTCATTTAAGGTTGTAAAAATGACATTTATATAGTACTTTAAAGTTTGAAAGGCTATCACCAATTCTCAGATTAAATAGGATGACATTCCTACAGCTAAAGATATTTTTTAGCTGAGTATAGGATACACAATAGTTATAACAGTTCATAAATGTTTACTAAACTGATTATTCATAGTTTTGTAGAACCTATCATCAAAAACATACATTTTGATTTCTATAAGCTCTTGAGCTTATGACAAAATCTCAAGTAAGTGACACTGTCTCTTTCAATTCTGATGAGTGTGATGGTCTCTATATCATGTTTCATCATTCATCATGTAGAAACAACACACTGCTCTAAATTATGCATTTTAAGACTCATTCTTACATGTAAAATGGCTGTGTGGGATTCTCTCCATGAATGTTCAACTTTTTTGGTCATCAGAAAAATTATTATAGTCAACAGTACCATCTGAATATTCCAGTTCACAGGAATTGCTTAAACACCTGGAAACATTAATTTTTGATTTTCACTCTCATTTAGCAAATGATCAAATAAATAACCCTTCTCTAAAACATGTTCAAGTTGATATACATATCATTACGCCCATTTTACAGATATAAAATTTGAAGCTCAGAGAGATTAAATAATTTGCCAAAAAATCATAAAACTGGTAGGGTCGGAGATCTTATTTAAACCTCTGAATTACTGATTTAAAATAGAATACTCTATCCATGATATTAATCATGCTATCTCCAAACAAAATACAACTTGGGGGAAAAAAAAGATCTTTAGCAACAATATGTTAAATAACACAAGATATAAAAAAAGATATTAATCTTAAAAATAATTAATCTAATATTCAAATGAATTATAACATTCTCAATCTTCCAAGGCAAGAAATTATTTTAAAAGTATTTTTACTATTTTAGAAAGGGAGATATAAAAGGATTCTCTATTATAACTTTCTGAATATATATTAAGGTTCAACTTTAGAGTCCTTTTATAACTGGAACTAGCATAGTTAAAGACTTGCAAAATGATATACAACCCAACAACACTCACAGGATTATTAGTTACTTTCCTATTCAATTTATCATTGTTCTCAATAGGGACAAGTATAGTTGCTGTTTACACAATCTCTATAGCCAGATGTTCTTCTCCTATTGGGGATGTTGAAGAGGATTCTTGCCAGAAAAGGGATGAATTAGATCACTTTTAAAGTCCCTTTCAATTCTTCGTCTTTTGTCTTTCTGTTGGTTCAAGAGAACACACATGTTCTATGATGTTAGTGCTAATAACTTTTGTTCTTAAAAATCTTCAGATGGCAAAGTGGGAATCTTAGCTAAGTAGCAATCCAGTTATCAAGTGGGGTAAAACCTTGTTATGGCAGAAATTGACTTAACTTTTTAAAAATTCTGAATTTAAACATAAAAATAAAATGAACTTTTTACATGATAGAATATAAAAAGCATTATGCATGAATCCATGAATTTTGTACTGCTTGTTTAAAAAAAGGCATATACAAACATGTCTATCATTTTCATTCTATATGTTAGTTTCAAAACTGTCTTGCTTGTCTGTTTCCTTCTGAACTTCTCGTCTGTGCAATTTTTAAAATGTTTCAATGGCATTCTGTTATTTAGTATCAGTTGCTAAACCTCTCCTCTAAAAACCATCATTCCAAGTTAAAATCAAAGAGGAGGTGAAAACCCCCCAATAAACAACCCTCATAAGAAATAAAAGTAATAAAGCAAAATAAATCTATGTGACCATGTTCAAATATGTATGTTTCTTCTTCCTGTATGTTGAATCAATTACCTCTATCAGGGATGGATTCTGGAGACAGTTGCCCATTGCTTTTTTTGATCACAACTCATCTTTCAAAGTTTTTTTTTTCTTTCTAGTGTTATTATCCTGATATAAGGTAAGCTCCTACTTCTACTTATTTTGCATCAGTTCACTGTAGCCAGAATTATCCTAATTTATCCATTTCACATTTACACATTCCATAATTTGTTCAGTCAATTCCCAATTAAGATAACTCTTTAGACTTGCAGTGGTCCTCAAACTTTTTAAATAGGGGCCAGTTCACTGTCCCTCAGACTGTTGAAGGGCCTGACTATAGTAAAAACAAAAACTCACACTCTGTCTCCGCCCCTCAGCCCATTTGCCATAACCCTGAGGGCCGCATAAAAGGCTGCATGTGGCCAGAGGGCCATAGTTTGAGATCCCCTGCTTTAGAGTCCAGTACTTTTCCTTTTAATTTCCTCTTCAGGAATAGGAAGTTTATTTGTTTGTGACTTTTCATTACTAAGTATTATAATCTCTTTTAATCCCTTCTTCTCCAATCCTGCTTCTCTATTTATTTTCTCTGAAGTATTTCTACACAAAACTATTTGAGTGTATGTGAATGTGTGTATTGAAGCCTCCTTTTTGCTTCAGACAAAAGTGATGCTCACTCTCCAAACACTTCCTTCAAGTTTACTTTATATTCTCATTAATCCCATTATAAAATTCTTATGAAGTTCCATTCCCATTTTCTTCTATTCTATATTACAGCATTGCTTTTACCTTCCTATCTCTTTCTCTTCTTAAAACATGAGAACCAAATTTCTCCTCCCACAAACACCTCTTTCCTGACTATTTTTCTTATTTAGCTTAACCTTTGAAAACATTAAGGTTGATACATTTCTTCTACTATTACACATCCATCATGCAAACCACTTGAGCTCATATTCCAAAGTTTCTATTCATTCATCATCAGAAAAGTATAAGAATTGTCTTTTCTTAAAAACAATCCAGTTTTATTCTTCTGCAGTATTATACTTAGATTTGTAGGGTAAAGTATTCTTGAATGTAAGTCTGCTTTTAAAATACTATTGTTGGGGGGTTATAGCCCCCTTTGATATTCCTTGTTTAATCTCCAACTTCCTTTGGGCTAGTTCAGTTTTCAGCTGCATGACCGCCCCAACACTATATTCCAAGATTTCCTCTCATTTAAAGCAGAAGTTGTCAAGCTTTGTGTGATCCTAATTGTGGTTCCTGATATTTGAATTCCTTGTTTCTAGAGTGTACTTAAAGTATTTTTAATTTGACATGAAAGCTCTGGATTTTGACTTTGACATTCTTGGAACTTTCCCTTTGGGAAAGTATTCAGTGGATTATTAGAAAGTGATCAGTAGATTCTTTCTATCTTCCCTTTCCTTCTAATTTCTAATAAATTTGAATAGTTTATGATGTTTTGAAATAGAGTGGCCATTTTTTATGTTTTTAATCATGGTTTTAATGGGGTCCATGATTCTTGAATTAGTTCCTGATCTATTTTGCAAGTCAGCTGTTTTTATTAGCAGCTATTCTATTTTTTTTCCATCTTTGGATTTTTTTCTGATTTTTTTTTTTGGTCTTATTCATTTATTTGGTATATTCTAGTTTTCAGGGATTTTGTTTCTAAGTTAAAATTTATTATTTTGTTTATAATATAGTTATTCTCCTTCCAATTGTTTTTTTCCAGAGGTTTTCTTTCACTTTTAACTTCTTGCTTCATTTCTATGTTTATAGTCCTTATGGAAAATCTATTTAATTTTTTTTGGTGGGGGTTTTTTTCCCCATGAGTCACTGCTGACAGCAACTATTTTGGGGGATTTCTAGAGTGACAATAAGTTTTTATACTAATTGATATTTTCGTTGGGTTAGCAGAACTTTATGTCAGGGTCAGCCTCTCCACCATATTGGGTAGGGTGGTTAATTCTGCTTATTCCTGTTCTAGGCTGACCTCCACTTTCTTAGATTAGGCCTCCCACCTGAATCTTTGAGGTGCATAGTACACAATCAGAAAGGTAAAGAGGCCTATAGCTCCTGGCTTTTTAGATCTAATCATTGCAACATTGCTCTGATTACTGCTACTCCTTGAACTTTTAAAGATAAAATCCTGGGGCTTTCTGACCACCTCAAGACTTTCTTGAGGGAAGCCTCTACTTTTCCTGCCTCACATATGGTTTTGCAAGAACAAGGACAATATGGGCATATTTTCTGGACATTTCCTTTCCTACTGCCTGTGAACTTATGGCTGGAAGATAACAAATATCAGAAAATATTAAATTTTAGGTGGAAGAAGTAATTTACTTTAAGTTATTTGATCATTATTCACTCTGGCATCAATTTGTTGTAGTGAGTATGTAGAAATGGAAGATGTGCTTCCTGTTCTGGCAGGAATCTTAGAGATAAGTTGTATTTCCAAAGAATTAATAAATGTATTACTACAATTGAAAATTCTTTCTCAAATAAGATCATTCTAAAAAACAGCATGCCTGCTTTTTTAAAGGTATTATTTTAAAACTTACTTTAAAAGGAATTATAAAAGAGGATAAAAAGTTGAACAATTTTATTTCCCACTGGAGTAAATAAAGCAATCTTACAATCAAGTTAAATGAGAAGGCTATAAGCATGTACAGGGTTTTTCAAAAGTCTTAATGAATTTTAAGTTACTAAGATTTTAAAATGCACTTAAGATTTTAGCAGCATCCTCGTTCCCCCATGTTTCTGTCTCTTGTCTTCTCATGTATGTGTGTATAAATACATGTATGTACGTATGAATGAAATTTGCATCATTATGTAAGGAGTTGCATCATTACATAAGAAGTTATGTCTCTGGAGAGCAGGGTTCAAAGCTTTTCAAATCATTAATGTGACCATTCTAATTCTAACTGCATTTTAACTACAGATTTAGTAAGCAACAAAAGCAACAATTTAGTCATATTTTTCTTTTTCTATTACATTTTAGACTTATATTAGACCATCACTGAATCAATAAAAATTTATTAAGCCAAGCATTATGCTAAACTTGGAAAAAGGCAAAAAACAAGGCAATAACATGAAAACATCTAAATACAAACAAGATTATACAGTTTAAATTGAAAATAATCAATAGAGGGAAGATCCTAGCATTAAGGGGAAATCAGGGAAGCCATCTTGTAGGAAATGCAATTTTTAACTCCAACTTGAAGGAAACCAAGTAAGTCAAGAAGCAGAGATGAGGAGGGAGAGCCTTTTTAGGAACAAGAAAATTCTTGGAATATAAAGATGGATAAAACATCAATGGACTTCAGAGGAGGTGGCAAAGAGTAAGGTGCTAAGAGACATTCCCTGTTATCTCCAGAAAATAGGAGGGAGTGAAGTTGTGAAAGACTCTGAAAGAGCTAAACAAAGGACTTCATATATGATTGTGGAGGAAAGGGGAACTACTGGAGTTAGATGTGTGACACAGCCAGATCTGTGCTTTAGGAAGAACAAATTGACAGCTGAATGGGAAAATGAACTGGAGTGAAGAGAGATTTGAGGCAGAGAGACCAAAGAGAAGACTATTGCCAGAATCCAAATGTGAAGAATATGAGAATATGGACTAGGGTTCTGGCAGCATCACAGGAGAAAGAAAGGGGCAAATAGTAGATATATTAGAAAAATAAAACTGACCGAAGTTAGCAAAGACTGGATATGGACAGACAGTGAGGAATGAGGATGGCAGTGAGGTTATGAGTCACAGGGGCCTGGGAAGATAGTGGTCCCTTTGACAATAATAAGAAAATTCAGAAGGGGGAGAATTTGGAGAAAATAATGAGACTCAATTTTGGAAATGCAGAGTTTAATAAGTCAAGTCCAATAATCGGCTGGATAAACAAATCTAGAGGTTAGGAGAAAGATTAGATCTGGATAAGAAGATAAAAATCATCAGCATAGAAATGAGTGAAACCACTGGAGCCGATTAGAAAGCCAAATGAAATAGCATAAAAGGAGAAGAAGAGAAGGCCCAAGACAGCCCTGTGGAACACTCACCTTTAGTGGGCCTGACCTGGATGAAGATCTAGCAAAGAAGATTGAGAAAGTAGGGTGGTCAGGAAAGTCAGATAAGGAGGAGCATAGCCAGGATAGAGAAGAGTCAAAGAAAATGGAAAGAAAATCTCAAGTTGACCAATGCCAAAGACAGCAAAGAAGTCAAGAATGATGATGGTTGGGGGAAGAAAAGGCCATTAGATTTGACAATTAAAGAATTAGTGGCAACTCTGCAAAATATAATTTCAAATGAAAGAAGTAGGAAACAAAACTAGAATTAAGAAAAAGAGTGAGGTTAAAGGAGAGAAGTGAAAGGAGTTTGGGGAAGAACAAAAAGGTTTGGAAAAGTTGCTATGGTAAGGAAAAAGTGAATAAATTAGACATTTGTAAAAAGATACCTTGATGCAGTGAGGGACCAATTGGGATTATACACATATCTGTAGTAGTCAGCATAGTTTTATTATTTTCTCAAACATTATTCAGCAGCATGTGAGTAGAAGTGAAGCAACAGGCAATGGGAATATTGAGTTGAAACTTTGCAGGAACAAGACTGGTGGGTAAGGAGAAAAGGGACTTGGGAGAGTATGTCAGTGTAGAGTTAAATTTATTCACTAAGAAATTTTAAAAAGGAAGGAAAAAGAAGGTGGAAAAATATGGTGTGATGGCATGGGAAAGAATTCTAATTTGAGATATCTAATAGATCATTGGTGATATTTAGTCTACAAGAAAATATGTTGGCTCGTTTATTTGAGAGATAGATAGACAAACATTGTCAATAATGCTATGGTTATAGTTCTGAAACTAAAACATGACAATGCTTGGTAGACATATGAATTCAGTGACCCCTTGTAATAACTCTACTTCTTCCCATCAGCAGATTGTCTGAGGCCTACAAGATGGGAAACAATGTATTAGTTGATGAGCTATTCCTATCAATAAATTTTAAATCAGATTAACTTACTATCCTAAGATAAAATATTCCTATAGGGAGGATACCTCAAAGCATTGATATTTAATACATAATAGAAGAAGACCATTGAGAAATGACCCTGTCAACTTTATTTATTTATTTATTTATTTTTGATCAGGAAGCTATACCATTTGAGTTTATTGCCCATAGTTTACCATTATTTCCTATTACACTTCTATTCATACATTTTATATAAATTAGATTATCCATGTTCACTAATATCAAACAACTTTTTAATTTATTCTACAGAGTTCCTTGATATCTCTAGTTGTTATCACAGTCTCCTTAAATTGCTTTATGTTATATTTACATTTATATTTTCTTAGAAGAATGTAAATTCACCACAGGAAGGGGAAGGTTTCATTTCTGTCTTAGTGTACCCACAAAGTAATTCAGGACCACAGTACATAAATGTATATCAAATGTTTGGAATTTAATCTGAATTGAATTGAATGTTCTGATCATAACAAATGCATATTTAACTGTTACTAAAATAAAATAATAAATGGCATTCATAGGCTGTTTTTGCAAAGATTATTGAAAATTTTAATCTTAATTATGTCTTATATTTTAAATAATAAAATTCTGAGTTATAAGAACCTTAAGATCATCTAGCTCAACCTTGTCCTTATACAGAAAGGGAAACTGAAGCTTAGAAAGGGTAACTTGCCTAAGGTTATAAAGGTAATAAGGAGCAATGCTAGGATTTGACCTCCCATCCTCTTATTCCAAATCCAGTGCACTGTAGCAAAGATGTCTCATGATATACTAATTAAAAATACAACCAATGTACACTTGAATTAGAAAGGAGTTCATATATTCATATAGCTTTAAAATTTCTCTCCAAAAACTTTGGACTCTAACAAAGATAAAGAACAAAGATTATACTTATTTCTATAATTATTAGAATAAACAGAAAAGGTGAAAACAGTTGATTCTAATTAGATATTTATAATTTGCATGCACATATCATAACTAATAATTACAAAAGGCTCTAACCTCCCAATTTCTCAGTAAACAGACAAGCTAGATAATCACCTGATGCTATCAAAAAAGAACAAATTTCTCCAGAAACTACATTGAAATCAACATAGAAATACTGTAGTTCTTCCCTACTTATTTTATTTCTCACTATGACTTCTGGCCAATAAGATATAGTCAAGCACCCACTTAATATCTTTCTGTTAGGCTTGGTAGGGGAGACTCACAAGTCTAGAAATGAGGGGAAAGATTGGTTTACTGAAGTGACACTACTGAGAAGCTGATGATTCTAAGAGACCCAGAAAAGAGAGCTATCCAAGTCAGCACTATTCCAGTAGCAAGAACAGCTGCATGCTCCTTCCCCCACTGAAGCATCATATTCCACTCAACTATATGTGTAGCAAGAGCTAAGAACTACTAAAATAATCTAAAATTAAACCATTAAATTAATCATATTTAAGTCTAAAAAAATCTAACCCAAATCAGAAAAACCATATGCAGGCAAACAAAACAACAAAACCAACATGTTAATATTTGCTCTTAAAAAAAAAAAAATACTAACCTCCCACCCATCCCCTCAAAAACACCAAACTTATATAGTTAGTAGAAGAAAAAAATCCAGTTTAGTTAACATATTTACTTCCAGTAATATTTTTAGCAAAATATAGTAAGTTTTAAATAACTAAGCATTGTCTTCTGGTAATGGTTTTGTTGTTTTGTTGAAGTAATTATATAAGAAAACATTGTGGCCCTGAACCCTGAGGCTATTTTTAAGACTATAACTGTTGTTGTTAAAATCAGTATATATTTTGAAACAGTAATTAACAAAGATTAACATATTTCAAATGTAAGTAAGCTAGCCTAATTAAGGGAGCTTAAATAATGTTTTTACTTACCAAAATGCAGTCCACTTTAGATTGTACAGTTTTGCTAAAAAAAAAAAAAAAGAAAGAAAAAAAAAGAGGGGGGAAATCAAATTAATCATTGTGATATATTTATTGGCTTTTAACTATAATATTTCAAAGCACACATGCTAATTTGTCTGTCTTTTGCTTGTTGCTCCTGAGAATAAAAGTATCTATCTTCTTCCTAATAAAAAATCCTAATGTAGAAATCTCTTACAATTTGTCCCACACACAAAGAGGAGGAAAACCAATTTATTACTTATGTATTTCCCAACTTTAAAACAAAGTAATATAATTTCACAATTTATCAGAATTACCCACATATTTTCTAAGTACACCATTATTTAACACATACATGCACATACACACCCTCTACTCACTTAGCAAATGAAACTACTTCTAAGTATTAATATCTAACCATGTTCTGAAAAGTCATTCATATCCTATTAAAGGGAAAGTAAGTGTTGAAGTTATATATTTAGAACTCAGAACATAAGACATATAATATCAAATTATTATTATAATTCTACTACCTGTGTATAACTTCAGATGATGCCTTCCTTTGCATTTAAAAACAAAAGGAAACAATATAATTTTGAATCTGGAAACTTCTCACAAAATACATTAGAAAAATAAAAAAGAACCATTAAAGATGTTTAAAAATAAAAAAACAGTAATAAATATTAAGAAAATGAGATAATTTAATAACTTTAATAGGGGAATAAGGCAATTTATAGAAGTTTTATTACATAAGTAATTTCCCATATATTTCTATGTAGAAAACATTAAAGAGATAAATTATGTACAAAATTCTGTTTGTTCAATTGCTTATTTTTTATAAAAATCATTTAATATATAGTTGGATAGACAATGTGTATTGAACCTATATATTAGCACACACATATATAGAATCACAGAATTAGATTTGAAAGGGATCTCAGAGGCCATCTAGTATAACCTATATTTTTTACATATAAATAAACTGAGGCCTAATAAGGATAAGTACCTTTCCCAAGATCTGATACTAAGTATCAAAGAAAGGAAATATTTAAATCCACATTCACTGTCTCTAGTCATTATCCTTTTTACATGACTATACTAACGTACAAAAGTTTACTGAGTTGAGCCTAAAAATGAAAACAAAAAATAAAAAAACAGAACCAGCAAGATTATCTTTGAAAAACTACACAATCCTTTTAATGAAACCAGGTTTTAGGGCTCATCTCTTAATACCAACAATTTTCCAATGAAATTAAGTAATAACTATCACAGTGGCTGAATTTAAATATCATCTAAAAGGCTTCAATACATAATACCCAGGAAGACTGCAGAAGTGATTAAAAGAACATTATTAAAGAAATACACAACCAGTAAAAAAAACAAAAAACAAAAGCAAAAACAAAAAACACGATGACGAACTAATCACCTAGAAGTGGATTGTCTAACCTCCTTGGATAGACACTAGCAAGAGAAGTGAAAGAAAAATATGCATGAACCCCTCTTGTAAATTTCTAGGTCAAGTAGCACAGGATAGGTGGAGATGAATGAATCATAATTTGAATTAGCAGAGGTAATGCATATGAAATCAGTTCTATTGAAATTTTGGACTAAGTGTTTCATTAGAGGAAAATACTACCTTGATAATTCTCCTACAAGATATTTTTCATTCATGTGTGAAAATCATACAATATTTCTTGGCAAGATGTAATAACAAATAATTTTGTGACAAATTACTACCAAGATACAAAACTGATATGTAGAATGTAGAATTGTTTTTATATAAGTTTCACTTCTTTTTAAATTTAGCACAGAGTAAACTCCATGTGACTTTCAAAACTGTTCTACTTAATCTATGCTTGTTTTTGTTCTTTTATGTGGATTTTTTAAAATGTTTCAATTACTCTTTGTTAGGCATGCCTTGCTAACACTCTTCCAAAATCACCATCCCAGTTAAAAATCAAAGGGCTGGGGGCAAAGTTCCCACATTCAAAGACTCCAAGAAAAATATGACACAGTCTCAGGTCATGGAACATCTCAAAAAGGATTTTGGAAATCAAGTAATGAGAAGTAGAGAAAAAATTAGGAAGAGAAATGACAGTGATGCAAAGAAAATCATGAAAAAGTCAACAGTTTGGTAAAGGAAACACGCATGTGCACACATAAGTGGGCGCACACACACACACACACACACACCACACACACACTGAGGAAAACAAATAAACAGTAAGAGTTAATTTCTTGATTTATTTGATCTCTGCTATTCAAGGAACTCTCAAAAAGACTTCTCCAGATATCACAATTCAAAAGTATCTATTCTGCACCACTCAGCTTTCCTAAGAGTACACTCTCACAGACATACTTTACTAATAAAACCCATATGATTGACAAAATGGACATTTGTCTATTTTTCTTTTCAGTATGCTATTCAGATTTGTCATAGCTTTCCTTCCAAGGAGCAAATATCTTAATTTCATGGCTACAGTCATGAGCTACAGTGATTTTTTGATCCCTAAAATATAAAACCTGACATTTTCATTTCTTCTCCCTGTACTTGCCAAGAGGTAATAGAATCAGATTCCATGACCTTAGGTTTTTGTTGTTGTTTTTAAAAGCAAGCTTTAAAGACAACTTTTACAATCTCTTCTTTTATTGTCGTTGAGACTTCTTAATTGTTCTTTACTTTCTGCCAAAGTGGTATCATCTACATATCTGAGATTGTTGATTTTTCTCCCAGTATTCTTAATTCCACTTTTTTGATTCATCCAGCCTCGCATTCTACATAATGTGCCCTGAATAGAAATTAAATAGGTAACAGTAAACAGCCTTACTGCACTCCTTTTTGCAATCCTGAACCAAATAGTCATTCCATGTTTGAATCTAATTTGTGCTTCTTGACTTACATACTAATTCTAGAAGAAACAGGTAAGATTATCTCTTATTCCTATCTCTTTGAAGACTTGCCACAATTTGTTGAGATCCAAACAGTCAAAGGCTTTAGTGTAGACAACAAAGCAAAAGTAGATATTTTTTAGGGAACTTCCTTGCTTTTTTTTCATAATCTGTTGAATGTTGGCAATTTGGTCTCTAGTTCCTCTGCCTCTTCAAGACTGCACTTCTCAAGTCACATACTTTAAAGTCTAGCTTGCAAATCTTAAGCATAACCTCACTGGCCTATGAAACAAACACAACTGTTCTATAGTTTGAACATTCTTTGTTATTCCTTTCTTTATGACTGGAACATAAATGAATCTTTTTCAATACAGTGGCCGTTGTTGAGTTTTCCAAATATGCTGTACTGAGTGCACACTTTAACTGCATCATCTCTTAGGATTTTAAATATTTCAGCTGGAATGCTGATGCTTCCACTAGCTGTAATGTTAGCAATGCTTCCTAAGGCCCACTTGACTTCACTTTCCAAGATGTATGGCCCTAGCCATATCTATAGCCACACCTTTATGTTTATCAAGAATATCAAGATCTTTATTTTATATAGTTTTCATACACATAAGTATATTTTTTGTATATTCTTGTCACCTCTTCTTAGATTCCTCTACTTTTGTTAAGCCCACTTTTATTATGCCCATTTTTTACATGATACGTACCCTTGATATTTCCAATTTTCCTGAAGAGATCTCTTTTCTTTCCCATTCTATTATTTCTTCTATTTCTTTGCACTGTCATTTAAAAAAAAAACTTATTTCTCCGAGCTATTCTCTGGAATTCTTTATTCAGCTACATAATCTTTACTTTTTTCCTTTAACTTTTGCTTTCCTTCTTTCTTCAGCAATTTATAAAGCCTTATCAGAAACCCATTTTGTTTTCTTGCTGTTCTTTTTCTTTGGGATATTTTTTTGTTGCTGCTGTTGTATGAGTCTTTGCTCATGGTTTTTCAGATATTCTATACACTATATATAATCCCTTAAATATTTTCATCAGTTCCCCAAACATTCATAAAATATGTTCCTTAAATCATACCCATGTGATCTGATGACATATTCATTAGGCATTATAAAATATAATATATTAGTTACATTAAAACACTACTTTTATGTATAAATAACAAATACTTCATCTAAAGCAACACATATAATACCTCAAGCACATACTGGGTAAATCAGTCCCAAATTTAATTATTATATACAAATTTTAGGGGCTAATCAACTACTCATACTAGCTCTTACTCTGGGCAAATCATTTAAATGTTATCTGTCAGTGTAAAATTGTAATAAATAAATTACAATAAATAAATAAAAATTGTAAAAAATAAATGTGTAAATAAAATCTCAAATGTAAAATTGGATAACAACACATAACTCAGAAGACTGCTGTGAAGATTAAATTGATGTTTGTAAAGCACTTGACACTGTGTCTGGTACATAGTAGGTACTTAATAAATGCTTGTTCTCTCTTCTCATTCCCTTCATTTTATTCTTTCCTAATTGATTCTTTATTGCACTTCCTTTTTCTTCATTCACAATCACTTGGTACAAGCCCTCAAACCTCTTACCTGGATTATTGCAAGAATTTTCTAATTTGTTTCCTTCTTCAATTCTCTTCCTTTTCCAATTTATTCTCTATATGCCTGCCAGATTTTTTCTATTCTTTTTTTTTTTCCCCCCTGAGGCTGGGGTTAAGTGACTTGCTCAGGGTCACACAGCTAGGAAGTGTTAAGTGTCTGAGACCAGATTTGAACTCAGGTCCTCCTGAATTTAGGGCTGGTGCTCTATCCACTACGCCACCTAGCTGCCCCCCTGCCAGATTTTTTCTAAAGAACAACTCTAAGTCACCACCCTACTTATTAAACTCTAGTAGTTCCCAATTGCCTCTAGAATTAAAATCAAACTCCTGTGTTGGGAAAAGCCTTTCCTCTCTAGGTTCCAAGCTACTTTTTCTGCCTTATGGTAATTACTCTCCTCCATAATCTCCATAGTTCAGCCAAACTGATTTTTTTTGCTGTTCAAAGGCTTAAAGGTGAAATTCACATCCAACTCTCCATCTTCATGTCTTTGAATGGGCTATCCTCCATACCTTAAATGCACTTCTTCCTCACCTCCACCTTCCATTAGAAGCTCTACTTTCCTTCAAAGATCATCTCAAGTGTCTACATGAGATCTCTCTTTTATAGTGCCTTATCATCCCAAATTGCTTCCTAAATTATTTCCTTGGTTTCTTGTATATTATTATATATGTCTCTCTGTAAATAAGCCAAGACTGCATTAATGTTTTTGATTGTCATAACATATTCAACCTGTAATGAGATTGTAAAAATTGAACTTCTTTCTAACTATTCCTCTCCTTTTACTTGTGAGCTTGACATTTAGAATCCAAAGATAATACTTTTTATCTATTCATTTTCAGTATCGTTTTATTAGATCCCAATAAGTCCTATCTGTCAGGACATTTTTGGATCCTAGACCTTGTCATCCAGTATATGGACTATTTCATCCAGGTTTTGTGTTTGTTTGTGTTTTCATTTGTAAAGGCATGGCATCTATGCCTTTATCCAAGTCAATATTAGAAATGTTTTAAAAGTATGATAACAAACACTGATTGTTGAGACGGTCCTCTGAATACCTCCTGTCAAAATGATATCAAATCAGTAATATCTATTTGAAGTACCATCATTTAACCAGGTCTGAATATATTACTTTGGTCAAGTTTACACTTTTCCTTAGTTTTTTTCACAAGAACACCATGAAAGACTTTTAAAATGTTTTGTTAAAATAAAGCTAACTATAACAGTCTCCTTATCTAGCAGTTTAGTAACCTTGTCAAAAATGGAAATTGGATAAAGCTGCTATGTCTTATGTTTTGGCAACACAAAATAGTAGAGTTAAGAAAATATATTTCCAAGGTATATAATATGTTAAATGTCTTCAATTTGCTTAAGAATAATCACATTTTTGGTCTCCATACAAATATAGCTGAAAGCCAATATTTTATTTGGAAATACATTTTAGGGGCAGCAAGGTGGCACAGTGGATAGAGCACGAGCCTTGAAATCAGAAGGCCTGAGTTTAAATCTGATTTCAGACACATGATATTTTCAGGCTGTGTGACTCTGGGCAAGCCATTTAACCCCAAATGTCTCAGCAAAAAACAACTACAACAATACATTTTATTAAAAAGATTCCATTAAGAATTAAATAGGATTGTCACTTTATTATGTTTACAAATTCATAAAACCCGTAAAAAATTCATAAAAGCATTATGACAATATTAACAAATAAGCAAATACCTAGATACTTGCCAAACCAAAGTTACTATTTCCCAAGTAATGTAACATATATAATGGAAAGACAGTTTGATTTGGAATAAAGGAATTGATTTTGAAACCTGCTCTGCTATTTACTTATAGAAATTAAATAATTCATTTTTGTCATTGTATCCCTCAAGTCAAGAACAGGATTAGGCACAGAAAAAGTACTCAATTAATGCTTACTGATACATTGACTGACTATTACCTGTGAGAGTTTGAGCAAGTCATTTCCCCTCTCTGAGTCTCAGTTTCCTCATCTATAAAATAAAAAATTAGCCTACATGACCTCTAAGATTTCTTATAGCTCTAAATTAATAATATAAAGCTTTATAATCTGTCAAATATACCTCAACAGATTCATGATTTTAGTGTTAGCACTGCTCTAATAACACAAATTGCAACAAATTCACAACTTCCTATCCTGTGTTATCCTTATCCATGTCCTCTTAAAATTTTACTAAACATACCTAATATTTTTTGAAACATTACAATATGTCTTTTAATATTCTATGGATATCAAACTAAAAGTAAAAGGGTGGAGCAGAATCTACTATGCTTCAGGCAAAGCCAAAAAAGCAGGGGTAGCCATCCTCATCTCAGATCAAACAAAAACAAAAATTGATCTAATTAAAAGAGATAAGGAAGGGCATTATATCCTGGTAAAGGGTAGCATCAATAATGAAGCAGGATCAATATTAAACATATATGCACCAAGTGGTGCAGCATCTAAATTCTTAAAAGAGAAATTAAGAGAGCTGCAAGAAGAAATAGACAGCAAAACTATAATAGTGGGAGATCTCAACCTTGCACTCTCAGAATTAGATAAATCAAACCACAAAATAAATAAGAAAGAAGTCAAAGAGGTAAATAGAATACTAGAAAAGTTTGATATGATAGATCTTTGGCGAAAGCTAAATGGAGACAGAAAGGAGTATACTTTCTTCTCAGCAGTTCATGGAATCTATACAAAAATTGACCATATACTAGGACATAAAAACCTCAAAATCAAATGCAGTAAGGCAGAAATAGTAAATGCATCCTTTTCAGACCACAGTGCAATCAAAATTACATTTAATAAAAAGCCAGGGGAAAATAGACCAAAAAAAATTGGAAACTAAATAATTTTATATTAAAGAATGATTGGGTAAAACAGCACATCATAGACATAATTAATAACTTCACCCAAGAAAATGACAACAATGAGATATCATACCAAAATGTGTGGGACACAGCCAAAGCAGTAATAAGGAGAAGTTTTATATCTCTACAAGCCTACTTGCATAAAATAGAGAAAGAGAGGGCCAACGAATTGGGCTTACAACTAAAATTGCTAGAAAAGGAACAAATTAAAACCCCCCAGACAAACACAAAACTTGAAATTCAAAAAATAAAAGGTAGATTAATAAAATTGAAAGTAAAAAAACTATTGAATTAATTAATAAAACTAAGAGTTGGTTCTATGAAAAAACCAACAAAATAGACAAACCTTATTAAACCTGATTAAAAAAAGGAAAGAGAAAAAGCAAATTGTTAGTCTTGAAAATGAAAAGGGAGAACTCACCACTAATGAAGAGGAAATTAGAACAATAGTTAGGAGCTACTTTGCTCAACTTTATGCCAATAAATTCGATAACTTAAATGAAATGGAAGAAGACCTTCAAAAATATAGCTTGCCCAGATTAACAGAGGAAGAAGTAAGTAGTCTAAATAGTACCATCTCAGAAAAAGAAATAGAACAAGCTATTAACCAACTCCCTAAGAAAAAATCCCCAGGACCAGATGGATTTACATGTGAATTCTACCAAACGTTTAAAGAACAACTAACTTCAATGCTATATAAACTATTTGAAAAAATAGGGATTGAAGGGATTGAAAATTCCTTTTATGACACAGACATGGTACTGATACCTAAACCAGGTAGATCGAAAACTGAGAAAGAAAACTATAGACCAATTTCCTTAATGAATATTGATGCTAAAATCTTAAATAAGATATTAATAAAGAGACTTCAGAAAATCATCCCCAGGATAATACACTATGAGCAAGTGGGATTTATACCAGGAATGCAGGGCTGGTTTAATATTTGGAAAACTATTAGTATAATTGACCATATTAATAATCAAATTAATAAAAACCATATGATCATCTCAATAGATGCAGAAAAAGCATTTGATAAAATCCAACATCCATTCCTACTAAAAACGCTTGAGAGTATAGGAATAAATGGACTATTCCTTAAAATAATAACAAGCATATATTTAAAACCTTCAGTAAACATCATATGTAATGGCGATAAACTAGAACCTTTCCCTGTAAGATTAGGGGTGAAACAAGGTTGCCCATTATCACCATTACTATTCAATATAGTACTAGAAACTCTAGCCTCGGCAATAAGAGCCGAGAAAGAGATTCATGGAATTAGAATAGGAAATGAAGAAATCAAACTTTCACTCTTTGCAGATGACATGATGGTATACTTAGAGAACCCCAAAGACTCTGCTAAAAAGCTATTAGAAATAATTCAGAATTTTAGCAAAGTTGCAGGATACAAAATAAATCCACATAAATCCTCAGCATTTTTATACATTACCAACACAATCCAACAGCAAGAGATACAAAGAGAAATTCCATTCAAAATAACTGTTGATAGTATAAAATATTTGGGAATACATCTACCAAAGGAAAGTCAAAAATTATATGAGCAAAATCATAAAACACTTGCCACAAAAATAAAGTCAGATTTAAATAATTGGAAAGACATTCAGTGTTCTTGGATAGGCTGAGCAAATATAATTAAGATGACAATACTCCCTAAACTAATCTATTTATTTAGTGCTATATCAATCAGATTCCCAAGAAACTATTTTAATGACCTAGAAAAAATAACAACAGAATTCATATGGAACAACAAAAGGTCGACAATTTCAAGGGAAGTAATGAAAAAAAAAATTAAATGAAGGTGGTCTAGCTGTACCTGATCTAGAACTGTATTACAAAGCAACAGTCACCAAAACCATTTGGTATTGGCTAAGAAATAGACTAGTTGATCAGTGGCATAGGTTAGGTTCACAGGGCAAGATAGTGAATAAAAATAGCAATCTAGTGTTTGACAAACCCAAAGATCCCAACTTTTGGGATAAGAATTCATTATTTGACAAAAACTGCTGGGAAAACTGGAAATTAGTATGGCAGAAACTAGGCATGGACCCACATTTAACACCACATACTAAGATAAGATCAAAATGGGTCCAAGATTTAGGCATAAAGAACAAATTCATAAATAAATTGGAGGAACATGGGATGGTTTACCTCTCAGACTTGTGGAAGAGGAAGGAGTTTGTGTCCAAGGGAGAACTAGAGACCATTATTGATCACAAAAATAGAACATTTTGATTACACCAAATTAAAAGTTTCTGCACAAACAAAACTAATGCAAACAAGATTAGAAGGGAAGTAACAAATTGGGAAAACATTTTTACAGTTAAAGGTTCTGATAAAGGCCTCATCTCCAAAATATACAGAGAATTGACTTTAATTTATAAGAAATCAAGCCATTCTCCAATTGATAAATGGTCAAAGGATATGAACAATTTTCAGATGATGAAATTGAAACTATTTCCACTCATATGGAAAGAATGTTCCCAATCACTATTGATCAGAGAAATGCAAATTAAGACAACTCTGAGATATCATTGCATACCTGTCAGATTGGCTAAGATGACAGGAACAAATAAGGATAAATGTTGGAGGGGCTGTGGGAAAACTGGGACACTGATGCATTGTTGGTGGAGTTGTGAAAGAATCCAACCATTCTGGAGATCAATCTGGAATTATGCCCAAAAAGTTATCAAAATGTGCATACCCTTTGATCCAGCAGTGCTACTCCTGGGCTTAGGAAATATAAAGAAGGGAAAGGGACCTGTATGTGCCAAAATGTTTGTGGTAGCCCTTTTCATAGTGGCTAGAAACTGGAAGATGAATGGATGTCCATCAATTGGAGAATGGTTGGATAAATTATGGTATATGAAGATCATGGAATATTATTGCTCTTTAAGAAATGACCAGCAGGAGGAATACAGAGAGGGTTGGAGAGACTTACATCAACTGATGCTAAGTGAAATGAGCAGAACTAGGAGATCATTATACACTTCAACAACAATACTATATGAGGATGTATTCTGAAGGAAGTGGATATCTTCAACATAGAGAAGAGCTAATCCAATTCCAATTGATCAATGATGGACAGAATCAGCTACATCCAGAAAAGGAACACTGGGAAATGAGTATAAACTGTGAGCACTGTTTTGTTTTGTTTTGTTTTTCTTCCCAGATTATTTTTACCTTGCCAATACAATCCTTCCTTTGCAACAACAACAACAACAAAATTCAGTTGTGCACATATATATTATACCTAGGATATACTATAAGATATTTAATATGTATGGGAATGCCTGCCATCTAGGGGAGGGAGTGGAGGGAAGGAGGGGAAAAATTCGGAACAGAAGGGAGTACAAGGGATAATGTTGTAAAAAAAAAAAAAAAAATTACCTATGAATATGTACTGTCAAAGAAAATGTTATAATTATAAAAATTAATAAAAAAATTTTTTAAAAAGACCTGATTTCAAATTCCAAAAAAAAAATTCTAGGGATATTATTGTAATACTTATTAAATAAATATTAATCTAGAACAAAAATTGAGATGACATAACTTAAGTCATAGTTTATAATTCTTTAATTGCTCTTATGAAAATAACCAAGAATCTGATTTGAATGTGACAGAGCAATCTACCTTAACAGTCCAAAGTGAAATTTGTCTTTGAGGTCCAGAACTGTAGCAAGGGTAGTAATCATATCAAATGGTCCTTGTAGGCATAGGTCGCCCCTTCCTAACTAGATCATAGAGATCAAATAACTTGTTCAGGATTACACAGCTAGTGTAGGAGAATGTGATAAAATATTCAAGGAGAATTTCAGTCACAAATCCTAAGATCTTAAGACTTCTTTCTCAGAGAAGAAAAGCATAAACTACTAGAGAGCTAATTAACCTTTCAGAGGGAAGTAATAACACATCATTAAATGCAAATAACAAGGTATATGAATTTACTTTCTACTAACAAATTACCCTCACAGCCTGCCAGGCCTTCCTCACTCTCCTATATTTCTCTCCCTGTTTTCCATAAATGAAACTACTGTGTTTATTGAATATCTCCTCATAATAAGTGAGCAAATTAAATGTTTCATATTTCTCTTTTTAAAGATCTAACAAGTCAAATAGTGGGGGGTGAGGGGGAGAATGCTGCAGTTTAACTCAGAGCACCTAAATTTGTACCAGGTTCTTATTAAATGTCTCAGGGGCTCAAAGATGTCCTTGAAGTTTCCTTCTAACTTCTACTGCTTTTTATTTCTTTAGAGTCTTCTATTAATTTTTTCTCTGGGACAGTAAGAACAGAAAGGGTTTTCAGGAAAAAATCTCTTATCCTAACTTAAACTGTGATATTCATTAAAGAGAAGTGTCAATGAAAAGCAAAGTCCACAAAGGCAAAAGGAACTCAGAGGACCCCTCTTGTTAATGAATAACAATGCAACTACAAATGTCAGGACCTTTTAAAAAGAGATGCATTAAAGTACTCTAAAATTCACACAATCTCAATATAGTACAGTATAGAACTCTAAAGTTCACACAGTAATTTCAAGACTATGCAGCCCCCTGCTGTTGATTTTAAGTAAGAAAAAATCAATCTTGATAACAAGGGAACACTATTGCCACTTATAAATATAAAATGAAGAAAACTGGTTACAGAAATGCGAAGTACTAAAAACTATAGATTCATCCACTATCATCATTTAGCCTTCACCCAGATGCCACTGGATAAACTATAAAAGCATGGTAAGCTCTTGCTTCATATTTTAGAACATGTTATTTCATTCTGACTTTATGCTTAATTATTTTTCTTTTCAGCTTAGCTCCTGCAATTGTTCTTCATTGTGTAATGCCTCAATATTCAGAAATGCACCACGGAATTATAGATCAATAAAGAAACTTTATATCATTTATTAAATTTATTTTATAGAACTTAAAATCTTTGTAATTATATTTTCTGAAGAATGAGGTACAAAATATTTATTACTCTAAAGTTGGTACTGAGAGGAAAGGGAAATCTGCAAGAGACAAGAAAAGTATTAAGTTTGGAGAAATCACAAGAGGATTTACTTATAGAAAAGCTAGAGCAACACTTCACCAGTAATATGATGTCATATTATTATGCTAGTAAGTAATCCTTGGCAAGTCACCTAACCTGTCTGCCTCAGTTTCTTCAACTACAGAATGGGGATAATAATACCTATATTCCTGGATTATTGTGAAGATCAAATAAGTTAATATTTTTAAAGCACTTAGCATAGTGCCTGGCACAATAGATGCTAATTATTCATCTTTCTTCTCTCCCATTCTACTTTCCTCCCCCCTTACTCTCTTCCTTTTCTCTAGTAAGGCATAAAACAGGGAGACAGTATAATTAGAAATATGTTCCATTACAGAGATCTAGAGTAAGATCCATGTTAAAGAGAGATTCTCTAGAGACAATAAAGTTTTCAAGATTCTCCTGATTGCAGATGACATTGTGCTGAATGTATCAAGTCTTGCAACATTGCAAAGACTACTAAATGAGACTGCATAGAGTTTATAACTTAAGAGTTTAAATAACTACCTGAGAAAAGTCAAGTAGATGATGATGATGATGATGATGATGATGATGATGATATGTGTATGTGTGAAAGAGAGAGACAGAGAGAGAGGGAGAGACAGAGAGAGTGAGGGGATGTACAAAGAGAAGGGGGAGGGAAGAAAGAAGGGGAATAAAAAGGGAAAGAGGGAGAGGGAAAGAGTTTTAGATATAAAAAATGTAAAATAATGTGTTAGATCCATTTGCACAGAATGAAATTAATGTGCTTTAAGAAAAAGAAAGTTCTTTAAATGGTTTTCTCTGAAATAAAAGGTCCATCTTTTAATAACAAGAGTGTTCCAGTACTGCTGAATGGTTGAAAGTACTCTCGGAAGAACTAAAGTTAAAGATCCCCTTAAGGTCAATAGAGAGATGGACATGATGGGTATGTAATATATAATATGTTTACAATATATTACAAACTAGGAATCACAAAGAGAAAGTAATATAAAGGATGTAATACCGAAACATAAGGCCAAGAAAAAGATAAACCAGTGATTAGGGGAAGAGTAAAAGCTACTAATAAAAAAATCTGCTTGCCATATTGGTGTCTAGAGGAAATCAACACAAAGTAAAAGAAGCCTCAAATAATGATTTATGAATGGATATGGAAAATAATCGCACAGAATGGACATTCTGGGATGAATTGCAATTTCTGTCTCTGGGAGTGCCCATGTAGATGAGATCACAGATCCATTGGTGCACTTAAGTAATTCTCATTTATATAGCACTTGACAGAAGTACATAGGTTCATCATCGGGAGGCAAATAAAGTTGTTCTTATTCTTTACCCCAACACAAGAAGAATCATCATTGTATCTTTTTTTCTGGCAATACATTCTAATTATAACATTCTTTATATGACTTTTCCTTTGATTCCTTGTTTGTCATGTGTTATATAAGCATATTATCCTTGTTTAGTCCCTTAACATTTGCTTGCTCATGTTTATCCTTTAATATTCCTCTTAATGCCTGTATTTGTACTTTAGAATTTCTACTTAACTCTCATTTTTTTCCATCAGGAATGCTGGCAAGTCCTTTATCTCAAAAAAAATTATATATTTCCCCCTCTAAACAATTATTCTCTCAGCTTTGTTAGATAACTTTTGTTTTCTAGAATATAGTATTTCAAATTCTTCACTCTTTAATAGTGATAGCTACTAAGTTGCATGCTACTCTGACTATATTTTCTTTTTCTTTTTTTTTTCTCTGAACCTTTTATTTTTTTATTTTTTTTTAGAATTTTTTCCCATAGTATATATGCATGAGAAATTTTTTTAAATAATATTATCCCTTGTATTCATTTTTCCAAATTATCCCCCCCTCCCTCCACCACCTCCCCCCCATGACAGGCAATCCCATACATTTTACATATGTTACAATATAACCTAGATACAACATATGTGTGCAAATACCATTTTCTTGTTGCACATTAAGTATTAGATTCCGAAGGTGTAAGTAACCTGGGTAGATAGATAGTAGTGCTAACAATTTACATTCACTTCCCAGTGTTCCTTCTCTGGGTGTAGTTATTTCTGTCCATCATTGATCAACTGGAAGTGAGTTGGCTCTTCTTTATGTTGAAGATATCCACTTCCATCAGAATACATCCTCATACAACATTGAAGTGTACAGAGATCTTCTGGTTCTATTCATTTCACTCAGCATCAGTTGATGTTAAGTCTCTCCAAGCTTCTCTGTATTCCTCCTGCTGGTCATTTCTTACAGAGCAATAATATTCCATAATCTTCATATGCCATAATTTACCCAACCATTCTCCAATTGATGGACATCCATTCATCTTCCAGTTTCTAGCTACAACAAAAAGAGCTGCCACAAACATTTTGGCACATACAGGTCCCTTTCTGCTCTTTAGTGTTTCTTTGGGATATAAGCCCAATAAGAGCAATGCTGGGTCAAAGGGTATGCACAGTTTGATAATTTTTTGGGCATAGTTCCAAATTGCTCTCCAGAATGGCCAGATCCTTTCACAACTCCACCAATAATGTATCAGTGTCCCAGTTTTCCCACATCCCCTCCAACATTCATCATTATTTGTTCCTGTCATCTTAGTTAATCTGACAGGTGTGTAGTGGTATCTCAGAGTTCTGACTATATTTTCTTAATACTTTAATTCTTTATGGTTGCTTTCAGTACTTTCGTTTGGATTGAAGTGCTGTGGATTTTGACTATAATGTTTCTGGGAGCTTTCAAATTGAAGTTTCCTGAGGAAATAACAGGTCAATTCTTTCTATTTCCACTTTCCCTGATTCAGTTTGCTGATTTTCTTGAAATATAATGTCTAGACCACTTTGTTTAATTATGAATGATTTCAGATAGTCCAGTGATTATTATATCCTTTCTTATCTATTTTCCTGGATCTCTTGTTTTTCCAATAAGATACCTTGCATATTCTCCTATTTTTCCAGTATTATGGTTTTGATTTAATATTTCTTTCTATATGTTGGAGACTTTAGCTTCTATTTGGTTCACTTTTATTTTCAGGGACCCTGTTATTTGGGTAAGGCTTTGTACCACTTGTTTGAAGCTGTCAATTCCCTTTCCAATTCCTTCTTCCATAGCTCATTTCTTTTCTTATTTCATAGTTCGTTTCTTTTTCATTTTCTCCCTTGGCACACCTTCATTTCATTTATACATATTTTTACATCTTTTGATCTTTTTTAAAAATTCTTGTTTTCTTTATTCTAGAAACTATTGTTAAACTTGTTCCCATGCTGTAATTTTCTTTGTTGGCTTGTTTGTAGATCTTTTGGGGATAATTCTCTTCTTCTACATTTGATGCTAAGAAACAAATTGTTATCATAATAATTTTTATGATAGGATTCTTTGTTCACTTTTTCAGCTTAGAACCAACCTCATATGAAGTTCTAGAGAGAATCTTGTGTTCTCTGGTTTCTTGTTGCTGTTTCCTTGAAGTAGTAAGAGCTGTACTATTCTAGGATCTTTTAGATTGCTCAGACCTATAAGTTTTCAGAGCTTCCAAAATCATCTGATCCAGGGTTAAATCTGATAGCTGCCTTTCTCATCTGAGCCTTGCATTTAGGTCTAAACAACACAGCTATAGGTTTTCTCTTGTTAGAATTCCAGTAGATACCTGCTGGAGTCAAACATTATTAGGCAGCTAGAAAGCTTAGTTGATTCAGAATGAAAGAACCACAGGCTCCCCTTTGTCTGGGATTCCTACTCTGGTTTTTCCCCTTCAGGCTTCAGAATGGGCTGGGAGATAGAACTGAATAGTGAGCAACAAAGCTACTTGTTGACACCTGTTCCTGTACTCAGATAGATTTGGGCATGTCTATGCTTGATTTATGTTGTTTTCGTAACTTGGTGCCTAAATTCTCCCTGCATTGGAAAACTCTATGTGGCTGTTACTGTAGATGTGTCCTTAATGTCTACAGCCTTCTCTGTTTTCCTCTACTGACAAAGGTGGTAAATATGGCACTGACTTTTTCTTCCTTGGAATTTCCCATTAGATGACTGGTACATTTTTTTAGATTTGTTCAAAGGGGCTGTAGCACTGAATTCAAATGTACGTCTTTCTGCTACTCCATCATGTTGGTTCCATCCTTCTTCCAGTTCTTTTTAATCTTGAAATGTCTTTTTGATTATCATTCGCAATGAAAAACAGAATTTGAAAAAAAATAAACCCTGAGTTAGAGAAGAAAGGATAAAGATAAGAAGATGCTCAAGAATCTTGAACCCAAACTATTTAAATATCCTGATGACTTGGAAAATGGAGAGATCACAGAAAGAATTAATATGATATAGTGAAAAAGAGTATAGTAGATTTAGTTTTTATTTAAGATCTAGGTTCAAAATCCCACTTCTGACACTTACTAATTGTGTAGGCATTAGATAAATAATCTCATTGTTCTCATATGTATAGGGGAATATAAAAAAGAAATTGTGGCATCAGTCTCAAATGAGATAATCATTTTGGTTTTATTTTTTAAATTGTCAATAGTATTTTATTTTTCCAAATACATATTAAGACAGTTTTCGGCATTCATTTTTTTTAATATAGCTTTTTATTGACAAAACATATGCATGGGTAATTTTTCAACATTGACACTTGCAAAAACTTCTGTTCCAACTTTTCCCCTTCTTCCCTCCACCCTCTCCCCTAAATGGCAGGTAGTTCCATACATGTTAAAAAATTTTAAAGAATATGTTAAATACAATATATGTATATATATTTATACAGTTATCTTGCTGCACAAGAAAAATAGGATTTAGAAAGAAGGTAAAAATAACCTGAGAAGAAAAATAAAAATGCGAGCAAACAATAACAGAAAGAGTAGAAATGCTATGTTGTGGTCCTCATTCATTTCCCAATGTTGGGTGTAGCTGGTTCTGTTCATTACTGATCAACTGGAACTGATTTGGATCTTCTCACTGTTAGAGAGCCATGTCCATCAGAACTGATTCTCATATGAGTATTGTTGAAGTGTATAATGATCTCATGGTTCTGCTCATTTTACTCAGCATCAGTTCATCTAAGTCTCTCCAGGTTTTTCTGAAATCATCCTGGTGGTCATTTCTTACAGAACAATAATATTCCATAATATTCATATACCACAATTTATTCAGCCATTCTCCAATTGATGGGCATCCATTCAATTTCCAGTTTCTAGCCACTACGTAAAGGGCTGCCACAAACTTTTTTTCAGCATTCATTTTTGTAAAATTTTTTGTTCCAAATTTTTTTCCTTCCTCCCTCCCTCCCCAAGACAGCAAGTAATACTATATAGGTTAAATATTTTTATCCTTTTAAATATATTTCCATATTTGTCATGTTATGCAAGATAAATCAGACCGAAAGTGGGGGAAAAAAAAAGAAACATGAGAAAAAAAACAAACAAATGGTGAAAATACTATGCTTCAATCCATAGTTAGTCTTCATAGTTTTGTCTCTGTATGTGTTTGGCAATTTCCATTCCAAGTCTATTGGAATTATCTTTAATCACCACATTGTTGAGAGGAGCCAAGTCTATCACAGTTGATTATCACATACTCTTGTTGTAACTGTGTACAGCGTACAGTGTTTCTCTTGGTTCTGCTCACTTCACTTAGTATCAGTTCATGTAAGTTTTTTCAGACCTTTCTGAAATCAGCCTACTCATCACTTCTTATATAATAATAATATTCAATTATCTTCATATACTATAATTTATTCAGCCATTCCCCAACTGATTGTTATCCAATAAGATAATGTTTTAAAGCATTTTGTGAGCTTTAAAATCAGCTAGTTATCATTAACAGTATTTTTATTATAAGTATTAAGCAAGGCAGGAAAAAAACGAAAGGAAATATGAAAACAAGTAGACATGCTCTTTACCAATGTTAGGGCTGGCATCTATGGCAAAATACAAATGAAAAATGAATTTACTACATATAAGGTTTTCCAGATGTTTCTGTTTGTGGATTTCATTATATTGATTGCATCAAGCCTTGTAATATCATGGGGCCCCCTAAATGAGATCCCTGGTCCTCCAAGAAACTGACTTGACTAATTCATACAAAAAACCTTATGAGGAGGAAAAAGTATATTTTTATGACTTGCAATAGGAAAGGCAGCCCACTGAATTAGCCTATAATATATCATAAAAGATATATTATAAAATATACATATAATATATATAAAAGATATCATCAAGAACATGTTTGAACCTGAAAAATTAGTGAGCTGGTTAATATTGTTTCCAGTTCTAGGCACCAGAGTCTGGAAAGATTACAGAATTGGAATGTCTAGGAGAATATCAGGACAATGAGGGGACAAAAGACTATAATAATTAAGGATACAATGAACAAACACAAAACTGTTTATCCTGGCAATGACATGATAAAGTGACAAGATAGTTGTCAAAGTATTTGAAGAACTCAAATATAGAAGAATGAAAATACTTGTTTGTTATGGACCTAAATGGTAGAACTAACAGCTTGATGCAGAAGTTCAAAAAAGGGGGAAATGTCCCCAAAACTTAAGTTATCCAAAAATGAAAGGACTGCGGTGGAAGTTAATGGTTTCTCTCACACTTGAGTTCTCTAAGCAAAGGTTAGAAGAATATTTATTTGCTAGGGATATTACAAGAGAGGCAATGCCTGTTCACAAATTAGAACATATTCTTGTGATATGTATCAAGAATAAGACATAGAAGACAGACAGTAAGATCTAACAGATGGTATTACACAGGCACCTATAATAATAAAATATATAGATTAGAGGAACATGCCCATTATGATGGGGAAGTCATCTAATACTTGATAGATACAGGCAAGAATCATATAAACTTAAATGTTTATAGGTTAGAATCTATAGGCATGCCCATGTTGATGTGATTATATATCCTTTGAAATATAAATGAACTAATTTTTTCAAAAATGTAGCAAGTACCAACTATGTGCTGAGCACTGTGCTAATGATAGACACTAAAGGCTTGTCTGTCTGTCCTCAAGGGACTCAAATTAGGAAAGACAACACATAAGATGTAAGGCAGAAAGATTCAAAAGTCTTAAGGGGACAGTAGTAGTAATTCAGATGGCAAGATTCAGATGCCATCAGGTTATGCTAATAGGTCAGAGAAAAAGCTGTGGGATCTTCAGGCCTTAAAGGCAGTGCAGATAGTAAGACCTGAAGGAAAGTTACACTTTTATAAGGCACTTTCCTCACAGCAATGCTGAGGTATATAAAGCAAGTAATCATTTCTCGGATTTTTAAAAAACAGGGCCACATAACTTTTAGGAAAGTAAAGACTTGAACCCAGGTTTATGACTATTCTTTTTATTATTTCATTTAAATATAATAATCCAGAACTAAGAAGGTAAGAACCCAAAGACTAGCCCTTTCAATAAATCCTAGAAAAAAATTCCATAGTTCTGTAGCTTTCCATCTTTTATCTTTACCTTAATTAATTAACGACTAAAGTAGCATAGAAGCACAACTAAAAAGTAATACTAATGTTCACATAAAGGAATCATGAAATCTCAAAGAAAATGTAATCAACTGCATCCCTAAAATGATTTCCTTTTATAACTTTTCTGCTTATTATGTGATCAGCCAGGACAAATATATGAAAGCAAGAAAACATAAGACAAAATCAAGGAATAGATTTAGTTTGACTGGCATCTGGATCATAAGAAAAGGAGCAATAGAAAATAAATCTCAGAAGGTTAAAATCTGATTAAATAAGATCTCAAATGAATATATGATTTGAATTTATTCCATAAAAGTAAGAGAAAACTACTAAAGATTTTTAACCATAAGAATGAGGAAAACGACAGATCTGTCTCCAAATAAATTAATTTGTCAGGGATCTGAAGAATACATTGGAAAGGAGAAATACAGTAGAAGGCAGTAAAAATCATTTAGGATATTACAATAATTTAGGTGAAAGGTAACTAGAGAGAAGTAAGAGTAGTTGGTATTATGAGTTGAAAGAAGAGCATAGGTGTCAAAGACTGTGGTAGTAAAATTAAGACTAACAATGAAATGGATATATGATGAAACTGAGGGATAGAGGGGAGACTCCAAGATTTTAAGCTTAATTGCTTGAAAAGATAGTGGTATCAGTGATAATATTTAAATGTAAATTGGAAGAAACAGTAGTCAAATTTGGGGTAAGAGGTGATTAATTTTGTTTTAGATACTAAGAGGACTTAGTAGAGAGCAGACATAGCAGACAGCCTTCTAGTAAAGACTGAGATTAGATAAATAGATCTAAAATGTTCTGCACAAAAGTGATAAATGAAGTAAGAAGAGAGGAACATACCAAATATTCAAAAGGGAAGGAAGACAGTTATGGGAAAGTGAAATGAGTGAATCAGACCAAAGAATATTCATTAAGCAGGTAAGGAAATCAGAAGAAACAAATGTAGAACTAGAAAATAGTAGCTGAGGGAGGTTTAAGAGTTCATCAACAATGCCAATACTGCTGTAGTATCAAAGACAACATAGACTTAAGAAAAAAGGCACTGAATTTGGCAAGTAAGAGACCTATGGCAATAGCAATTTCATTTCAGTGAAAGATGGGGACAGAAGTAAAAACAGGAAAGGATAGCTTCAACAGAAAGCAACTGCTATCTATTTCCTGGTGTCACAGATAGATGACCTGTTCTATCTCTGGGCATATGTCTCAAAAGAAAACTGATTTTGTTTGTAACAACTCATGATATCAGAAATAAGTAAATTCAATAAACTAAAAATTCAAAAAATGAACATAAATTACTTGAAGAAGAACCGTTTGTTTTTTTTTTTAAACAAAAAGTGCTAGGAAAGTTTTGGGGGAACAGTTTGCCAGAGATTATATTTAGTCTAACATCTTGAAATACAATCATTTTAAAAAAAACACACCTCAAAGTGGATGTTATTTGAATAATAAAAGTCATACTTTTTTAAATATTAGGAGAATCAGGTCAGATATCTTAGATAAATATGGGAAGAGGAGAGAATTCCTAATTAAGGGATAGAAATACTCACAAAGGATAAAATACACCATTTTAATGATGTGACAACTGAAACCTTTTTTGAGTGAATAAAATTGATACAAAAATGATAAGAAGTAATAACACTTTATGGAGGAAGAGTAGAGATAAATTCTGTGGATATCCTTAGTTGTCTCATTTGATTTGGCTTAAAGAAACTTTATCTTTTGGATAACTAAGTAGAATAGTTGATAGAGTACTGGAACGAAATCAGAAAGTCTTGAATTTGAATCCTACCTTAAGTATTTACTTACTATGTAACACTAAACAAATCAAATCATTGAGTTTTTCTCAGCTTTGATTTCATAAAATTAAGGGACTAAATTAGACTATAGTCTGTAAAGTCTCTTCTATCTTATGAGCTATATGGGAAAAAATCGTGGTATAAAATATTTTTAAGTTACAAAAATCTCTTTTCCTTCTACTTCTTTGCTCCCATGGAAAAAAAAAGCAAAATAAAACCCTTGTTAATGAAATATGCACTATCAAAAAAAATTACATTGCATACGTCCAAGAAACATATGTTTTGTTCTGTTCTCTGACTCCATCATCACTTCTTTGAAGTGAACAGTAATTCAATGACTATGTGATCAATTCTCTAGATATGGATCATTTTAATATCCCAATTGATAGCCTAGATTTCTTCTTCATCAAATATTTTCAGATATTTGGATATTAAAGATATGTAAGATAGATACACACAGACAAAACACACACACACACACACAACACACACACGAATTATTATCCAACAGATAACCAGTCTAAGGAATCAAAAACATTTCCAAAATATTAACAGCTGTATGAAAGATTTCTTTAAATCGTTATTAAGAGATATGTAAATCAAAACACCTCAGAGGTTTCAGGTCACATCAATAAAACCGAGAAAGATGACAATAATGTTGGAGGGGTTATAGAAATACAGATACACCATTACACTATTGGTAGAGCTATGGAATAGTTTAAGAATTCTGCAAAACTACTAGAATTATACCTTTTTTAAAAGGTACTAAAATATCCATATTCTCTAACCTAAAGATTTTTTTTGGTAGTCACATACCCTAAAGAGGTCAAAGACAGAAAGATCCCACATATTACCATAATATTTATTGTAGCAAAGAACCAGAAATAGAGCACATTATGCTAAAACAAACAACACAACATAAATATAATGGAATATTAATGTGCTATAAGAAATGAAGAATATGAAGAATTCAGAGAAGCATGGAAAGACACATGAACTGAGGCAGTGACAAGCAAACAAAACAAAACAAAAAAATCCAAACTGAACCCTAATTCTTTATATTCCTGAAAAGAGATAAGAAAATGAACCTCTCTCTTTCCTTCACAGGAGGGGATTACAGGTGTGGAACTGTCAGACTCTGTGATCTGGTTGGGTAATTTTGCTATCTCCTTTTATTTTCCCCTTCTCTCTCTCTCTCTATTCTTTTGACAATGGACAGCCCACTAGGAAGACAAAGTGGAAATTTGGAAATGAAAAGTGAAATGAAACAAAATACAATACAATACAAGCAATAATTTTTAAAAATACATAATAAAAACAATCTATGAGAAGACCCATGCTGAGTATACTTTCATCAAAAAAAAAAAAAAAACTATCAGAAATTAATGTGTAATGTGTATCATTTTATTGCCATACATGTCAAAATTATATATATATATAAAGGCACTCTAGGAGCAGTATGTTGTAATGGAAAGAACATTTAAGTATGCCTCAGGAACTCTGAGTCACAGTGTTAACTTTGCCATTCATAAGTTAAATGAACGTGGGCAAGTCTTCACATCACTGGGCCTCAGTTCCTGTCCTTCAAGTTCTAATATTCTCTGAACCTTGACTGTACCTTTGAGAATCTATACAATTGAAAATCTATCACTAGGCCTAAGGCTCATTCACTTTTATGGCCTTGATTATGGAAGTAAACTTTACAGATCAAAAACAAAACAAAACAAAACAAAAAAACTTGGCTTTGGTCACCTAAGGACTAGAAGTAGCATAAAAATAACTGAACATCATAATTTTCCCAGAGAGAAGTTTCACAGGGAGACTAAAACTGACTAAATCCTCTGAAAGCAAGATGAAGGAATGGAATATAAATTAGCTTCCTCACCTATTGAAAACAAACTGAAAAGCTGCACCAGCTGTATATTAAATGAGTCCAGATAGACCCAACAGAATCCAAAATAGCAAGAAATTTTTTGGCATAGATATATCCTGTTTTAAGACAACCCTCAATAAACTCCAATGGTCTCCTACCTTCCTCCTAGGTAACAAGTGAATTGCTTTGCTTGACATTTAAAGCCTTTTTACTAACTTGATCCTTCATATTTTTCCAGTCTCCTTATAGTTTACTCCTATTCATGTGTTTACAATCCAGCAATATTTGCTTTCTTCATATTTCTACCACACAATTCATCTGCTGACTTTATACTTTTTCAATTGCTATCTTCTATGCCTAAAATTTTCTCCTTCCTTACTTTTACCTCCTGTCTTTTCCCAGGATTTTTTAAGAATCAACTCAAATCCAATTTGGAACTGTGGCCCAAAGGGCTATCAAGTTGTACATACTTTTTGATCTAGCAATCTCATTACTGAGTCTGTATTCCAAAGAAAATATAAAATAGGGGAAAGGATAAATATGTGCAAAAATGTTTCCAACAGCTCTTTTTGTAATGGCAAGGAACTAGAAAATGAGTAGATACTTTTCAGCTGGGGAATGGCTGAATAATTTATGGTATATGAATGTAATGAAATATTATTATTCTATAATAAATGATGAGCAGGCTAATTTCAGAAAAGCCTGGAAAGATTTATATGAATTGATGCTAAATGAGCAGAACCAAGAGAACATTGAACTCAATAACAAGATTATGTGATTAACAAATGTAATAAACTTGACTCTTCTCAACAATGTGATGATTCAAGAGAATTCCAGTAAGACTTATGATGGAAAGTGCCATCCACATCCAGAGATAAAACTATGAAGACTAAATAGATTAAAGCACAGAATTTTCACCTTTTTGTTGTTGTTTCTTTGCTTGTTTTTTTCTTTTCTTTCTCATGTTTTCCTTTTGATCTGAGTTTTTGTGTGCAGAATGACAAATATGGAACTATGCTTAGAACTGCACATGTTTAAAATATATCAAATTGCTTGCTGTCTTGGAAAAGGGGAAGGGGAGGGGGAAGAGAGGGAGAAAAAAATTGGAACACAAGAATTTGCAAAGGTGAATGCTCAAAACTATCTTTGCATGTATTTTTTAAAAAACATGAATCAGGGGCAACTAGGTGGGGCAGTGGATAGAGCACCAGCCCTGAATTCAGAAGGATCTGAGTTCAAATTTGATCTCAGACACTTAATACTTCCGAGCTGTGTGACCTGGGCAAGTCACTTAACACCAATTACCTCGGTGGGAGGGAAATCATGAAATCATGAATCAGCTTAAATCTCACTTTTTTCCAGGAGGTCTCAACTACAACCTCCCAGCTCTTCAGCTACTATCTTCCCTCTGAGATTATTTTCCATAAATTCTCTATCTTGGAAAAACATTCCTCAGAGATATTGCAGGTTTGGTTCCAGATCATTGCAATAAAGCAAATTATACAAATATAACAAAAAGTTACTGGTTAGTTTTCTTCACCTATAAAATAGATGGAATAAAATAATGAATAAAAATAAAATAGATGGAATAAAATAGTTGGAATAGATGACCTCTGAGGTAATTTCTAGCTCAAAATCTATTATGGAGTACAATTTCTTTCTCTACCATATCAAGCACAAAGAGGTAAGACAGGCAGTCCTTCCCCACCCTACTCCTTTCCTTTTTCTGATATGAGAACCAAAGTAAAACCTGTAGATAAGAACCACTCACCTAACTCAAATCATGGGAGCTGCCAATAAATACTGTTTAGGGAGCCAACTTTCCCATATATCCTGCCAAAGAACTCAATGCTATCCCTACTGCCATTGCCCCTCCCCCCAAAAAGAGATTACATACAGGCTTTCACACCCTTTCCTCTTATCCCCAAAATTCTGTGGGAGAGAGTACCTCGCCTATCTTTCAAATGCCTTGAGAACTGCCCTCTCTACAATTTTTGTCCCTTTTTCCTTATACACACCCCACTATTCTCCTTGTTATCTATATTTAATGCCAGCTGGTAAAAATATAAAAGTAAATAGGATAAAAGGAGGTCAACTTACACTAATAACAATACAAATAATGCTTACATAATGCTCAAGACACATTATTTAGGGATTGGTACAGGAACCTACTTGTTAGGATTACTAAGTGAGAACTGAGGTTGTCTGGACAGTGACAAGGTGAGAATTCAGGTTTTCTGGACAATTACAAGGTGAGAACTCAGGTTGACTTGATAGAAGGAGCAAGCCCATTGGCTGAAGTGGTTCTTCCCAGAAGCCCTTGCATTATTCCACGCCCATTCTCTGGGAGGATAAAAAGAGACAGCACTGGGCGCAGAGAGCAGATCGGCCTGGAGAAGGATAGGAGCTGGAGGAGATTCAGAGCCAGGATTCAAGAAGAAGACTCTCTGCATTACATCAGGCCTGACGGGGCTCTCTGCAGGAAGGGAAGTCACTTCTAAGGACAAGAGTTAACAGCAACTGCCTGGAGACAACGGTTCGTTACAGGAAGAAGAATCTGTCTGAGAGATTTGAGTAGACACAGCAGATCTCTTCCCAGAGAGCGATCCGGCAGCTTCTAGAGACGACAGCTCGCTACAATTGGCGCCCAACGTGGGGCAAGGACATTTGCTTATCCTGACAAGAAGAGCTAGACCAGACCTTCGCATTTTGGCGCCCGAACAGGGACAGACACGGTCCTGATTCCAGTGGAAAAGCCTCCCATCCAGATCTCAGTCTCTCTGACCCAGAACCGTGAGTAACAAGGAAACTTTGTTAAAGATTAAGTGAGCGTGCTAATAGATAAATAAGGAACTTAACTTGTTAAGGGCTAAACCAGGAATCTCTTATAGCTGAAATGGGGCAGATGTTAGCTATATTCAATCCCTGGACCTCAGCCGACTCAACCTCAGCCCCAGACGCAACCTCAGCTCCATTCAGGAGTGGTACTATAGAGAGTATAATCAACATAATTGAGGAGCAGAGTTTACTTGTAACCTGGGTACAGATTGCTAAACTCTTGGCTGCATTAAGACGCACATCCCCTTGGTTCTTAGAGGAAGAAAAGATAGATGTAGATAAATGGAAGCTAGTGGGATATGAAATGAAAGAATTTCAAGCAAAAAATGGGCCTCGTTCAATTTCTGCAGAAGTATTTTATATCTACAACATAGTTCAATTAGCCTTAAACTATCAAGCAAGTTGTAGGAGAAGGAAAAGTTCTAAAAATGAACAGAGGAGGAAGTGTGAGGAAAAAAGGAAAGATCAAGATCTTTCCCTAGAGCAAGAGGATTTAAATGAGGAATTATGGTATGATTCTCTTGAAGAAGCTTCAACCCTGCCTAGAGAACAGATTATTGACAGGCCCACATCAACCCCACCTTCAGAGATGGAGGAAGAAAGAGGGGAAGAGGCAGAAACACAAACAGAATTGTCTGCGAAGCAGTCTAAGCCTATGACAAGATTAGAAAAAGCATTGGTTAAAGCTAAGAAAGAAGGACAGGATATAAGTGATTTTATACATGCATATCCTGTGATTGAAGAGATTGACTCTGTAGGTAAAAAAAGGAGAAGATATGCACCTTTAGATTTGAATAAAATTAAGGATTTGAAAAAAGGTTGTACCCTTTATGGGACTACATCAGCTTATGTCAAAATGTTACTAGATGGTTTGTCTTATGAAGTCCTAACCCCGAATGATTGGAAATCCATAGCAAGGATATGCCTGGAACCTGGAGAAAATTTATTATGGCTTTCGGAATTTCATGAATTATGTAAAATTCAAGTCAGATGCAATTTGGAAATAGGAGTTAACACACAATTCACTTTTGAGCACTTGGCTGGTGAAGGTCGGTATGGAGAGAATTCGGAACAGATTCATTATACCATGACAATATATGAACAAATTGCCAAGGCTGCAATAAAAGCTTGGGGTGTCCTCCCTGGACAGAAAGATCGTGGAGAGGCTTTCACTAAAATAGAGCAAGGTCCCAATGAACCTTTTGCAGATTTTGTGGGACGTTTGCAAACTGCTGTCAAAAGAACTATTGGAGAAAATGCAGCTACAGAAATAATGACCAGACATCTGGCTAAGGAAAATGCCAATGAGATTTGCAAAAGAATTATATGGGGATTAGACAAAGATGCTCCTTTAGAGGAGATCATAAGACGCTGTGCTACAGTGGGAACAAATGCTTTTTACACCCAGACAATGATGAATGTGGAAAGGCAGGGTCCCTCCTGGCAAGGGACTTCTAGAGAAACTCGGCGATGTTTTCAATGTGGAAAAATTGGGCATCTAAGAGCTCAGTGTAGATATGGAGATACAGTGAGAAGACAGGGTGAGAGAAGACCTAAAACTCCATGTCCAAAATGTCACAAGGGCCTCCACTGGGCCTCCGAATGTAGATTGACCCAGGGAAATGACAGGTGGGGCCCAGCTTCAGCCCCCCAAGTGGGGCATGATGGCAGCCGAGGTTACATCCAGAGAATTTTAAGACACGATCAATCAGCCAAAAGGCAATCAGATGGAAGAAAGGGATTGAAATTAGGAAAAATAGAGTTGTGTGCAGTAGAGACTACCGAGATACTCCCTGGAGAAGTGAAATCTGTTCCTGTTGAGCCTATGGATCCTTTGCCTCCAGGCACAGTAGGCTTGACCATTTCACCTTCTGAGAGTGCCTACAAAACAGTGTCCATCCATACACTGATGTGGGAGACTGGAGAATGTGTATCTAATATCCCAGTCACTAACACAGGCAGACAACGTGTGATTTATCAACCAGGAGAAGTAGTAGCATCAGGCTTATTGTTACGGACCCCTAATAAGCAACCTAGTGATAGTCGCCTAGATTTTGACTCCAATGAACAAAATCTAGGAATATATTGGACAGCAGCTGTGACAGCTGACCGACCTATGCTTACTATTTATATAAACGGAATACCATTTGAAGGATTGGTAGACACGGGTGCAGATCGTACAGTTATTAGAGGTGCCAATTGGCCCGGTCACTGGCCAAAGATTAAAGCAGACACCTATATGTCTGGGGTGGGAGGATCAATAGCAGCAGAAGTTAGTGCTAGGCCTTTGAGATGGGTATTTGAAGGAGAAACAGGAGCTTTTACTCCTTTTGTGGTTGAAAAAATCCCCATCAATCTGTGGGGAAGAGACATTTTACAGCAGATAGGATTACAAATAAGCACTTCGGCTTTTTAGGCAGGGCTGCTGTTGAAGGCCTACCTGCACTTTCACCAGTTCCTATTCAGTGGAAGACTGATTCACCAGTGTGGGTAGAACAGTGGCCCTTAAGAAGTGATAAAATTCAGGCCTTATTAGACATAGTGCAAGAACAACTTGACCAAGGACACTTGCGGCCTTCTCTAAGTCCTTGGAATTCCCCAGTATTTGTGGTGAAAAAGAAATCTGGAAAATGGAGGATGATAACTGATCTAAGAAGAGTAAATGAACAGATGGAAACTATGGGAACTCTTCAGCCTGGACTTCCATCTCCTACTCAGTTGCCAAGAGAATGGCCTCTATGGGTTATAGACATTAAGGATTGTTTCTATTCTATTCCTCTAGATAAGGAGGATATGAAAAGATTTGCTTTTTCAGTGCCTAGTGTTAATTTGGCTGAGCCTTATAAAAGATATGAATGGACAGTTTTGCCACAGGGAATGAAAAACAGCCCTACTATGTGCCAAATGTATGTTGCAGCTGCTCTTGCTCCAGTTAGCATGTGTTACGTTACTATGTTACTATGTACTTATGTAATTTATGTAATTATCTGTAATACTTCCCATATTGATGGATTTATGTTTCAAGGTCATTTATGTAATTATGTGTAATACCTTCCATATTGATGGATTTATGTTTCAAGGTCATGACTGTCCTATGTTCTAAATCAAAAGAAAGGGGGAGATGTTAGGATTACTAAGTGAGAACTGAGGTTGTCTGGACAGTGACAAGGTGAGAATTCAGGTTTTCTGGACAATTACAAGGTGAGAACTCAGGTTGACTTGATAGAAGGAGCAAGCCCATTGGCTGAAGTGGTTCTTCCCAGAAGCCCTTGCATTATTCCACGCCCATTCTCTGGGAGGATAAAAAGAGACAGCACTGGGCGCAGAGAGCAGATCGGCCTGGAGAAGGATAGGAGCTGGAGGAGATTCAGAGCCAGGATTCAAGAAGAAGACTCTCTGCATTACATCAGGCCTGACGGGGCTCTCTGCAGGAAGGGAAGTCACTTCTAAGGACAAGAGTTAACAGCAACTGCCTGGAGACAACGGTTCGTTACAGGAAGAAGAATCTGTCTGAGAGATTTGAGTAGACACAGCAGATCTCTTCCCAGAGAGCGATCCGGCAGCTTCTAGAGACGACAGCTCGCTACACCTACTCACCTTCACAAAATCATTTTCAAGGGAAAATGATTTGCCGGTTTTGTACAATTTACATACATGCTCTTATTATTAAACATCTGAAGATTTCATATAATTTATAAAATAATATTCTTTACCTCAGAACAGCATGAATAAGAAGAAAAAATATTAGACTTTAAAAATCTTTTAATTTGGTTGAATTTTTTAAAAATCTATTCACTTGAAAATATTACATTAATTTCAGGACTCAATTACATCCGTAAAAATTCCATCCTTAATTTCACTAACCTCTAATTTAAATTAAGCATTTCCTTCAATTATGAATGCAAGTAACAAACTATTACAGTATGAGCATTCATGTCACTGCTAAAGGGACCCACAACAAAGTTGTGAAAAAGGTTAAGAATTCCTGATTGAGATGAGCCGACAAACATGACAATAAAAAGCATTTCTCTGATTTTGCATCTTGCACCCAAGGTTTATGTTCATTGAAAATAGATATGACAAAATAACTGCCTCCATATAATTGAAATCCAAAGCATCATTTGGCTTACTCTTCTCTATCTGGCTTACTCTTCTCTATCTGGTATCAGCTAAACTGTTTACTGGGCAGAAAGTAAATAGTTTTCTTTGCTCCACACCCAGATTCTTCTTTTCACTCAGATTTCCACCTAAGTCAAGAGGAAAATAAGATGGCTAACTCCAGGTACCAAGAAAAAAATGGATTTAGAGAAGGAAAAATTATTAGAGACCATAGAGTCCAAACACCTCATTTTACATATAAAGGAACAAAAGCCACGTTAAAATTAACTGTCTTGTCCATGACCACACAGTATATGTGTACATACACATACATGCATGTGCACACATATGCACATAAAGTGAGCTAACTCCTACTTTCTTTTTTTTTTTATTTTTCATTAATTTTTATAATTATAACATTTTCTTTGACAGTACATATGCATAGGTAAATTATTATTTTTTTTACAACATTATAACTTGTACTCCCTTCTGTTCCGAGTTTTTCCCCTCCTTCCCTCCACCCCCTCCCCTACATGGAAGGGATTCCCATACATATTAAAAATCTTATAGTATATCCTACGTACAATATATATGTGCAGAACCGAATTTTGTTGTTGCAAAGGAAGGATTGTATTGACAAGGTAAAAATAATCTGGGAAGAGAAACAAAACAAAACAAACAAACAAAAAACAAACAAACAAACAAACAAAAAAAAACAATGCTCACAGTTTACACTCATTTCCCAGTGTTCCTTTTCTGGATGTAGCTGATTCTGTCCATCACTGATCAATTGGAATTGGATTAGCTCTTCTCTAAGTTGAAGAAATCCACTTCCATCAGCATACATCCTCATACAGTATCATTGTTGAAGTGTATAATGATCTTCTGGTTCTGCTCGTTTCACTCAGCATCAGTTGATGTAAGTCTCTCCAAGCCTCTCTGTATTTCTCCTGTTGGTCATTTCTTATAGAACAATAATATTCCATAACATTCATATACCATAGTTTACCCAACCATTCTCCAATTGATGGACATCCATTCATCTTCCAGCTTCTAGCCACTATGAAAAGGGCTGCCACAAACATTTTGGCACATACAGGTCCCTTTCCCTTCTTTAGTAGTTCCTTGGGGTATAAGCCCAGTAGTAGTATGGCTGGGTCAAAGGGTATGCACATTTTGATAACTTTTTGGGCATAATTCAAGATTGTTCTCCAGAATGGTTGGATTCTTTCACAACTCCACCAACAATGCATCAGTGTCCCAGTTTTCCCACAGCCCCTCCAACATTCATCCTTATTTGTTCCTGTCATCTTAGCCAATCTGACAGGTATGCAAGGATATCTCAGAGTTATCTTAATTTGCATTTCTCTGATCAATAGTGATTTGGAACACTCTTGCCATATGAGTGGAAATAGTTTCAATTTCATCATCTGAAAATTGTTCATATCCTTTGACCATTTATCAATTGGAGAATGGCTTGATTTCTTATAAATTAAAGTCAATTCTCTGTATATTTTAAAGATGAGGCCTTTATCAGAACCTTTAACTGTAAAAATGTTTTCCCAATTTGTTACTTCCCTTCTAATCTTGTTTGCATTAGTTTTGTTTGTGCAGAAACTTTTTAATTTGGTGTAATCAAAATGTTCTGTTTTTGTGATCAATAATGGTCTCTAGTTCTCCCTTGGACACAAACTCCTTCCTCCTCCACAAGTCCGAGAGGTAAACTATCCTATGTTCCTCCAATTTATTTATGATTTTGTTCTTTATGCCTAAATCTTGGACCCATTTTGATCTTATCTTAGTATGTGGTGTTTAATGTGGGTCCATGCCTAGTTTCTGCCATACTAATTTCCAGTTTTCCCAGCAGTTTTTGTCAAATAATGAATTCTTATCCCAAAAGTTGGGATCTTTGGGTTTGTCAAACACTAGATTGCTATTTTTATTCACTATCTTGCCCTGTGAACCTAACCTATGCCACTGATCAACTAGTCTATTTCTTAGCCAATACCAAATGGTTTTGGTGACTGTTGCTTTGTAATACAGTTCTAGATCAGGTACAGCTAGACCACCTTCATTTAATTTTTTTTTTCATTACTTCCCTTGAAATTGTCGACCTTTTGTTGTTCCATATGAATTCTGTTGTTATTTTTTCTAGATCTTTAAAATAGTTTCTTGGGAATCTGATTGATATAGCACTAAATAAATAGATTAGTTTAGGGAGTATTGTCATCTTAATTATATTTGCTCGGCCTATCCAAGAACACTGAATGTCTTTCCAATTATTTAAATCTGACTTTATTTTTGTGGCAAGTGTTTTGTAATTTTGCTCATATAATTCCTAACTCTCCTTTGGTAGATATATTCCCAAATATTTTATACGATCGACCATTATTTTGAATGGAATTTCTCTTTGTATCTTATATTCCCAAATATTTTATACTATAGACCATTATTTTGAATGGAATTTCTCTTTGTATCTCTTGCTGTTGGATTGTGTTGGTAATGTATAAAAATGCTGAGGATTTATGTGGATTTATTTTGTATCCTGCAACTTTGCTAAAATTCTGAATTATTTCTAGTAGCTTTTTAGCAGAGTCTTTGGGGTTCTCTAAGTATACCATCATGTCATCTGCAAAGAGGGATAATTTGATTTCCTCATTTCCTACTCTAATTCCATGAATCTCTTTCTCGGCTCTTATTGCCGAGGCTAGAGTTTCTAGTACTATATTGAATAGTAATGGTGATAGTGGGCAACCTTGTTCACTCCTGATCTTACAGGGAAAGGTTCTAGTTTATCGCCATTACATATGATGTTTACTGAAGGTTTTAAATATATGCTTGTTATTATTTTAAGGAATAGTCCATTTATTCCTATACTCTCAAGCGTTTTTAGTAGGAATGGATGTTGGATTTTATCAAATGCTTTTTCTGCATCTATTGAGATGATCATATGGTTTTTATTAATTTGATTATTAATATGGTCAATTATACTAATAGTTTTCCAAATATTAAACCAGCCCTGCATTCCTGGTATAAATCCCACTTGCTCATAGTGTATTATCCTGGGGATGATTTTCTGAAGTCTCTTTATTAATATCTTATTTAAGATTTTAGCATCAATATTCATTAAGGAAATTGGTCTATAGTTTTCTTTCTCAGTTTTCGATCTACCTGGTTTAGGTATCAGTACCATGTCTGTGTCATAAAAGGAATTTTCAATTCCTTCAATCCCTATTTTTTCAAATAGTTTATATAGCATTGGAGTTAGTTGTTCTTTAAATGTTTGGTAGAATTCACATGTAAATCCATCTGGTCCTGGGGATTTTTTCTTAGGGAGTTGGTTAATAGCTTGTTCTATTTCTTTTTCTGAGATGGTACTATTTAGACTACTTACTTCTTCCTCTGTTAATCTGGGCAAGCTATATTTTTGAAGGTCTTCTTCCATTTCATTTAAGTTATCGAATTTATTGGCATAAAGTTGAGCAAAGTAGCTCCTAACTATTGTTCTAATTTCCTCTTCATTAGTGGTGAGTTCTCCCTTTTCATTTTCAAGACTAACAATTTGCTTTTTCTCTTTCCTTTTTTTAATCAGGTTTACTAAGGGTTTGTCTATTTTGTTGGTTTTTTCATAGAACCAACTCTTAGTTTTATTAATTAATTCAATAGTTTTTTTACTTTCAATTTTATTAATCTACCTTTTATTTTTTGAATTTCAAGTTTTGTATTTGTCTGGGGGTTTTTAATTTGTTCCTTTTCTAGCAATTTTAGTTGTAAGCCCAATTCGTTGGCCCTCTCTTTCTCTATTTTATGCAAGTAGGCTTGTAGAGATATAAAACTTCTCCTTATTACTGCTTTGGCTGTGTCCCACACATTTTGGTATGATATCTCATTGTTGTCATTTTCTTGGGTGAAGTTATTAATTATGTCTATGATGTGCTGTTTTACCCAATCATTCTTTAATATAAAATTATTTAGTTTCCAATTTTTTTTGGTCTATTTTCCCCTGGCTTTTTATTAAATGTAATTTTGATTGCACTGTGGTCTGAAAAGGATGCATTTACTATTTCTGCCTTACTGCATTTGATTTTGAGGTTTTTATGTCCTAGTATATGGTCAATTTTTGTATAGATTCCATGAACTGCTGAGAACAAAGTATACTCCTTTCTGTCTCCATTTAGCTTTCGCCAAAGATCTATCATATCAAACTTTTCTAGTATTCTATTTACCTCTTTGACTTCTTTCTTATTTATTTTGTGGTTTGATTTATCTAATTCTGAGAGTGCAAGGTTGAGATCTCCCACTATTATAGTTTTGCTGTCTATTTCTTCTTGCAGCTCTCTTAATTTCTCTTTTAAGAATTTAGATGCTGCACCACTTGGTGCATATATGTTTAATATTGATCCTGCTTCATTACTGATGCTACCCTTTAGCAGGATATAATGCCCTTCCTTATCTCTTTTAATTAGATCAATTTTTGTTTTTGTTTGATCTGAGATGAGGATGGCTACCCCTGCTTTTTTGGCTTCGACTGAAGCATAGTAGATTCTGCTCCACCCTTTTATTTTTATTCTGAATGTATCATCCTATTTCAGGTGTGTTTCCTGTAAACAACATATTGTAGGATTCTGGCTTTTAATCCAGTCTGCTAATTGCTTCCTCTTTATGGGGGAGTTTACCCCATTCACATTTATGGTTAGAATGACTAATTCTATATTGCTTGCTATCCTGTTAACCCCTGCTTATGCTTTTCTCCTTTCCTTCCTTCTTACCCCCTTCCCCAGTATTAAACTTGTGAACACCACTTGCTTTTCACAGCCCTCCGTTTTTAGTATCGCTCCCCCACCTTAAAGTTCCTTCCCCTATTTTACCCTTTTTCCTCACAATTTCTGTATTCCCTTCCCCTTGGTTTACTCCTTCCCTCTCACTTTTCAATGAAGTGGAAGAAGTTTCACCATAAATCGAATATGTCTATTGATACACACTATGTTCATCCTCCTCCTTTCTTTCTCTCAGATATAATAGGTTACCTTTGCCTCTTCATGAGATGTCGTACCACCATTTTACACATTTTTATGATATAATTTCCTTTGCACCTCTAGTTTCTAGGACAAATTATATATACCTTCTTTACATATTTTATGGCAGAAGTATAGTTCTCAAGATTTCTTTTTACCTTTTAAAAATCTCTTCGAGTTCTGTTTTTGAAGATCAAACATTTTATGTAGGTCTGGTTTTTTCATCAAAAATAGATGGAATTCATTTATTTCGTTAAATGTCCATCTTCTTCCCTGGAAAATGATGCTCATTTTTGCTGGGTAAGTTATTCTTGGCTGCATACCAAGTTCCTTAGCCTTTCAGAATATCATGTTTCAGGCCCTTCGTTCTTTTAATGTGTACGCTGCTAGATCCTGGGTTATCCTTATTGTGGCTCCTCCATATCGGAATTGCTTTTTTCTAGCAGCTTCCAATATTTTTTCCTTTGTCTGATGGTTCTTGAACTTGGCCACTCTATTTCTTGGCATTTTGATTTTAGGGTCCCTTTCAGTAGGTGATCGATGAATTTTTTCAATGTCTATTTTACCCTCTGTTTCCAAAACGTCTGGGCAGTTCTCTTTGATAATTTTCTCGAAAATAGTGTCCAAACCCCCAACCAAAAATTAAACTTGAAATACAAAAATTAAAAGGAGAAATCAATAAAATTGAAAGTAAAAAAACTATTGAATTAATAAATAAAACCAAGAGTTGGTTTTATGAAAAAGCCAATAAAATAGATAAACCTTTGGTAAATTTGATCAAAAAAAAGAAAGAGGAAAATCAAATTGATAGTCTTACAAATGAAAAGGGGGATCTTTCCACCAATGAAGAGGAAATTAGAGAAATAATAAGGAGTTACTTTGCCCAACTTTATGCCAATAAATTTGATAACTTAAGTGAAATGGATGACTTCCTCCAAAAATATAGGCTCCCTAGATTAACAGAGGAGGAGATAAATTGCTTAAATAGTCCCATTTCAGAAAAAGAAATAGAACAAGCTATTAATCAACTCCCCAGGAAAAAATCCCCAGGACCAGATGGATTTACATGTGAATTCTACCAAACATTTAAAGAACAATTAGCCCCGATGTTATATAAATTATTTGAAAAAATAGGGGATGAAGGAGTCCTACCAAACTCCTTTTATGACACAGACATGGTACTGATACCTAAACCAGGTAGATCGAAAACTGAGAAAGAAAATTATAGACCAATCTCCTTAATGAATATTGATGCTAAAATCTTAAATAAGATATTAGCAAAAAGACTTCAGAAAATCATCTCCAAGATAATACACTATGATCAAGTAGGATTTATTCCAGGAATGCAGGGCTGGTTTAATATTAGGAAAACTATTAATATAATTGACCATATTAATAATCAAATTAATAAGAACCATATGATCATCTCAATAGATGCAGAAAAAGCATTTGACAAAATCCAACATCCATTCCTACTAAAAACGCTTGAGAGTATAGGAATAAATGGACTATTCCTTAGAATAATCAGGAGCATATATTTAAGACCTTCAGTAAGCATAATATGCAATAGAAATAAACTGCAACCTTTCCCAGTAAGATCAGGAGTGAAACAAGGTTGCCCACTATCACCATTACTATTCAATATAGTACTAGAAACGCTAGCCTCGGCAATAAGAGCCGAGAAAGAGATTCAAGGAATTAGAGTAGGAAAAGAGGAAATTAAACTTTCACTTTTTGCAGATGACATGATGGTATACTTAGAGAACCCCAAAGACTCTGCTAAAAAGCTACTAGAAATAATTCAAAATTTCAGCAAAGTGGCAGGATACAAAATAAATCCACATAAATCCTCGGCATTTTTATATATCACTAACAAAATGCAACAGCAAGAGATACAAAGAGAAATTCCATTCCAAACAAATGTTGAGAGTATAAAATATTTGGGAATCCATCTACCAAAGAAAAGTCAGGAATTATATGAGAAAAATTACAAAACACTTGCCACAAAAATAAAATCAGATTTAAATAATTGGAAAGACATTCAATGCTCTTGGATAGGCCGAGCGAATATAATAAAGATGACAATACTCCCCAAACTAATCTATTTATTTAGTGCTATACCAATCAGACTCCCAAGAAACTATTTCAATGACCTAGAAAAAATAACAACAAAATTCATATGGAAGAATAAAAGGTCGAGAATTGCAAGGGAACTAATGAAAAAAAACTCAGAGGAAGGTGGTCTAAGTGTACCTGATCTAAAGCTATATTATATAGCAGCAGTCACCAAAACCATTTGGTATTGGCTAAGAAATAGACCGGTAGATCAGTGGAACAGATTAGATACAAAGGACAAAAAAGGGTACATCTATAGCAATCTAATCTTTGACAAACCCAAAGATTCCAACATTAGGGATAAAAATTCATTATTCGGAAAAAACTTTTGGGAAAACTGGAAATTAGTATGGCAGAAATTAGATATGGATCCACACTTAACACCATATACCAAGATAAGATCAAAATGGATCCATGATTTAGGCATAAAGAGGGAGATAATAAATAGATTAGAGGAACAGAGGATAATCTACCTCTCAGACTTGTGGAGGAGGAAGGAATTTATGACCAGAGGAGAACTAGAGATCATTATTGATCACAAAATAGAAGATTTTGATTACATCAAACTAAAAAGTTTCTGTACAAATAATACTAATGCAAACAAGATTAGAAGGGAAGTAACAAATTGGGAAAATATTTTTAAAAACAAAGGTTCTGACAAAGGTCTCATTTCCAAAATATATAGAGAACTGACCATAATTTATAAGAAACCGAACCATTCTCCAATTGATAAATGGTCAAAGGATATGAACAGACAATTCTCAGAGGAAGAAATTGAAACTATATCCACTCACATGAAAGAGTGTTCCAAATCACTACTGATCAGAGAAATGCAAATTAAGACCACTCTGAGATACCACTACACACCTGTCAGATTGGCTAAGATGACAGGAACAAATAATGATAAATGTTGGAGGGGATGTGGGGAAATTGGGACACTAATACATTGCTGGTGGAGTTGCGAAAGAATCCAGCCATTCTGGAGAGCAATCTGGAATTATGCCCAAAAAGTTATCAAACTGTGCATACCCTTTGACCCAGCAGCGCTACTACTGGGATTATATCCCAAAGAAATACTAAAGAGCGGAAAGACATATATGTGCCAAAATGTTTGTGGCAGCTCTTTTTGTTGTAGCTAGAAACTGGAAGATGAATGGATGTCCATCAGTTGGAGAATGGTTGGGTAAATTGTGGTATATGAAGGTTATGGAATATTATTGCTCTGTAAGAAATGACCAGCAGGAGGAATACAGAGAGGCCTGGAGAGACTTAAATCAACTGATGCTGAGTGAAATGAGCAGAACCAGAAGATCACTGTATACTTCAACAACAATACTGTATGAGGATGTATTCTGATGGAAGTGGAGATCTTCAACATAAAGAAGATCCAACTCACTTCCAGTTGATCAATGATGGACAGAGGTAGCTACACCCAGAGAAGAAACACTGGGAAGTGAATGTAAATTGTTAGCACTAATATCTGTCTGCCCAGGTTGCATGTACCTTCGGATTCTAATGTTTATTGTGCAACAAGAAAATGATATTCACACACATGTATTGTACCTAGACTATATTGTAACACATGTAAAAATGTATGGGATTGCCTGTCATTGGGGGGAGGGAATAGAGGGAGGGGGGGTAATTTGGAAAAATGAATACAAGGGATAATATTATAAATATATATATATATATAATAAAAAAAATTAAAAAAAAAAAAAAAAAAAAAAAAGAAAATAGTGTCCAAGCTCTTTTTTTCCTCACATTTTTCAGGGAGTCCGATTATTCTCCAATTGTCTCTCCTGGATCTGTTTTCCAGGTCTGTTGTCTTTCTAATAAGGTACTTGACATTCTTTTCAATTGTTTCATTTCTCTGGTTTTGCTTGACTACCTCTTGGTTTCTCCTTGAGTCATTCATTTCTACTTGTTCAAGTCTAATTTTCAATGATGTATTTTCTTCACTCATTTTTTTTATATCTTTTTGTAATTGTGCAATTGTGTTTTTATCTTCTATGGAATTTTTTCCCATTTTATCTATTTTATTTTTTAGAGAGCTGATTTCTTTATCCAGCTCACTAATCCTGTTTTCCTTGGAGTTGTTTGCCTTTTCTAATTCACTAATTTTATTCCTCAATGATTTGATCTCTTTATCCACTCTGGATGACTTCTCCAGGCTCTCTTTCCAAGTTTCCCTTTCCTTTTCCCATTTTCCTTCTAGCTCTCTTGTGAGAGCCTTTTTGATTTCTTCTATGAGATTCTTTTGTATTGAGGAGATCATATCCCCCTTAGGGGATTCCTCTGGGGATAGTCTGTTTTTAGTCTCGTCAGTATCTGAAGTCTGCTCTCTCTCCATACAGAAGCTGTCAATGGTTAGAGCCCTTTTGAATTTTTTGTTCATTTTGTCAGAGCCAGAAGAAAACAAATTGACAAGAGAAACAATAGGTCTGTTTTGGGGGGATGGGGCTGGATGGTGTTAATCAGCTTCCTCTACAGACTGGGGATAGGGCAGCAGCGAGCCACTAACAGGACAAAGATGGCTGCACTGCGTCTGCGCTCTGAGAACTTGGAGTCACTCCAGGTGGGGGTTGGGGGTGGCTGGTTCCAAGAGACACTAGCTTTCCGGGGTTTTAATCTTCACCTCTGGTGTTTACACCCTCTCTGCTGCTCCTGGCTTGCTGCCAAGACAGAATATCCACATTGAGGTAAAAGTCTTTTTGCAGATCGTACCCCTCCCCCCTCTGTCTCACTCTGGCTGCCTGCCCTCAGTCTGGGCCTAGTCTGTTCGACCCTCCCTCCAGCAAACACAGATCTTCTCTGGTGAATTTCAAGGATGTCGTCTGTTGGATTTCTTGTCACTGGAATTTCTTTTGGATTTCTTGTGGATTTCTTTTCTGGTCAAGCATTAACTCTGAGGCTTGTCATGAAGTCTAACTCCTACTTTCTTGTAAAACTGCATAAAAATTAGATTATTAAAAAGTACTAATTTTCATAGACCCTGTGGACATAAAATAAACAAATGCATAAATAAATGAATCAACAAATCCTATGTACAATATAAATCTTCAATCTTCAATAATCTTTATTTAATTGGATCAAGAGACTGTAATATATATATATATATATATATATATATTTCATGTTTTGTGTGTATAGATACATATGCATACATAATATTATTAAAATAACTATATATGACAAATGGTAGATATTCTAAATACAGTAGAGAGGCACTATAGTATTTTAGTAGTTAGTGCTGATGTTAAAGTCAGGACAAGCTGAGCTCAAATCCCACACTTGCCAGATACTAGCCATATAATTCTTTATAAACCATGCAACCTTTTAGCTCCAGAGGCAACTCTTTCAAATAGCAAATTACAGAGACAATAATGGTCTGCAATGGTAAAGGATACTTCTCTCACCTGAAGCAATGATGAAAAAACAGGTCTTACCAAAAGCAAATAATTACATAATTTACAAGTAATCAATTCCAGATTAATATATTAAAGAGAAAAGTAATGGATAATTCTCAATGGCATATTTATTTGCTTTGTACAAACATGTCATGGTTTAAGACAATCTTTAAGACAAACAAATAAAGTAATTAAAATATAAATTAGGAAATAATTCTTTACATTATAAAGTTTCTAGTTCATATAAACGTGTGTGTATGTGTGTTTTTAATTTTATGAACAGCAATCAAGCCATACAACTGGAAGATAAAACTAGAAAACTATGAATCTGTCTTATGGTTTTTGAGATGCTTAAAAAAAGTTTTCATTCAGATAAAAAAGGGCTGATTTTATCTATGAATGAATACTTGCATTGGTGGCCACATAAAGTAGGAGGATACATCTGACCAGTTACTGGGCTATATCAAGTGATACTGAGTCTGTAGGAATCAGCTGCTAATGCAAAGAGAAAACCTGGTATTCTTACTGACGATTGCTGAAAAATCACATTCTTTTACATTGAAAAGTGAGGCTTGCCTTTTTTGTAGTGACAAGAAACTGGAAACTGAGTGGATGCCCCTCAATTGGAGAATGGCTGAATAAGTTATGGTATATGAATGTTATGGAATATTATTTTTCTGTAAGAAATGACCGGCAGGATAAGTTCAGAGAGACCTGGAGAGACTTACATGAAGTGATGCTGAGTGAAAAGAGGAGGACCAGGAGATCATTGTATACTTCAACAACAATACTATATGATGATCAATTCTGATGGACTGGCCCTCTTCAACAATGAGATGATTCAGACCAGTTCCAGTGATCTTGTCATGAAGAGAGTCACTTATACCCAGAAAGAGGATTGTGGGGACTGAGTGTGGATCACAACATAGCATTCTCACTTTTTGTTGTTGTTTGCTTGCATTTCATTTTTTTCATCAATTTCTTTTCTGGTTTGATTTTAATTTTCTTGTACAGCAAGATAACTGTATAAAAATGTATGCATATATTGGATTTAACATATATTTAACACATTAACATATGTTTAACATATATTGGACTACTTGCTATTTAGGGGAGAGAGTTGCAAAAAGGGGAGAAAACTGGAACGCAAAGTTTTACAAGGGCTAATGTTGCAGAATTATTTATCTATATGTTTTGAACCAACAAAAAGCTTTAATAAAAAGAAAAGTGAGGTTTATCATGATGAATGTGGAAATACGTTTAGAAGAATTGCACATGTTTAACCTATATTAGGACTCCTTGCTATTTAGAAGAGGGGGGAGGTGAAAAGGAGAGAGAAAAATTTGGAATCCAAAGTCTTACAAAAATGAATGTTGAAAACTATCCTTGCATGTATTTGGAAAAATAAAAAATATAAAAAAAGAAAAATGAAGCTTGTTTGAAAATACTCAGAGTCAAGGCAAATAAACTAAGATTCCCAGAAACCTTTTTAAGTTATTTCACACCATTGTTTTAATAGTGATAACAGTCAAATGAACAATGGAAAATTACCATTTTTCCACTAATAATGAACTTTTAAAATTGCTGCAATCTTAAATCATTTCATTACCTAAAATTTTTAGTAATAACTATTATTAAAATAATAATAAAAACTGATTAATAATAAGCATTTGTCTTAAGTCTGATTTTCAGACAATTTCAACCTAATTAAGGTATAGCTATAATTACAGCTGAAGAATATGAGTTTATCTGAAATTCTGAGATGCTCTTAGGGTTAGAAAAATTCACTACCCTCATTAATTGGATTAAGCAAATGAGGACCAGAAACTCATGAATTTCATTCTCATCTGAAGAAGTTCATAGAAGAACATACAGTTGGGTATAGAAAATTCATCTTACTGGTCATGGCTCTCTTCAACAATGAGTTGATTCAGACCAGTTCCAATTGTTCAGTAATGAAGAGAGCCATCTACACCCAGGGAAAGGACTGTGGGAACTGAGTGTGGACCACAACACAACATTTTCACTCTTTCTGTTGTTGTTTGCTTGCATTTTTGTTTTCCTTCTCAGGTTTTTTTTTTTCTTTCTAGATCTGATTTTTCTGGTGTAGCAAGATGACTGTATGGATATGTATACATATATTGGATTTAACATATATTTTAACATGCATTAGAATACTTGCCATATAGGGCAGAGGGTGGGGGGAAGAAAAGGAAATTTTGGAACAGAAGGTTTCCCAAGGGTCAATGTTAAAAAATTACCCATGCATATGTTTTGTCAATAAAAAGCTATAATAAAAAAAGAAGAAAAGAAAATTCATCTTACCCAACAAAACTGGAGGGGGAGAAGCTAAGAGAAAAGCAGAGGGGTGAGGAGGAAGATAAGAGAAAGGCCAATTAAGAGGAGCAATGGTCAGAAACAAAGCAGACTTTTGAGGATAGATACTACGGTTATGATGTTAAAATAATGGGTAGATTAAACAATGGGTAGGAAACATTTTTTTCAAAGGACACATAAATACAAGCAATTACAATAACTAACCAATACTTTTTATACTCTCCAACAGTTCCTATCAAATTTCAAGCTCAGAATGTGATAGCCACAGCACCTCAAGAATAGTTGTGAAGGGAGACAGAAAGATTGGACTCTGTAGCTTTAGCAATATAATTTCGTAGGATACTTCCTAGGCCAACAGGAACAAAGATCTGAAGTCTTCATTCATTCTAAAGCTCTGATCCTAGATCTCAAGGCATCAAAACATAACAAATAGTCCAACATATGTTTTTCATCACTGAATTTGATATTAAAGATCAAATATGAATAAATTATATTAAACAAAAAGAATAAATATGTGCTAAAAATAACTTTACTAATATTTTTAAGTTTTCTTAAATTTGTTGTAAATTGTACTGTTTTACTAAAGACCTAAAGATAATTTCATAGGTATATATAAATGTTAATTTTTTAAATACTTCAAGATGATAGAGGAAATGGACCCAAGTTCTACCAACATTTTCCCATAAACAGCTTTCAAAAAAGTACATCAAATCAAATTCTTAGAGGCCTAAGCAACAAAAAGTCAAAGTGACATTTTTTTCAGCACAGGTAGTTTGAAAAGAGAGAATCAAAGGTCTGTGGACACTGGGATAGAAAACATTAACAGTACCTGGGAGGTTCACTGCCCAGAAATAAAAAGGAGACTGAATAACTAATCAAAAGATGAGCAAAACAACAACAAATGAAACTGGCCATTAAAAAGTACTATGAAGACAGAGAAGAAGACAAAAACTCAAAAGAAGATAATAAATTAAAATATGTAAAAGCAAAATATCAAAAGATAAATGAACATTAAGACACGAACCCAACAAAAAGTCCTAAAAGCTAAAAGAAAGATTAAGAAAAAAGCAAAAAATAAAAGTAACTCTAAAAATCAAATAAGAGTGGTAGAAGAAAAATCAGGAAAAGAATTGAGAACAATGCAAGAAAATTATAAAAAGAAAATTAAAATTGGTGAAAAGACAATAAATACTGAAGAAAATAGTGCCTTAAAAAACCAAATTGGCCAAATGGGGAGGGGGAGGAGGTACAAAGCATCACCGAAAAAACTAACACCTTAAAAACAGGAATTGGCATAATGGTCAAAGAAGTAGAAAACCACAATAAAAATAAATAAATAAATAAAAGTCAAAAGTACAAAAAATATTTTTAATGAGAACTTTCTAATTAGAAAAACAACTCACATTAAAAAGAGGGATAAATTACTAATTACTGTACTGTCTGAAAGCCATGGTGTTTTTTTTTAAGAGATTAAATTTCATATTTCAAGAAATTACAAATGAAGGAAAGGAAAAGGGGGAGGGAAAGAGAGAAGGAAGGAAGGGGGCAAAGAGGAGGAAAAAAAGGAAAAACGAAAACTGCCCAGATATCTTCAGAGCGAAAAATAGAAATTGAAAGAATTCACTGAAAGCATTATTTCAAAATAAAAGGCTTCAACAGTATTATTGCTGAATTCCAGAGCTCTTATGTCAAGGAGAAAATACTGAAAGCAGCCAGAAAGAAATTATTAAAATACTATGGAGCAATAGAATCACACAAGATTTAGCAGTTACCATAATAAAAAAAAGGAAAGGATTCACAATATAATAATTCGGAAGGCAAAGGAGCTAGGATTATAACTAAAAACAACCAATCCAACAAAACTGAGTATAATCCTTCAAGGGAAAAAAATAAGTATTTAATGAAGGAGAGAAATTCTAAACATTCCTGATGAAAAGACCAGAACTAAATAGAAAATCTGACATTCAAACTCAAGTCTCAAGAAAGGGATAAAAAGGTAGGTAAGCATGGTGAGAAATTATAAGAATTGAAGACAATCACACCATTTACATTCTCAAACTGAAAGATAATACATGTAACCACTAAAAATTTTATCATCATCACAGCAGTAAAGCAGACTACTTAAGAGAGCATAGATGTGAATGTTTTATACTGAAATCATCTCAAAAGAAAAATGGAAGTATAAGAAAGAGGGAGAGTCTGAAAGGATAAAGGAAATTATCTCATAAGACATTTACAATGGAAGGGGAAATGGAGAAGAATCAGGAACTCATGAATTTCTCTCTTATCTGAAGAAGTTCAAAGAAGAACACACACAGTTGGGTATAGAAATTCACTTTACCCAACAGAAAAGTAGGAGGGGAAGGGGCTAACAGAAAATTGGGGGAGAGAGGATGGAGATAAAAAGGCAAGCCAATTAAAGGAGATAGTCAAAAACAAAGCACACTTCTGAGGATGGTTAATAGTTGAGAAAGAGAAACAGAGACAGAGAGAAGAAGAAAAAAAAGAAGAAAATAAGACGCAGGGATATATTATATATTGTAGTCCTAATTAAATGTAAATGAGATGAATTAACCCATAAAAAAGAAGCAGATAGCAGAATGGACTAGAAACCAGAATCCCATAATATGTTGTTTATTCTGTTTTACTTGAAACAGAAAGTCAAACAGAGTTAAAATAAGAAGCTTAAGCAGAATCTCTTATGCTTTTGCTGATATTAAAAAAAAAAAAAAAAAAAAAAAAAAAAAAAAGGCATGGTAGCAATAATGATTTCAGACAAACAAAAGCAAAATTATACCTAATTAAAAGAGAATCAGAAAAACTATATTCACTAAATGGTACCACAGTGTAGAGTAGGGGTTCTCAAACTGCAGCCGCTGAGGACGTTTATTCAGCCCGTCAGGTTATGGCAAATGGGCTGAGGGTTGGAGACAGTGTGAGTTGTTTTTTTTTTTGTTGTTGTTGTTTGTTTTTTACTATACTCTGGCCCTCCACCAATCTGAGGGACAGTGAACTGGCCCCTATTTAAAAACTTTGAGGACCACTGGTGTAGAGTATAGGCTAACTCCCTGGAGAGCTTCGGGGTCAGCCAAAGTCAGAATAAATCAAAGTCCTTGGTCTTTAGGGGGAGAAGTAAAGGAGGCAGGCAAGCTGCCATGAGACTTGCCAAAGATGTATCCTGAATCCTGGAGTGCAGAGTCACCAACCTCTCTCCTCCTAGGCCTGCTTGCCAAGTCACTCTGGTCTCTCTTCCTTTCCCCCTCCAATCCTTGCCTATGATTATCTTAACACCAAACATTCAACAAGCACCAAGGGTGAGAAGAGCCATTTATCCAAATATATGCTAATAGAGTCACTATCTCACATCAATAGGTAATTAGCCTTAAGTGCTCGGTTGTCTGATTCAAGCATACCTTTTTGGTATACTTCCTACATATACCAGAGAAAATAAATTGATATCAATTATACACACACAAAGCATCCAGATTCTAGATGGAAAAGTTAAATGAATTACAGGAGTAAATAGGTACCAAAACTATACTGCTGGGGATCTCACTTTATCCCTCTCAGAAGTAAATAAGTCTTATCATAAAATAAATAAGTAAAGAGATAAGTACAATTTTTAAAAAGTTAAATATAATAGACCTTTAAGACTACTAAATGAAAATAGAAAGGAATATATACTTTTTTCTCAGTTGTGTTCGGTACCTTCATGAAAACTGACCATGTTAGTGCATAATCATCTCACAAACAAATGTAGAAAAGTAGAAATGTTAAATATATCCTTTTCACACCACAATACAATAAAAATTAGATTTAACAAAATTCACAAAGGAAAAATTAGCTAAACTACAGTGAGGCATTCGTAGTCCAATAAATAATAGAACAATTTAACATCCTTGATTCCATTTTGAGCAAATCTAACAGAAAGCTAGGAAAGAAAATATGAAAATGAGTAACTTGCTAGAGAAACTAGAGGTAAAAGACACATGGCACATTCTAAGTTAGATGCTAAAGAATATATGTATTGCTTAGAATCGAACAGAACTTTTACCAAAATCAACCATCTATTAGGACACAGAGATATTTTGCAACATTTAAAAATGCTTATTGATCTTTATAAATGTTTATTATGTGAGCGTACCACAATGTGACAAATTTAGTAACTGGCTTATAGAGCATAAATTAAAAACATAAACCCAAAGATTTTAAAATGAAATCCTTTTAAAAAAAAGTAGATTGAAAAACAAATAACAGAAAACCTTAATAATTCTGTAAAAGAGAATTATAAGTATAAAACAACAAAGAAAAAATTTCTGGGATGCAGCTAAAGAAGTCCTCAGTAGCAAAACTATCCCTAAAAATATACATAAACAAAATAGACAAGGAAAAGGTTAGTAAACTCAATGTGCATTTTTTAAAATTTAAAGGCCAAAAACTAAAAAGAAAAAAGAGAACAAGAGATTAAAAATTAGAGAAACAGGCAAACTAGAAACCAAAAAGTTTATAAAAATGATCAGCAAAACTTACCAAACTCTTTTGTTTTTTTTGAAAAATTTCACAAATCTGATAAACTTTTAGCCAACCTGATTATCTACAAAACAGCAAATAAATACAGAAATAATAACAAGACAAAAGAAAAACCAGCCTTCTAGATGGACTAGAAGAAAAAAAAAAAAATACCTATGCTTTCCCTTATACCTATTCCATAAAGATACAGAAAACAGATCAAGTCACAGGGAATCTCCAGGAAAAAAAAAAAAAATCAAAGTGATTTTTTCCAGAATAAGTCTATACAGATTTTTTTAAAAAGAGAGTTCTGTAGATTTAGGATCTAGCTGGAAGTGAGCTGCCTGAAGTTTTCCATTTCAAGGACTTAATTAGGGCCTACCCATCACAATGATTCAAGATAAGACGCCCCACATTAGACAAAAAAACAAAACAAAACAAAACAAACAAACAAAAAAAACAGCCTAACTTGATTAAAGTAATAGGTAGAGGTACCTGTCAGTAGGCCCGTTCATTGCTATACCTTGAAGAATCACAGACCCTATGTGTGTCCTATGGAGGAAATACCTGCCCAGAAGTAGTCCTTAGAATTAGGACCTAGACAGTGTATTGAATGAGGAACAAGCACACAAGTAAGCCTCAGGTGTGGCTCTTCAAAACAGAGCAGTGTCTCCGATTTAATTTTTTGCCCAACACTGTTAAAAAATTAGAAGATAAGCACATCATAAACTTTGAATGGCAATAGGATTTTTTAAATCTATCTCCTTTTCTTTAAAATATTTTATTATTTATTTTTCACATTCTTTTCTTTTTTTAAAATTTTGAGTTCCAAATTCTCTCCCTCTTTTCTATCCACTGAGAGGACAAGCAATACATCAATTACAAATGAAAAATCAAGCAAAATACATTTCCATATTTCCCCAAAAAGCAAATAAAGTGAGAAAATTCAGATTTTATCAGTTCTCTCTGTTTTTTTTTTTCTTTCTGAAATCATCCTCTAATCATTTCTCACAATAGTACTCCATCACAATGATATGCCACAGCTTATTCAGCCATTCCCCAATGGATGAGCATCTCCTCAATTTCTATTTCTTTATCACCCCCCCCAAAAAAAAGCTGCCAAAAAAATTTTTGTACATACAGGTCCTTTTCCTTTTTCTTTTATTCTAGTTGGGATACAGACCTAGTGGGTGGAAGGTGTTAAGTATAGGTTTATAGCTCTTTGGACCTACTTCCAAATTGTTTTCTAAAATGGTTAGATCAATTATATACTTCAACAACAATACTATATGATGATCAATTCTGATGGACATAGCCCTCTTCAACAATGAGATGAACCAAATCAGCTCCAATAGAGAAGTAATGAGTTGAACCAGCTACACTCAGGGAAAGAACTCTGGGAAATGAGTATGAACCACTACATAGAATTTCCAATCCCTCTATTTTTGTCTGCTTGCATTTATTTCCTTTACAGGTTAACTGTACACTATTTCAAAGTCCAATTCTTTTTGTACAGCAAAATAATTGTATGGACATGTATACATATATTGTATTTAACTTATACTTTAATATATTTAACATGTATTGGTCAACCTGCCATCGGGGAAGGAGGTGCAGGAAGGAGGGGAAAAACTGGAACAAAAGGTTTTGCAATTGTCAATGCTGAAAAATTACCCATGCATATATCTTGTAAATAAAAAGCTATAATGATAATAAAAAATAATAATAAAAGCTAAATACACAACTAAAAAAATTGATTGGATCAGTTCACTTCTCTACTTCATTAGAGTACCTATTTTTCCCTCATTACTTCCAGAATTTGTCATTTCTGATAAATGTGAGTTGGTACCTAAGAACTGTTTTAATTTGTACTTCTCCAATGAATAGGGATTTAGATACTATTTTCATATATGTTTAGATAGTTTTGATTTCTTCTAAAAACTGCTTATCTCCTTTGACCACTTATGAATTGGGGAGTATTTTTTTTTTTTGCTTTTACAAGTTTGACTCCATTCTATATTTAGTATATATTTTAAGTCTTTATCAGAGATAGATGCTGTAAAATGTTTTGATATTACTCTATTGCCTATAGAACCTTTTAGCAAAATGAAGTTTCCCTGATTGTCCCTTTAATTAGGCCTGTTTTTGCCTTTGCTTTGTCTGAGAATGATTACTACCCCTGATTTTTTTAGTTTAAGTGAAAGCATATTAAATTCTGCTCCCTTTATTTTAACTTTCTGTGTATTCAAGTGGGTCTCTTGTAAATAACACATTGTTGGATTCTGGTTTCTAAGCCATTTTCCTATCTACTTCCATTTTATGGGTGCACACATCCCTTTCTAATTCAGTTGTGATTACTGTATATTTCCCTCTGTCCCATTCACATTTCATAGATATGACTATTGTATATTTTCGTCTCTTTTTCTTTCAGTCATTTCCATGCCCTTCTATCTATATAAACTCCTTTTAACTTTCCTAATAATGATAAATTTTTTTTAAGAATTACATGTTATCACCCTCCTAAATAGTAATGTAAAAATAGTTTAACTTTATTGCGTACCATACATTTTATGATTCTCTTGAGTTTTATGTCTAGATGTCAAGTTTTCTGTTCAACTCTAATCTTTTCATCAGGAATGCTTAAAAATATTCTATTTCATTAAATATCTATTTTTTCCCCTGAAGGATAATATTCAGTTTTGCTGGGTTGTAATCTCGGCTCCTTTACCTGCTAGAATATCATATTATAAGCCCTCTGCTTCTTACTCATGGAAGCTATTAAATCTTGTATGATTCTCACTATTGTTCCACAGTATTTTAATGATTTCTTTCTGGCTGTTTCAGTATTTTCCCCTTGACTTAAAAGCTCTGTAATACAACTATAATATTGTGGGGAATTTTCATTTTGGGGATCTCTTTCACAAAGTGATCAATGAATTCTTTTAATTTCTAGTTCATCCTCTAGTTCTAAAATATCTGAGTGGTTAGTTTTCCTTTATAATTTCTTGAAATATGAAATATATGTTGTTTTTTATCATAGCTTTCAGGTATGAAAAGGTGCTCCAAATCACTATTGATCAGAGAAATGCAAATTAACATAACTCTGAGGTACCTCTACACACCTCTCAGATTGGCTAAGATGACAGGAAAAGATAATGCTGAATGTTAGAGGGGATGTGGGAAAACTGAGACGCTAATATCATGTTGGTGGAACTATGAACAAATCCAACCATTCTGGAGAGCAATTTGGAACTATGTCCAGAGAGTTATCAAACTGTGCATACTTTTTGACCCAGTAGTGTTTCTATTGGGCCAATATCCCAAAGAGATCCTAAAGGAGGAAAAGGGACCTGTATGTGCAAAAATGTTTGTGGCAGCCCTTTTTGTAGTGGCAAGAAACTGAAAATTGAGTGGATGACTATCAATTGGGGAATGGATGATGTTATGGAATTGTATTGTTCTATGAGAAATAATCAGCAAGATGATTTCAGAGAGGCCTGAAGAGACTTACTGATGATAAGTAAAATGAGCGAGATCATTGTACATGGCAACAACAAGACTGTAGATGATCAATTTGGATGGACATGGCTCTTTTCAACAATGAGATGATTCAGACCAGTTCTAATTTGTTCAGTAATGAATATAGCCATCTACAATGGCCAAAGACAAAAGACTATGGGAACTGAATGTGGACCACAACATAGCATATTGGATTTAACATATATTTTAACATGTATTTGGAGGGAAGGAAAAGGAAGAAGGGGAAAAGTTGTAACAGAAGGTTTTGCAAAGGGCAGTGTTGAAAAATTATCCATGTATATTTTTTGTAAATAAAAAGCTATAATAAAAAAATTGAAAAAAAAACCATTTATTTGTGCAATGCTTTTCTTTTATTGGAAGCCAAAAAGTAAAAGAAAAAATATATACCTATCAACTGAGGAATCACTAAATAAATTGTGGATATGAATGAAACACATTACTGTGCTATAAGAAATGATAGATATGAAGATCAAAGTATAAAAAGTTACATGATCCAATGTAAAGTGAAATAAGCAGAATAAAATAACAATGATTTTACAAAAATCAAAGTTGCAAACTTATAAAGAAGTATTTTGATTGCAAAATTATATATACACATGTATGTTTGCGTGTGTGTATGTGTGTATATGCATGTATATGTATAAAGTGATCCACCCCCATGTCACTCCTTTGAAGAAGTGACTATTCACAGATATGGTATATAGTATATACTTTCAGACTTCTTCAATTTACTGATCAGTTTTGCTGAATTTATCTTTTCTTCTTTTTCTTTATTGTTCTTTTAAAAGCATTATTTGTTATGTAGAATAGCTACACGGGAAAGTAACAGGGAGGGATACTTGGAGAAATTCTTGATATAAAAAGCAAAGACAGTTAAAAAAATTTTTTTAAATAAAAGACAAACTTAAAAATACAACTAAAAATTTTTTTGAAAAGAGCATTTTCAGTCAAATAATATGGTTAGGAAGCCTAACTGCAGAAAATTTAAAAAACAAAATAGGAAAGGAAATGGAAGCCCCAATTGTAAATGGCTTTCCCAAGGAGGTTAGCCATCAAAGGGAAGCAAGAGATAGAGAGCTATATAGTAGTGAGAAATGATAAAATTAGGGGTATTTTTTTCAAGAATAAGAGGAAAAATTCAGATAAAGTAAGCTATTTGATACTCTGATCAGAAAAAGCTATTGATACTTTCCAAGGCACTGTGGCACCTAAGAGAATTAAAAATGGTACTATTATTTTGTTAGAAACAAAAACAATAGTTGCAAAAAGCTGCGTACTACTAAGCTAATTTCTTTTCTATCAAAATTGTGTTGAAAAACTAAATCATTGAGAGGATATGTTGAACACACATAATGCAAGTTTCAAAAAAATAAAATCTGGATCTAAAAGTTAGCCCCCATCATTCAGAATAAATTTTCAGCCTTGTAAGTAAATGGGGGGAGGGGCATTTTAATGCACAGGGCAATGATTCCTAACTTTAGTAGAAAACAAAATTAGGATCTATAGATCTCAGAGAGAACTCTGGAAAGGCTCAAAGACAGAATCAGACACATTTAGCCAGACTACTCCTGGGTGAGTAGAAGCCCTCATAATCCAATGAATTAGTGCCCTGGGTTGAAGCATGGTAGACATTACCAAATAAACCCAAGAAGTCCAGAGGCAATTTTCCACTGCTGACTACTCTTAGTAATGTTACTTAACACTAGGCACTCTTTTTTCAAATTTTCATAACAGAAAAACATGAATGATCAGGGGAAAATGTTATTTCTCTAAATTTGGGATTAGACTATGACAAAAATACCAGCCTAAAATTTCTGGATGTCAGGGTTACCTGGTACATGGAATTTGTTAAACTTTGACATCTTCACAAATTATATTTTATGGACAAATACTATATTATTATTTATGAGTTTCTATGAAACATTTATTTAAGGAGTTCATTAAAACGCTGTTTTTCAGCTAAATTATTTTAAAGCAGCACTGGAGGCATCAAGATGCACACCAATCCTCCAAATAAAGGGAACAAGCAAATGGGACCACAGCTGACCAAGCCTTCTACATTATCTACACAGTCATTACTATAATATAGCACTTAGCACAGTGCCTGGCAAATAACAGGCACTTAATAAATGTTTACTGACAACTATATAGATCATGGAATTGGCTTTTATTTTATTTGAACTCAAATAGACCATTCTGCCTTCTCATGGGTCTTGAGAAAAATCAAATAATTCTAGAGCCAGAGAAAGATAAGAAATATCTTGCTCATTTTATATACCTAGTATCAATCACTTATGTAGACAAATGATGGATAGGCATTTCATAGAACCTTAGATTAGTACTAGAAGGAAGTTGAGAAGCCATCTCGCTGCAAAGGAAAAAACTGAGACCCAAAAATGAAATGGATGGCTCCAGATCATACAGATAATAAATGTAGATGAAGCATTTATTTAGTACCTACTAAGAGACAGACACTGTATTAAGCAGAATACAAATACAAACTAGTAAGGTGATTTTACCCCAAAAATTCTTACATTTTAATGGGGGGAAGACAAAACACTTAAGATGAGGACACAACAAGAAGCAGGTTGGAGGCCACATCTCAGGGAAAATAAGGTAAAAGTTCACCTATTACAGCCAGGAGATCTAGAGTTTGAGTCCAAAGTTCCAATGGGAGGGGTATGAGGATGATGGCCAAAGAACAGGCAACATGGTAGGGAGCCAAGATTCTAAATTAGGTCGTATGACTAAAAGTTCAGACCTCTTTCTATGATCATGAAAACAGCTTTCATAACTGTACTGACTAAATGAATCTCACCAATTTTGATTATTAATTTGAATAAAATCTAAGTAAAATTTAACTATTATGACCATGAAAATTTAAGAGAATTTGCTAAGCAAATAATATAAAACAAAAGTACAAAATCTGGCCACAAGAATAAATCCACAATGTAATAACTGAAATTTATGTAGTAGTTTGTTTACCAAATACTTTTGGAAAACAAGTACTTTTTAATTCATCTGAGACACTTACTAGTTGTGTGACCATGGACCATTAGTTATCTTTTTCAATAACTAGAATATATGATTTTGTCAATGGAGGTAGTATTCCACTAACTCAGATGACAATTCCGCTACAATCCTTTAAGAATTGTTTCCACAGTCAACACCCTGAAATTGATGCTTTTCATACCTCGGTAGGTGTTTCTCAGAACTATCCTTAAAGACAAAAACTGTCATTTTTATCTTTACATCCCCAGCTCTTATCATGTAGTAGAAAAATTAATACATGAGCTAATACACCAATGATAAAACTTCCCAAAAGGCCAAAAGGCACCTCCATCCAACCATGAAGCATTATGTTAGTGTTTATTTTATTTTAGCTTTGATAAATTATTTCATGTTTATGGACATATTCATAGTACTCTGTTAATTCTGTCAACATTTAACTCTATTAAAGACAACTTTTTAATAATATTTTGTTGATGTCTGAGTTCTTTTATTCTTATAAAAGTCAGATTGCCTCTCAGAAGGACTTCTGAAAATGAACCATTTAACTATCATTCCTATTTTAAGAAAGCTTTGAGAGGAGACAATTCTGCTTTAATATGAATCTTTGCAAGAGTCTGAGAAAGATTTTTATAGGAAGTAATTCAAAACATAATTATCAAACAATGCTAAGCATTGTGCTAAGCATTAAGAATAGAAATTTTTAAAATGAAAGACCAGAAATCTACACTCTAGGAGCTTACAATCTAATTGGAAAGACCACACACACACACACACACACACACACACACACACACAAAAGCAAATCAAAAAGTGGAGAATAGAGTAAGAGAGGGTCACATGAAAACATGATGTTCCATAGTGAAAACCAAATAAAGCTGCTGATGAAAAATGGAATTACCTGAAAAGATCAGAGATATTTATAAAGGAAGGCTTTAAAAAGAATTTGTCTCTCTACTTCCCAATCATCTAATTAGAGGGGAAAGGCAATTGAGGGAGTTAAGAAAGTGTTGAGTAGCAAAAACTAGGTTAAACAACATGGTAATGAAATTCTGATGATCAACTTCTGTTGGGGTGGAGGTAGGGATTGGGAGAGGCATAATGTTCCATAAAGTTAAAACCAAGCACAGATACTGTTGGTAAATGGAGAATAAACCAGTAGCAGATATTGAGGAGTGCTAGGAATAGTGGACACAAACAACTTTCCTAAGAGTTAGAATCAGTCTTTTTGGACTTCTGGCCAAGATGGTGGCAAGGAGGCACACAGCTAGTTGACCTCTGCGTTTTCTCTCAGAATTTACTTCATGTCAAGCCTTGGAATTAATGCTTCATCAGAAAAAAAAAAAAAAAAAAAGAAAAGAAAAAAGAAAAAAAAACACAAATAATCACCAACAGAAGACATCCTTGAAATTCGCCAGAAAAGGTCTGTTTTCTTGGGGGAGGGCACAAACAGACTGGACACAGACTGAGGACAGGAGCGAGAGAGAAGCAGGCAGCTCACACTGCTCAGACCGGAGCGGGGAGGGGTGTGATCTCTTCTGTTTCTGCAAAAACACCTTTACCCCAGTGTGGATATTCTGTCTTGGAAGCAAGCCAGGAGCAACTGAGAAGGTATAAACACTGGAGGTAAAGAATAAAACCCCGGAAAGCTAGCGTGTCTCGGGACCCAGCCACCCCCATCCCCACCAAAGAGTTACTCAGCCCATTCTTAGAGCCTGGGAGTGCAGACACAGCGCAGCCATCATAGCTATCCTCCTAGTGCCTCGATGTTCTCTCCCGCAGTCTGTATAGAAAGCTCAGTAACACCATCCAGCCCCATCCCCACCAAAACAGACCAATTGTTTCTCTTGTCAATTTGTTTTCTTCCGGCTCTGACAAAATGAACAAAAAATTCAAAAGGGCTCTAACCATTGACAGATTCAGTATAAAGAGAGAGCAGACTTCAAACACTGAGGAGACTAAAAACAGACTGTCCCCAGAGGAATCCCCTAAGGGGGATATGAGCTGCTTCTCAATACAAAAGAATGTCACAGAGGAAATCAAAAAGGCACAAGAGAGCTAGAAGAGAAATGGGAAAAGGAAAAGGAAGCTTGACAAGAGAGTCTGGAGAAGTCATCCAGAGGGGATAAAGAGATCAAATCATTGAGAAATAAAATTAGTGAGTTGGAAAAAGAAAACAGCTCTCTAAAAAATAAAATTTATTAAATGGAAAAAAATTCCATAGGAGATAAAAACTCACTTAAAAATTCAATTGGACAATTACAAAAAGATATAAAAAAATGAGTGAAGAAAATACATCATTGAAAATTAGACTTGAACAAGTAGAAATGAATGACTCAAGGAGAAAACAAGAAATAGTCAAGCAAAACCAGAAAATGAAACAATTGATAAGAATGTCAAGTACCTTATTAGAAAGACAACAGACCTGGAAAACAGATCCAGGAGAGACAATTGGAGAATAATCGTACTCCCTGAAAAATGTGAGGAAAAAAAGAGCCTGGACACTATTTTCCAGGAAATTATCAAAGAGAACTGCCCAGACGTTTTGGAAACAGAGGGTAAAATAGACATTGAAAAAATTCATCGATCACCTACTGAAAGGGACCCTAAAATCAAAACGCCAAGAAATAGAGTGGCTAAGTTCAAGAACCATCAGACAAAGGAAAAAAATATTGGAAGCTGCTAGAAAAAAACAATTCAGATATGGAGGAGCCACAATAAGGATAACCCAGGATCAAGCAGTGTCCACATTAAAAGAACGAAGGGCCTGAAACATAATATTCTGAAAGGCTAAGGAACTTGGTATGCAACCAAGAATAACTTACCCAGCAAAAATGAGCATCGTTTTCCAGGAAAGAAGATGGACATTTAACGAAATAAATGAATTCCATCTATTCTTGATGAAAAAACCAGATCTATACAAAATGTTTGATCTTCAAATATAGAAAGCAAGAGAATTCTAAAAAGGTGTAAAAAGAAATCTTGAGAACTATATTTCTGCCATAAAGATATGTAAAGAACACATGTATAATTTGTCCTAGAAACTAGAGGTGGAAAGGAAATTATATCATAAAAAAGGGTAAAGTAGTGGTACTACATCTCATGAAGAGGCAAAGGTAACCTATTATATTTGAGAGAAAGAAAGGAGGGGGATGAACATAGTGTGTATCAATAGTCATATTCGATTTATGGTGAAACTTCTTCCACTTCATTGAAAAGTGAGAGGGAAGGAGTAAGCTAAGGGGAAGGAGTAAGCTAAGGGGAAGGGAATACAGAAATTGTGAGAAAAGGGGGTAAAATAGGAAGAGGAATTTTAAGGTGGGGGAGGGATACTAAGAAGGGAGAGCTGTGAAAAGCAAGTGGTGTTCACAAGTTTAATACTGGGGAGGGAGGTAAGAAGGAAGGAAAGGAGAAAAGCATAAGCAGGGGTTAACAGGATGGCAAGCAATATAGAATTAGTCATTCTAACTATAAATGTGAATGGGGTAAACTCCCCCATAAGGAGGAAGCAATTAGCAGATTGGATTAAAAGCCAGAATCCTACAATATGTTGTTTACAGGAAACACACCTGAAACAGGGTGATACATTCAAACTAAAAGTAAAAGGGTGGAGCAGAACCTACTATGCTTCAGTCCAAGCCAAAAAAGCATGGGTAGCCATCCTCATCTCAGATCAAACAAAAACAAAAATTGATCTAATTAAAAGAAATGAGGAAGGGCATTATATCCTGCTAAAGGGTAGCATCAATAATGAAGCAGGATCAATATTAAACATATATGCACCAAGTGGTGCAGCATCTAAATTCTTAAAAGAGAAATTAAGAGAGCTGCAAGAAGAAATAGACAGAAAAACTATAATGGTGGGAGATCTCAACCTTACACTCTCAGAATTAGATAAATCAAACCATACAGACACACACACACACACAAAAAAAAAAAAAAAAAAAAAAAAAAGAAGTCAAAGAGGTAAATAGAATACTGGAAAAGTTTGATATGATAGATCTTTGGTGAAAGCTAAATGGAGACAGAGAGGAGTACACTTTCTTCTCAGCAGTTCATGGAACCTATACAAAAATTGATCATATACTAGGACATAAAAACCTCAAAATCAAATGCAGTAAGGCAGAAATAGTAAATGCATCCTTTTCAGATCACAATGAAATGAAAATTACATTTAATAAAAAAGCCAGGGGTAAATAGACCAAAAAAAAATTGGAAACTAAATAATTTTATACTAAAGAGTGATTGGGTAAAACAGCAAATCATAGACATAATTAATAACTTCACCCTAGAAAATGACAATAATGAGACATCATACCAAAATGTGTGGGACACAGCCAAAGCAGTAATAAGGAGAAGTTTTATATTTCTAGAGGCCTACTTGCATAAAACAGAGAAAGAGAAGGTCAACGAATTGGGCTTACAACTAAAATTGCTAGCAAAGAAATAAAGTAAAAACCCCTAGACAAACCCGAAACTTGAAATTCTAAAAATAAAAGGTGAGATTAATAAAATTGAAAGTAAAAAAACTATTGAATTAATTAATAAAACTAAGAGTTGGTTCTATGAAAAAACCAACAAAATAGACAAACCTGATTAAACCTGATTAAAAAAAGGAAAGAGAAAAAGCAAATTGTTAGTCTTGAAAATGAAAAGGGAGAACTCACCACTAATGAAGAGGAAATTAGAACAATAGTTAGGAGCTACTTTGCTCAACTTTATGCCAATAAATTCGATAACTTAAATGAAATGGAAGAAGACCTTCAAAAATATAGCTTGCCCAGATTAACAGAGGAAGAAGTAAGTAGTCTAAATAGTACCATCTCAGAAAAAGAAATAGAACAAGCTATTAACCAACTCCCTAAGAAAAAATCCCCAGGACCAGATGGATTTACATGTGAATTCTACCAAACATTTAAAGAACAACTAACTCCAATGCTATATAAACTATTTGAAAAAATAGGGATTGAAGGAGTCCTACCAAATTCCTTTTATGACACAGATATATACATTACCAACACAATCCAACAGCAAGAGATACAAAGAGAAATTCCATTCAAAATAATGGTCAATAGTATAAAGTATTTGGGAATATATCTACCAAAGGAAAGTCAGGAATTATATGAGCAAAATTATAAAATACTTGCCACAAATATAAAGTCGGATTTAAATAACTGGAAAGACATTAAGTGCTCTTGGATAGGGCGAACGAATATAATTAAGATGACAATACTCCCTAGACTAATCTATTTGTTTCATGCTATACCAATCAGACTCCCAAGAAACTATTTTAATGACCTAGAAAAAATAACAACAAAATTCATATGGAAGAACAAAAGATCGAGAATTTCAAGGGAAGTGATAAAAAAAAAAAAAAAAAAATCAAATGAAGGTGGCCTAACTGTACCTGATCTAGAACTATATTATAAAAAAGCAGTCACCAAAACCATTTGGTATTGGCTAAGAAATAGACTAGTTGATCACTGAAATAGGTTAGGTTCACAGGGCAAGAAAGTGAATAAAAATAGCAATCTAGTGTTTGACAAACCCAAAGATCCCAACTTTTGGGATAAGAATTCATTATTTGACAAAAACTGCTGGGAAAACTGGAAATTAGTATGTCAGAAACTAGGCATGGACCCACATTTAACACCACATGCTCAGACAAGATCAAAATGGGTCCATGATTTAGGCATAAAGAACGAGATCATAAATACATTAGAGGAACATAGGATAGTTTACCTCTCAGACTTGTGGAGGAGGAAGGAATTTGTGACCAAAAGAGGAACTAGAAATCATTATTGATCAGAAAATAAAAAATTTTGATTACATCAAATTAAAAAGCTTTTGTACAAACAAAACTAATGCAAAAAAGATTAGAAGGGAAGTAACAAATTGGGAAAACATTTTTACAGTTAAAGGTTCTGATAAAGGCCTCATCTCCAAAATATACAGAGAATTGACTTTAATTTATAAGAAATCAAGCCATTCTTCAATTGATAAATGATCAAAGGATATAAACAGACAATTTTCAGATGATGAAATTGAAACTATTTCCACTCATATGAAAGAATGTTCCAAATCACTATTGATCAGAGAAATGCAAATTAAGACAACTCTGAGATACCACTACACACCTGTCAGATTGGCTAAGATGACAGGAACAAATAATGATGAATGTGGGAGGGGATGTGGGAAAGCTGGGACATTGATGCATTGTTGGTAGAGTTGTGAAAGAATTCAACCATTCTGGAGAGCAATCTGGAATTATGCTCAAAAAGTTATCAAACTGTGCATACCCTTTGATCCAGCAGTGCTACTACTGGGCTTATATCCCAAGGAAATACTAAAGAAGGGAAAGGGACCTGTATGTGCCAAAATGTTTGTGGCAGCCCTTTTCATAGTGGCTAGAAACTGGAAAATGAATGGATGCCCATCAATTGGAGAATGGTTGGGTAAATTATGGTATATGAATGTTATGGAATATTATTGTTCCGTAAGAAATGACCAACTGGAGGAATACAGAGAGGCTTGGAGAGACTTATATCAACTGATGCTGAGTGAAACGAGTAGAACCAGGGGATCATTATACACTTCAACAATGATACTGTATGGGGATGTAGTCTGATGGAAGTGGATATCTTCAACATAGAGAAGAGCTAATCCAATTCCAATTGATCAATGATGGACAGAATCAGCTACACCCAGAAAAGGAACACTGGGAAATGAGTATAAACTGTTAGCATTTTTTGTTTTTCTCCCCAGGTTATTTTTACTTTCCGAATCCAATTCTTCCTTTGAAAAAACAACAACAACAACAAAATTCGGTTCTGCACATATATATTGTACCTAAGATATATTGTAACATATTTAATATGTATGGGAATACCTGCCATCTAAGGGAAGGGGTGGAGGGAAGGAGGGGAAAAATTTGGAACAGAAGGGAGTACAAGGGATAATGTAAAAAATTACCTATGCATATGTACTGTCAAAAAATATTATAATTATAAAATTTAAAAAAAAAGAATGAAGAAATTGTCTGAAAAATAAATAAATAGAAACCTTTCATATTTAAAAAAAAGTTAATATACATGTATATCCAGAAAAAAAAACAATTAAAAAAAATCAGGACACTTTTCCTTCATAATTTCTTGAAAGATGATGTCCAATAACAGCATTTCCAATCCCTCTGTTTTTGTCCACTTGCTTTTTTTTTTATTTCCTTCTCAAGTTAATTTTACCTTATTTCCAAGTCCAATTTTTCTTGTGCAGCAAAATAACTATATGGATATATATACATATATTGTACTTAACTTATATTTTAACATATTTAACATGTATTTTTCAATCTGCCATCTGGGGCAGAGGGGAGGGGAAGGAGGGGAAAATTTGGAACAGAAGGTTTTGCAAGGGTCAATGCAGAAAAATTACCCATTCATATATTTTGTAAATAAAAAGTTATAATAATAATAATAAAAGAAAAATTATGTCCAGGAACAATAAATAAATAAATGAATGATTGAATAAATAAATAAATACAATCAACCCAGTGATTTAATTTGTGACCACTTTTGAATCGAGTCATCTGAAAATTTGATGATAATTTTATTTATACCTTTATTTAAGTATAATATTTATGAGGGATGCCATGGAGGGAAGAATTGGTCAGTCAACTTCTGCCTGTGTTATCTGGCTCCTTCTTTCCCCATTCTCTCTGGACATTTATTCTAGCATACCTTTTTCAAATAATTAGCTCACTTTTAAAAGCTATGACAGAAATAATGACTTTATGAATTTAGTGCAAGTTATTGCAAAAAAAACTTTTTTTGCTTTCCACGTTGAAAATCTAAGACTTATTATCATTATTTTTAAAAAATTCTTAATCACATTATTAAGACCTATATAGCCTTTTTACCATCTTTTAACTTGACAATCATTCCATATTTCCATTTCTCTTATTAATCTCTTATAGATTTACCAACTTATTACTTTTCCTTTTCAGTTACTTTCTCCTTACAGCTTTCTCATCATGTCCTTATTTTTCTATCCTTTTCTTCAGATTAGGCTCTTATATTTGTCATTTTTATTTTCATGCTCTCCCCTTCCAGACTTGATCTCTCTCCTTTTTAATAAGCCCAAACCTCTCAAAATCACATCATAATTTTTCTGCTTGTGATTTCTTCTAAACATTTTTGATACCTCATTTGGAAGCTTTAGTGGAATCTAAAATTAGATTTATATTTAATTTTTTAGCATTTCTTTTTCTCAGACGTTATATTAACACCTTTTTTTTTATATATTCATTTCTAAATATATCTTCTCCTTCTCCTACATATCTTTACTTGTGTAGCATTTGAGATCTCTTTTTTCTAGGCTCTTTCTTTATGGTGTGGGACTCACTCATATACCATACCTGCACCTATCCTGCCAAGTTGAAATGATTCCCTGAATGGAGACCAAACTACTATAATTTGTCCTTAAGCGGGGGGGAGGGGGAGGGAGGTCTCAGGGCTTACCCTGGTATGTTGGAATTACTTTTCTACTGTTCATAGCTCTGGCTCCTCAGTCTTTATTGGTGTTCTTCCTATTTAAATATATCAATAAAAGTAATACCATCATTGAAGAAACATGAAACATTTACTTAAAGAAGGTAAAACAATAATAATCATAGTTTATAATCCACTCAAAACTTGAGTCAGTCTTGCACTTGTGCATACTATATACAAAAGTGAGAGGGGGCATAAGCACCCCGACAGTACAGGGCATGAGTAGAGAATTCTATGTACTAGGGCAACTCACAACTCTGACATGTAGGGCTTGATACTCTTGGTTTGTCTCTATGTGTCACTAACTAGTCAGGACCACTCTTTTGAGCTTTCATATTGGATGAATCCTCTTCTCTGTTGTTATTTGAGTAGATAGAACAGCGTTAAGCGCTTTTAGCAAGGGATAATTTTAATCCTGAAATCTATAATTTTTTCAGGTTTATTTCCTTGACTATATGACCAATTTTGGAGGGATACATATCAATACCTGCTTGTTTGAATTATTTACTTCTTAAAATTTTTTTTGTTCATTCATTTTCAATTGTGTCTGATTATTTATAACTCAATTTCTGGTTTTCTTGACAAAGATACTTAAGTAGTATCCAACTTATTTTATAGATCAGGAACTGATACAAGCAGTAACTTGCCCATGGTCACATAAAGCTAGTAACTGTCTGAGACTAGATTTGAGCTTATAAAAATGAGTCTTCCTGTCTCGTGGCCTGATGCTGTATCTACTTCACCACCTAGATGCCTTCTTCATTGAAAATAAAAACTTTTTGGAGTTACAAATTCTCCCCTGTTTCAATATGTCTCATACATACATACATACATACATACACACACATATATGAAATCATATAAAATGTATTTCTGCAATTCCCATATTTCCCCCCAAAGCAAGGAAAATAAAAGAAAAAATAGTACAACAATTTTTACTCAGGTCATCTGTTCTTTCTGGAGGTGGGTAGCATTTTTCATCATCACCACCATCCAGGCAATTTGGAAATTGCCTTAGATCATCATATTAATCAGAGTACCTAATTCTTTAACAGTTGACCATTGTTAAAATATTGCTGTGACTTGAACAGTGATCTTCTGATTTTGCTTGCTTCACTCTACATCAATTCATATAGGTCTTTCCAGGTTTTTCTTAAACCATCCAGCTCATCATTTCTTATAGCACAATAGTATTCTACCACCGTCATATATTATAGCTTGTTTAGCCATTTTCCAATTGATGGACATCTCCTCCGTTTCTAGTTCTTGTTATCATAAAAAGGAGCTTATATAGATCCTACATATAGGCCCTTTACCCTTTTCTTTGATCTTTTTTGGGATATACTTCTAATAGTAGAATTTTTGCATTAAAGGGTACACAAAGTTTTTATAGCTCCCTGGGCATAATTCTAAATTGCTCTTTAGAAAGGTTGTACTAGTTCACAACTTCACCAGTCATGATGTAGTTACCTGTTTTCTCATATACTCTTTAGCATTTGTCATTTTAGTCTTATAGATATCCAGTGGTATCCCAGAATTGTTTTAATATGTGTTTCTCTAATTAAACTTCAAGATTTAGAGCATTTTTTCAATTACAAAAAATTCTAATTTTTATAAATTTGAATCAAGTCCATATATGTTTGAGAAATTTGGCCTTTATCATAAAAACTTGCAAAAATTCTTTCCCAGTTTTCTGCTTTCCTTCTAATTTTGGTTGCATTGGTTTTGTTTGTGCATTTTTAAAAAAAATTTTATGTAATCAAAATTATCCATTATACTTTCTGTTGTCTTCTTTATCTGAATGTTTGGTTATAAACTCTTCTCTTATCCACAGATTTGACAGGTAAAAATTGCCATCGTCTTCTAATTTGCTTATTATATCATTCTTTCTTTCTAAATCATGTACCCATTTTGACCTTATTTTGGTAGATGGTACAAGTTGATGGTGTGTATCTAGTTTCTGCCAAACTGCTTTCCAGTTTTCCCAGCATATTTTGTAGAAAAGTGAATTCTTATCCCCAAAGCTTGATTTTGAGGCTTATCAAACCACTAGATTAAATTACTAGGGTCATTTACCGCCATGCATTGTGTACCTAAACTATTCCTGTCACTTTTTTTTAGCCAGTACAAAATTGTTTTGATAGTTAATACTTTGTTTTATCATTTGAAATCTGGTGCTATTAAGCTGCTTTCTTTTCCTTTTTTCCCCCCATTGATTCTTTTGATATTCTTAACCTTTTGTTCTTTTGAATATATTTTATTATTTTTTCTAGAATTACAAAGTAATTCTTTGGTGGATTGGTTGATATGACACTGAATAAGTAAATTAATTTAGATAGAATTTTCATTTTTATTATATTGACTCAGTCTATCTGTGAATAATTAATATTTCTCCAGTTGTTAAGATCTGTCTCTGTGTGAAAAGTGGTCTTTAATTGTTCATATATTTTCTGTGTTTATCTTGGTAGGTAGACTCCTAAGTATTTTATCTTGTCTACAGTTGTTTTAAGTGGAATTTCTCTTTCAATTTCTTCCTGCTGTGACTGATTTTTTTGTACTCTTTCAGTGAAAAACATTTTTCATAAAGTGTGGATCTACAAAGTTATTCAGGTCTCCTCTGTGGGACTTGAGAGCGTATTCAATCTTCAGACCCCTACAATGTGGGAAAGAGCAGTATAGACAGACTTCTGAAAGGTTTCCCCTATTTCGAGACATAAATATAGATTTTAGGTAAGTACCAATTTTAATAGCAGACAAACCCATCCAACTCTTTAATACACAGAGGAATTTTTCCTTTAAGTCAGCTTTCTCAAATAACAACATTTCCGTCAATTCCAGAACATCAACTACAAGGTCTTTTTCTTTCTGATCAGTTAATTTCATCTTAAAGAAACTGTAATTGTCTTCTCCCTACTTTGCTTACTTGCTTCCCTGCTGTAATCTAATCACTCTGTTAGAGTGATTTCCCTAAAGTGCAACTCTGACCATGTCATTCCCTTACTTTAAAAAACTTTAGTGATTTTCTATTATCTCTAGGATTAAGTATCTAGTCTTCTGTTAAGCTTTTAAAATCTTTGACAGAGTTATTTAGATTATTAGGTACAGGTTGTAGGGAGCCAGAACTATCTGAGTTCAAATCTTACCTCAAACACTAAATGTGTGACCCTGGACAAGTCACTTAAAGCCAATTGCTTCAACCCTGCTCCCCCCTCCCAAATAAATTTTTAAAAAATCCTTTCACAATTTGGTCAATTCCTATTTTCAAGGCTTTCATACTTTGCTCTCTTCCATGTATTCTGTGATCCAGAGAAAAATGCTAGTCCATGACTGATTTCTTGCTTTTTCTTACATATAGCACTGTATCCTAATCTTCCTTACATACAGTGCAACTCCCAAATAGGTCCCAACTTTTCACTGAAAATCCCTGGATTAGGATCCCCTGTCCCTGGAATGTTCTTGGAGATCTTTTGGCCTCTGTCTTCTGATTTCTTTCATTTCTTCACGTCTCAACTCAGACCTCATGTTTTACAAGAGGCTTTTTCATAGTTTGTTTTGCTCTCCTTCCTCCTCTGACTTTTCCTTATCCCTTGCTAGTGCCTTCCCTTTAAGATTATCTCTCATTTACACTGTATTTCATGTACTATGCAGTTGTTAACATGTTGTCTCGCCTATTAGAAGGTGAATTTCTTGAGAATAGAGGCAATCTTTTTGTCTTTGGTGAATTGACTGGAACATATGTGCTTTTAATAAATTTTCATTGATGGAGTTATGATTTCTGTTGGCTTCTCTCTTCTAGCTTTAGTCTTCTGGTGCCTCATTTTTGAATCCTGCTGCTTCAAGTTTATCTTTTCACTTAATTTTTTAAAATCCTGAACTAAAACATATTTAGTGTCATATAACATAAGCATTTGCTACATACATAGTAGAAATGAAAAGACTTGTGAAGAGCTTGTTTTTCTTTTTATAATAAATAAAAAATGTAATTTTCAAAGTTTTCCTACTTGCCTGATTCCTATTGACTTCTGTGCTATAAAAGCTGCTTCAATGACATTTTTTTCCTTCTTCTTGGAAGCCTTAGCCCTCCTAGTCATATTCTAACCCTTTGTTTAAAACAAAGAAAATAAAAATCTTAGAACAATAAGCATAATCAAGCAAATGAAGTTCTCACATTAGTCATATCCCCCCAAATGTATATTTGACCTACCTGCATTTTGATTGTCATTATCTTTATTTTCATAAAGAAGTGAGTAAAAGGGATATATATAATATTTAAGGCAACTCATTGTGGTAGCAATGAATTGGAAACAGGAGTTTCTCATTAATTGGGCAATGATTGAACAAGGTATGTTATATAAAGTGATGAAATATTGTTATGCTGTACGAAATGATGAAGGGGATGGTTTTAGAAAAACTTTGAAAGATTTATACGAGTTGATTCAAAGTGAAGTGAGCAGAACTAGGAGAAAAATTTATACAATTAAAGTATAAGTATCCTTATTTCCTTGATTACTATGGATCCTCTGGATTCCTGATTGATCACTGAAATTATCAGAGTTCTTAAATATTTCAGAGTTATTTGTCTTGAATAATTTTGTTATAGTGTAAGAGTTTTTTTTCCTAGTTTGCCTCACTTAACTCTATATTATTTCTTATACATCTCCTAAGATTTTCTTCTAAATAATTTCTTTTGTTACATTTTATAGTGCAATAATATTCCACTATATTTGTATACCATAATTTCTTCAGTGATTCCAGATTTTATTATCATCTCCTTGGTTTTCAGTTATTACTGTTATAAATAATTTTTTTACATATAAATTCTCTCTCTCTGACATATTGGTGTTGTGATGATATTACCAGGTTAGGGATGCACAATTTAGAGACTTGGAGTATGACTCCAAATTGCTTTTCAGAAGAATGGGACTACTTTACAATTCTATCAGTAATACATTAACGTGCCTATTTTTCCTTAGCACTTCCATTTATTTTCCTTTTTCTATTATCTTCATTAATCTGATGGTTGTAAAGCAGAACTTTAAAAAATTTTATTATAGCTTTTTATTTACAAAACATACGCATGGGTAATTTTTCAACATTGACCCTTGTAAAACCTTCTGTTCAAAATTTTCCCCTCGTTCCCGCCACCCCCTTCCCTAGATGGCAGGTAGTTCAATGCGTGTTAAAAATGTTAAATCCAGCATATGGATACATATTTATACAGTTATCTTGCTACACAAGACAAATTGGATCAAGAAGGAAAGAAATCTGAGAGAAAACAAAATTCAAGCAAACAACAACAAAAAGTAAAAATGCTATGCTGTATTCCACACTCATTTTCTATAGTACTCTCTCTGAGTGTAGATGGCTCTTTTCATTACCGAACCATTGGAGCTAGTTTGAATCATCTTAATGTTCAAGAGAGCCACATCCATCAGAATTGATCATAGTATAATATTGTTGTTGCCGTGTATAATGATCTCCTGGTAGTGGTCATTTCATTTAGCATCAGTTCATGCAAGTCTCTCCAGGCCTCTCTGAAATCCTCCTGCTGGTCATTTCTTAAAGAACAATAACATTCCATAACATTCACATACCAGAATTTATTCAGCCATTCTCCAATTGATGGGCATCCATTCAGTTTCTAGTTTCTAGCCATAAAGTAGAACTTTTATTATTGCCTTCTAGTCTGACTTCTCATCAGGACCCTCTTGTGTGTACTGTCCTAGTTTTATCCAAATTGTCAATATCAAATTATTTGAAAGTCTCCAAACAGTTTTTGATTCAAGGTTGTCCAGTTATCAGCCTAAAAACTGTAAAAATGTCACACATAAATTTGCTCTTGGGAAACAATGCATATTAGCCATTATTAAGTACTCATCTCTGAGGGACTGCTTTCCTTCAGATCTTCTCAAAACTGTCTGTTTCCTCACAAGATGCCTTTCTCTGTCTTACTTATAAAAATGGCCTTTTTTTTGCTTCTTGCAGTAAATATAATGTCCACATAATAAGAAAGAAAATTAAAGAAAAATTTTTGTGGAAAGTAACCAAGATGGTGAAGGGCCTTTATAATATATGAAAATAGGTTGAAAAAACTGGGTATAATTACCCTGAACTAACTTCACATATGTGAAGAGCTGTTAAATGAAAGACTATTAGCCTCTCTATCTGGCTCTCTTTCTATAGTGAGCAACACCATTCTACCAATCCCTCAAGGTAGCAACCTAGTTGTCATCCTCAATCTCTCACTATCTTTCATTTCCATTTCCAAGACCTACAGATTTCATCTTGACAGCATCTCTCAAATCCACCATGTTTCTCTTCTAATATTGCCATCACTTTGGTACAAGCCTTCATCACTTCATGCCCGGCCTATTTCAATAAACCTGCTATTAAGTCAAGACTGTGCTTTAGGAAAATATCTTTTGTAGCATCAAGTTACTACAATCATCCTCGATTCAGTCACAAAAGATATTTTCCTAAAGCACAGTCTTGACCATATCACATCTGTTCCTTTAACTCAAGAAACTCTAGTAGTTCCCTATAATTTCTATGATCAAAACCAAAATCCTCTATTTGGCATTCAAAGTCCTTCATAACCTAGCCCCCTTCCTATCAGTCTTCTTATACCTTACTCCTTGCTACATACATATTCTTTAAATCAATGAATGACACTGACCTCCTTTCTGTTCCACAAATAAGATACTCAACCTCTTGACTGTAGGTATTTCTTCTAGCTATCTTGAAATGCTTGAAATACTTGAAATGCTCTCTGCCTCCTGGCTTCCTTTAAATCCTAACTCTTTCTAAATTCTCTTAATTCTAGTGTCTTCTCTTTTAATTATTTCCTATTTTTCCTGTTTATGCTTGGTTGTAGTAAATATTTGTTTTTCCTCTATTAGTTTGAAAGTTTGTTGAGGATAGGGACTGCCTTTTGCCTCTTTCTGAATCCTAGCACTTAGCAAAGTGCCAGGCACACAGCAGGTACTTAATAAATGCTTAAATGGCCCCTAATAAGGTTTCAAGTTACACAAAGGCAAATTTATGTTAGGGGGAAAATTTTTTACTAATTAAAAGAGTATAAAAGTACAATGTGCTGCCTCATGAAGTAGTTGGTTGGGTTCTCCCCCATTAGAGTTATTAGTAAAGAATTAATAATCACTCATTGGTTATGTTGAATAGGGATTGTTTTCAAGTATGAGTAGTGCTAGATGTCCTCAAAAGTCATCTTTTACATCTTATAATTCAAATTACGTGATTCTAAGAAAAATTACATGCACAAATAATACCTACTGTTCAAACCATGACTTTGAAGAAATTGTAAAGCACTTTTAATTATTCCAAGCTTCCTGCTTAAAAAGAGATCTCTCTTTTTAATATCAAGTGCTATTGTATCACTATGAGTCATAGAACATCACAGCCTCAAAAAAAAAATAAAGCTAGAGATCACACAAGGACAATGGAAAATACAATAGTGAGCACAAGGAGATTGTATGTAGCACATTACAAACAAGAAATTATGAAGCCAAGACTCAGACATAGATTACTCTCAACATCTACTGCCTTCAGTCCTATGTGCTGCTATAAGAAGCTGCAGAAAATCATGTTATTGTACTGCAACTTTGTCACAAAATTCAATAGGTCCTTACTGTGACAATGCAATTCTTTTAGACATCCCTAATCAATTAACTATCCAATTCACCCCGCAGCTTTTCCAAACCTTTTCATCCCTCCTCACACCTCTTCATGTCTCCTTCTCCTCTAAACTTCTCAGCTGAGAATGTAGCCTCATAAAAAAAAAAAAAAAAAAAAAAAAAAAGAGGCATTTGCTGAGGGCTTTCTTCTTCTCTCCTCATCTCACATCACTCAAACATTTTCTGCTATTTCCTCCCCTACCCTTGTTTCACTGTCAAAGAAAACTCTGCGTCCATACACAGGTCTATTCCATCCCTTCTTCTCCAGCACATTGCCTCCATGTAACTGCCACTTATTTATCTTCGATCTCTCCTTGTCTACAAAGAGATCCATGTCTTCCGAGCTCAAGAAACTGTCCTTTGATATAGCCATCCCACTTTCATCTTAGTCTCTTTCATTGCTAAACTCTTGAGAAGGCTGACGGTCATCTACAGTCATTGCTTACACTTCCCTCCTCTCACTCTCTTCTTCACTCTGTAGTCTGGCTTTCAACTGCCCTCTCCAAAGTCACCAGAGCTATCACTCACCCTCTTCTTCTTAATACCTTTTTCTCTCTGGATTTTATGACACAGCTCTCTCCCCTAGTTTTCTTAACATTTGTCTTTAACTGCTCCTCTTCAGTATCCTTTGCAGGAAATATACAAGTTGTATCCACTAACCTTGAGTATCTCCAGAATCCTGGGTCCTCTTAGTATCTTTCTCTATACTATTTTGCTTAGAGAAATTGTATAGCCAACAGCCTCTTAAAAATCTTGAATTGCAATGTTCCACAGACATCTTAAACTCAACATGTTAAACTGAACTTATTACCTCTCCCTTCCCCCCCCCCAAAAAAAACCTGTTCCTTCTTCCTGACATTCTTAATACAATCAAAAAGTATAATGTCTCAGCTAGCTTTCTGGAGGTCCTCCGGTTGGGCCTTGGTCTAGTCACCACAAAGATAGTCAGAAATAGAGTCTAAAGTCTTTATTCTCACAGTCTGTCTCCTTCACAGTCTGAGTGACTGGCTCTGTCCCCTCTGTCTCTCAGCCTTTAAATACCCTATTACAATTACATCATTACAGCATACTGAGTATGTGTGAACTAAAGAACCATTACATCACCATACTAAGTACACCTTGTTATACATATTCTTGTTTCAAGTATGCTTCTCCAGAGTTCCAGCCCTCTACACAAGAGGACCATGATTCATCTAATCAACAAAGCCCACTACCTAGGCATCCTCCTTGACTTTCTACTCACTCATTCCCCCATCCAATCAGCTTTCAGGACCTGTCAATCCTTCACAAGTTCTCTTGTCTCCATCTTCTCTTCTCTGACATTGCCATCACCCTGACACAACCCCCCATCAATTTATACCTGCACTATTGCAATTGTCTTCTGATAGGTCTTTGCTTCAAGTCTCTATACTCTAGTCCATTTTCCACTCCCCTATCAAAATGATTTTCCCATAATGAATTTTGGCCTATGAATTGGCTGCTAAGTAGCACAGTATGTAACAATGCTATACTTCAGAAGTTAGGAAAACTTTAGTCTGAATCCTGTCTCAATCACTTAACTATGTGACTGTGGGAAAACCATTTAAATTCTCTTAGCATCTACCTCACAGGGTTATTTTGAAGATAAAATAAGTTAACAAATGTAGAGTACTTTGCTTTACAAACCTTAAAAAGCCATATAAACAATATTATGTCACTCCTCTAAGATTCAATGAATTCCAATGGCTTGCTATTACCTTCAGAATCAAAAGGAAAATCCTAATTAAGATCATTGTTCTCCTGATGTTCAGCAAAACAAGCAGGACCAGTAATATATTGTACAAAGTAACAGCAAGATTGTATGATGATCAATCGTGAAAGACTTGGTTCTTCTCAACTGTTCAGTGATCCAAGGCACCCTTAATAAACTTTCATTAGAAAATGCCATCTGCTGAAATCATGGTATACTCAAAGAACCCTAGAGAATCAATTAAAAAACTACTAGAAACAATCCACAATTTTAGCAAAGTTGCAGGATACAAAATAAATCGATAGAAAACATTAGCATTTTTATATATTACCAACAAAGTCCAGCATCAAGAGATACCAAGGAAAAGTCAGGTACTATATGAACACAACTACAAAATACTTTCTAACACAAATAAAGTCAGATCTAAACAATTGGAAAAATAGCAAGTGCTCTTGGGTAAGCCGAATAAATGTAATAAAATGACAATACTACCTAAATTAATCTACTTATTTAGCACTATACCAATCAAATTCCCAAGAAATTATTTTACAGATTTAGAAAAAATAATAACAAAGTTCATTTGGAAGAACAAAAGGTCAAGAATTTCAAGGGAATGAAAAAAAAAAAAGCCAATGAAGGTGGCCTCTCTATGCCAGACCTAAAACTGTATTATAAAGCAGTGGTCATCAGAACCATTTGGTACTAAGAAATAGAGTAGTCAATCAATGGAATAGGTCAGGTTCACAGACAAAATAAATCAATGACTAGAGCTATCTAATGTTTACAAACCCAAAGGCCCAGCTTCTGGGATAAGAATTCACTATTTGACAAAAACTGCTGGGGGAAACTGGAAACTGATATGGCAGAAACTAGGCATTGACCCCACACTAAAACCATATACCAAAATAAGGTCAAAATGGGTCTATGATTTAGACATAAAGAGTGACATTATAACCAAATTACAAGACCATAGGATAGTTTACCTCTCAGATCTTAGAGAAGAAAGGAATTTGTGACCAAAAAAGAAATGGAACTTATTAAATACAAAATAGATAATTTTGATTATATTAAGTTGAAAAGTTTTTATACCAACAAAAGTAACGTAGACAAGATTAGAAGGGAAGCAATAAATTGGGAAAACATTTTTACATTTAAGGGTTCTAATAAAGGCCTCATTTCTAAAATAGACAATTGACTCAAATTTCTACAGAAGTATTTTGAAAAATATAAAACCTTTCTTTCTAACTCTGACCTTTCTTTCTAACTCTGACCTCTTTACAATGTGTGCCTACGAGTAGCTTATGGGTTAAAGAGAATGAAAACATTTTAGTTATTGGATTTGTATAATTTCAAGCTAATTTTGAAAAGTGTTGTATCAATCCATGTAATGTTTTATGACTATCTTTCCATTTTCTCTCTAATAATGGCTATTCTTTTGTCATCTTTAGTAACTTGCTCTGTGTGAGCTGAAACTTTAACAGTGTTAATGATTTATGGCAATCTCTCATATAGTAGTTAGTATTTTACAATTTTTCTTTTGAGAAATGGTTGTTTTTATACTCTATGACTACAAGTGTCCATTGGAGACATATCTCTTGGTATATTCAATTCTCTTTATCTTAGATATTCAGTGCATTAATTTCTTTCCCAATCTGTTCCTTTCTTGTCTTCGTTTCAGTGATTTTGTCTGCACAATTGCTTTTCAACTTCACGTCACAAAAATTATTCATTTTATTTTTTGTGATCATGTCTATACATGCTTTATACACCTATTCCTTGTAATCCACATTGGTCTCTTCATTCTTGAGTGTCTTCCATCCTTGCTGGGCTGTCACTATAGACTTATACTCCATGAGATTCTACCTATCCTTTCTTTATCTAGTTTTTTCTTTAGGATGCATAGACCTTACTTCTCTCAGTGCAAAATTTGTGATAACACAAGTACAAAAGTAGTCTCTCCTGAAAGGGCTCTCCATAATTTCTACTCCAGGTACCAATTCCTCCCTATTAATGAGAATCTGATCCAGAAAATAATTCCCAATTTTGATTCCTTCACCTTTTTTTTTTTTCTGAGGCAATTGAAGAGTAAGAACATGTTAAGTGTCTGAGACCAAATTTGAACTCATGTCCTCCTGACTTCAGGGGTGGTGCTCTATCCACTGCACCACTAGCTGTCCCTCCTTCACCTTTTGAAGGATGAAATTGTCATTAAAGGAAATAAAAAAGATATTACTTCTTGATAGTTATTATCATTTTGGCAGAGAGATAATTCCAGCAAATGTCTGAATAACTGAAGTTCTTCACTTTCATCACTATTTATTATCTGTTTCTTAAAACTCCTCATCTTTCTAACAAGGTGCTCTATGTTATATTCTCATAACAGAATTTCTTGTTTCTCTCTTCAGTGATCTCCACCTAATTTCTCTCCACCATGTTCTCTCCCAGGGCTTCCTGAATCAGAAAATATACATATGTCCTCAAATGTATTAATGCACAGAGAATAGTTAACAAAATGAGCTTAAAATTGTCACAAAAGAAAAAATACAATCTCAAGCATATAACTGAGAACTGATAGATTGGAACATATGACCAGGGTTTAGTAATTGAAAAGACTATCTTGTTAAAAAAAAAAAAATCTACTAAGATAGAATAAGTATACTTTATGTTATTCCATTCCATTCCCAAACTCATAAAATTAAAGCCACGATACTCAGTGAAGAATATCTGAAGGAAAAGAATAAAATAAAAATTATATTCCTGTAGAATATTACTATCTACCAAGGAACTAAAAGTATAAATACAATATTTGCCCTATGAGGGGAACTTCATATAGTCAAAATATCTTTTGAAATTCTACTTCTGCTTTAAAAAAAGGGGAGGGCACTGGATTGTTTTTCTGATATTTTATCTCTAATGTAGCTGAACTGTTACTGTGGATTTAATTTTTTCCAACAAACAAAAATGGGATGATGTAAAAATGATAGGAATCTCAGAAAGAAAGTACCTCAAAATTCCTAATAGTGAAGGAAAGCAAATCTGGACATTGTCAGATATATATAAGGAAAATGTCCCCTCAAAAAAGTAAGTAAATAAATTTAGATAAAATGCCCTCCCAAATAAGTAAGTTTAGAGTCAAATTTAGGAAATTTTGAGCAAAGAGAAAAGAGTTTACAAAACTAAAGTATTAATATAAACTGAAAGATCCCAATAAAAAGAAAAAAAGAGGTATGTAAAAGCAATTTGAAGTCACAATTTCTCAAATAAAATACAGTCTAATTTCTTCCTTGTTTTTAATCCTGGATCCAGCTTATTTTCCATCTGTAGTAGCTGTTCAAAATACAGATCTATCTATAGATACATAAATATACATACATATACATATATCTATCTATATGTGTGTAGAGGGAGAGATAACAAGATCACTATAGATATAGATACATACATATATCTATCTATCTACATGGAAAGAGAGAGAGAGAGAGAGAGAGAGAGAGAGAGAGAGAGAGAGAGAGAGAACAAGATCACTATATAGATATGGACTATTTTAATGGGCTGCTCTTCCAGTCATTTTGTCAAAATTTAAGCAATCTGCTTTTCAACAATTTTGTTTCCATGTGGCAGTCTAATGTAACCTAATTCATATTACCACAAATTTCATTGAACCCTCTAATGTATTTGGATTCTGTGCATTGAGTATAGTCTTATAGGTAACTGTAAAGATTTGGAAAAAACTCACAATTGATAAACAATTTTTTTTGTTTGGCCTGTATATAGCACATCTAAAACATTCACAGTTGCCTCAGGTATATATAATCTACTGGATTAGTACTGTGCTTATAGTCAATACACAGCAAATTAACAAAATTACTTTCCAAGTTCCATTCATCAAAAGTTTGGTATAATCCTATTGTTTGTGAGGAAGAAATCTTGTCTGAAAAAAGCTTCATGATTATGTTTTATTCTAGTGCAACCCCAATTTCAACAATCTATATCACAAATATTTAGGTATTATATTGTTGCTATTGTATTTTTAAGAGAGAGAATAAAATCTTAGAAAGCTATAGCTAATTGTCATCAATAAATAAGTACATATCTAGTGCCTACTATTATCAGGCGGTATAGCAAGTTCTAGAGATAGGAATATAAAGAACGAAACATTTATTATTTCCAAATAGTTTATATTTCAATAATATATTCCAATGTTATATTTCAACAATACAAAATATATTTCAACTACTACAAGGATGACCCAAAAGTCTTAATGAGTTTTCAATCATAATTTTACAAACAAAAATAAAAACAACATAGAGTTAATCAATACCAATCTATACAAAGGTGCTAAAGACAAGAGAAGAAGGATATCCCAGGTATGTGGGATGGCAAATACTAAGGTACAAAGCAAGAAATCAGTTTGGCTATATACCAAAACAAGAGTGGTGAGTGTTAGCCAAAAAGGCTGGAAAGATAGGTTGGAGACATGCTCCCAGGGTTTTTATATTTTATCCTAGAGGCACTAGGAAACCACTAGATTGACAAAATAGGAAATGACAGAATTGACAAAAATAGGAACATGATCAGTTGTGTGCTTAAGGAAAATTACTTTAGAAGCAATGTGTAAATTGATCTGGAGTGATAGGAGACGAAGTAAAGAGATCAATTAAGCTGTTGCAATAATCTAGAGAGAATTAATTAAGCATCATGGCTAAGAAAGACTGTGAGGTAGAAATTAAGAGCTTAACAGAACTTATTTTCTAAAAGACAGAATTAACTGTCCCAGAGACAGAGTCTGGAGAGAAACTTGAAGAAAACTGAGTTTTTAACTCATTCTATGGAAAAGACATCTTAAGAAAAGAAATTAAGAAAACCGATTACCTGCTGAACTACAATTCCATTGTTTATTAAAGAGTTAGTCACTTATTAGAAGCGAAACTGCTTCTGACTTTTCTCACAGATGATACACTGTTGAAATATATGTATAATTTGCATTATCTGTTACTGTTCATAAAGTATATAGCTAGTAACACTGATATTTCTCTAAGCCTATGAAACCAGGATTTGATACTGAAAAAAAGAAATAAAGCATATGGGAGAAAAAGTTTACTCTGGTTTTTATAAATAGGCTAGAAACTCAGAATTCATTAAGGTTGTGACTTCTCAAACCCTTCCAAAATAGGAATTATACTCCTGAGAAAAGGAATTTCAGCTGTCACTATGATCTAGAATACTAAAAACTCAAGAAAGGTATAAAACTCAATGAACTAACAGAAAGCCAATAATCCTTAATCCCTAATTCCTGTGCTCCCTCCTCTCCCCATAACCCTGGCAGCAGAGCTGCACAAACCAACCCACTCCCTCTCTTGCAAAAGAATTCTGCACCAGATCTCACTCCCTTCCTCTCAATCTCATTGAGATCCAAAAGGTAAAAGTGTGCACAGACTGTGAAAACAGCATGGCCGTGGTCCCTGTTGCTGAAGCAGAAAAATGACAAAAGAGAGAACAAAGAGCAGAGCATATGTGTCTGAAATTGTGTGGCACTGCCCTAAGCTTGAGGCAAAAAGTCGAACATCTGGCTGGAAGCAGTTTGGTCCTCAGAAGTAAATTGGGGCAGAGACTAAGGTTGATGAACTGTGAACTGCTAGTGCAGAAGAGCCTGACAGGCCCAAGGGAAACCACCATCAAAGGGAAGGGAGTCAATAAGAAAGTAAGCAACAGGAAAATAAGGAAATAAGACTGAAAAAGTAGTACCCAAGAGGTAGAAAAGCCACAGACCTTGAGTATAAAGCAAATAAACCAATAGAGAAGATATTAATAACAAAAGATAAAATGGCCTCCTCAAAAAGGTTCAAGGAATAAGTATTGCAAGACAGGAAAATGAATGAAATAACTGATGAGGAAAAGGACCCAGTAGATTCTTTAAAGTTGGAAACTACCCATAGCAGGATATTCAGGAATGGTTTAAAAAGAGAAATAAGAATTGTGAAAGCAGAAGTTATGGCCTACAAAGCAGAAATAATTGGCAGAATAGGAAAACTTGAATCTATGGACAGAAATTATCATCAAACAAACAAAATAGAGAATGACTGGGAATTTAAATACACCAAAGTGAAGGTCAATCTAGATGAAGAAAAGAAAAATTAGTAACATTAAAAGAAAATATGATCTCTGTGGAGGGTAGGAATGCTGAAAAGATATACTTATGGCTCAGTATGAGTGATTTAATCCTACAACAAGGTATTAACTCAGTGGAATTGATGAGGCAATGATTATCTAGTTTACATATACTTGGTACTTAGCATGGTGATGTAATAGTTCTACAATTGATGTAATTATAATAGGTTATTTAAACTCAGGATAAAGTCAATCACAGAGATTCCATCTTTGATCAGCCAAAAAGATGGCTCTCCTGCTTCCTGCACTTTGGGAGAGACTGGATCAGACTGGGAGACTGAAGGAAACAGAAGAATCACCAAGAGGCTGATCAAAGATGGAATCTCTTCTTCCAGTCCTTGTTGGTCCTTATATACTCTATTACAAGTACATCATTATAGGTGTCAATCTTGTAGAATAGGTGTCAACTTGTAGAATTATACTAAGTACTAAGTACAAGTAAACTAGAGAGTCATAATCTTAATTCCACTGAGTTAACACTTTGTTTTAGGATTAAATAAATTATACTGAACTAGAGAACTATTAATCACCATGTTAAACTAGATAACCACTCTCCTATCAATTCCACTAAATTAACACCTTTCTCCAGAGTTCTGGCCCATTAGATCTCCACACAAATAAAACACATTGCTCTCAAAGACAGAAGGTGTAATGACAATATAAAGATTATAGAACCCCCAAAGAAAAATCCTGTCAAAAAAACTTCAATACCACAATGGAAGAAATGCTGCAAAAGAATTACCCAGAAAGTTGTACATATAGAAAACAAAATGTCCATCAAAAGAATACAAAGATCACCTAAAAAGGGGGAAAAAAACCCCACAAGGCTATAAACTTTAAGACCTCTATTAGTTAAATTTAATACTCCCATTGAAGAACAACAAAGACTTCTGCACACTCAAATTCTTCTATTGCACAAAAATTTCAAAGGGGAATGAAACAGTGTGTTCTGAAGAGTCCATGGTGACCTACACTACAAATCTCTTAACTATAAATGAAAAAAAGACATCCAATAAAAAGAAGAATTTTAAACATTCCAAGGAAGAAAAGTAGACATAGAGACTGCTTCTCAAAAACCCCAAGGACAATGGCAAAATTAAGAATAACAACAACAGAGAGACCATTAAGAGAATTCTTTCTAAGTCTACACAAGGAAATAAGGATGAAAGCAGATCACACAAAAGTGAAAGTTAGAGAAACAGGTCTTAAAATATCATGGATCAAACATAACAGCATCCCAACTACAAGTAAATCAATATTTTGGGGAGACTAAATTATAAGAAAAGAATAATTCCCCCAGGAAAGAACATAAAAGGGATGTGGGATGAAGAAGAAAAGGAAATATGTGATGTACCCTAATTAATTCAAAGGCCAACAGTGAAAAGTGATAGTTTCTCAGAAAGAAGCTACCATACCAACAGGAGAATGGACAAGGAGACAAGAAGAGAAAGGGGAAACTGATTTAATAATAGGAAGAAGTACTAGGAATAATAGGAAGAGTATTACTTTAAAACCACCCTAGATATGAAAAGAGATATTCTAAAATGGGATAAAAGAACCTTACAATGATAATGGTCCACAATCAGTGACATAAAATCCCACCATAGAGCTATATCCTCTTTATAACTTGAAAAAAATTGCTATTTTTAAGAATAAGACACAATAAGAGGTAAAAAGGAGCTCGGGCACACCAAGATCTACAAGGCAACAAAAAAACTTATATAAAGTTAGAAGGGCATCCAAAATTAATATCACAAAAATTTTAATTTCATGAACATTACAGAAAATAAAGAAGGCCTACTTAAGTATAAGGGACATGAATCAAAGAATTAAAAAAAAACACAATAAATAGAAGGAAACATAAACAATGAAGAGAATGAGGTAAAGATTTTTTTTAAAGGCAAAGAAAATGAAATTTTAAAAACTAAGCACACAGGTTGAAGGGGAGAACAAAATTTACCCTTGACTACATAAGTGAAATGAAAAGAGGAAAAGAATTAAATAATTATATAAAAGTAAGATAGAAAATGGAACCAATAAGCAAAACTCTAAAACCAAGCAAAGAGATTTTAAAAAATGAGAAGGAGAAGAGTAGAGGGTAGAAAGAAGAGAGTCATTAGGAACGGAGTTTGTCTTAAAATAGATTTAGCTAAAATAACTAAAAAAGGCACAGTACTTTATTTAGGTGGGGGGGGAGTGGGAAGGGAAAGAAGAGCAGGAATCCCATTTTAGGAGGAAAAAAATCTCAATATTAGAAGTAAACAGGAAAATATTACTCCAACTCTCATAACTTTTAATGTGAATGGACTAAACAATCCAATAAAATTTCAAAAAGTAAAACTGAATAAGAATGCAAAATTCTGCAATATGTTGTTTACTTAGAAAAATACCTACAAAAACAAATATGTACACAGAATAAAATGAGAAACTTGAAAAAAAATTTACAATGCAACAAGTGAATCTAAAAAATCAGGAGTTGTAATCATGCCAACAGACAAAGCAAAAGCAAATATTCAAAACCTAAAAATGGAATAAACCACAAAACTACATTATGCTGAAAGGAACTATGAAAAATTAACAAATACTGACATTAAATGTATGTTACAAATGCCTTAGCATCCAAATTCAAAAAAGGAATGTTAACTAAACTATAAGAAAACAGAGACAATAACAAAATAATGATAGGAGACTTCAATGTCCCTCTCAGTTTGGGATAAATCAAATAGAAAGATAAATAAAGAAGAAAATAAAGAATTGAATAAGTTGCTGGAGAAACCAGAGCAATAAAACTAATACTGTCTTCTAAATAGAACTATAAAGTATTACATGTAATTTTCACAAAAAATGGCTGGATATTAGTGGATAGAGAAACCAATGTAAAAAAAGCAGACAAAGATTATAGATTCCAACATGATAAAAACAGTAAACAGTTCAAAGACCACAAACAAAAGACAGAAACTGAAATGAAGATTTAACAATGAAATACTAAATAATGAGTGGGTTAAAAAATATGGAAATAATAATTGTGAAACCAAGGTGAGAAAATAAATAATGAATCACATAGTGAACTAGGCTGAGACTGGGGGAGAGATTAATGTATTTGTCTCTAAGAACAAGAAAAAGATATTATTGAGTTCTTAAAGACTATTATTATAAATATTTTATAGATATGGGAAAACAAATATAAGTAACTGTTAATGTCTTTATGTTTGCTCTTTGTTTTTAATAAAATAATAACATGATATTTTCCATTCTTTTAGAATCTTCCTAAGATAATATGAGGCTTGGTCTTCAATTGCTTTTCAAATTACATTGCCTTAAGCATAGATGACTTATTTATATAGATGAGGGGTTGTAGATTGTTTAATAACCACTGATTCTTACCATCAGGCCCCCTTTATATGATTAGAAAAGCACAAGGAGGTCAAAAATGACTGTGGATCATTTTGGTTTTGTCTATTTCCTACGATTCCTGGAACTTCCTAGAAATAAAATGTCATTAGGCCCATTCTAAAACCTTTTGTAGCTAAGTAAAATGTCCTATGGTTCCAAATTCTTCAATCAATCAATAAATATATATTAAGTGCTAATGTGCCAAGAAGTGTGCGAAGTGCTGGGCATATAAAAATGGGCAAAGATAGGCTTTATTCTCAAGGACCTTGAATTTATTGAAGGATACAAGAAGCAAACAAAATCTATAAAGCTATAAACAAGATAAATAAGAAGTAATTAAGAGAGAAGGCATTAAAATTAAAAGAGGAAAGACTTCCTGAGGAAGATGAAATTTTATTTAGGACTTAAAGGAAGCCAAGGAAGGTAACTGGCAGAGATAAGAAGAAAGAGCATTCTAGGCATGGGGGACTATAGTGTTCTCATTGGTTTTCTGGAGGTCTTGGGGCAGCCTTCGTTTCAGTAGAGTCATCACTACAAGAATAGCAAGATGTTAAAGTCCAAATTCTTTATTATCTCCTTCAAAGTCTTGTCTCCTAGCCTAGGGCCCAGAATGAGGTCCTCCGGAATGTGTCTTGGTTTCTCTGTGGGGAAGGCAGGAGGACCAATACCACGGTCTCTGTCTTGAAGTCTGTCTTAGTCTGAGAGCCTGTGCTCCAGCCTCCAGTCTTCTGTCTTCTCCGAGTCTGTCTCTGAGCCCTTCTGAGTCTCTCTCTAAGCCTGGAGCCATGGAATGTCTGACTGTCTGTCTGTATGTCTCTCTGTGTCCTTGTTGGCTTCTTATATACTCTTATTATAATTACATCATCGTGTTAATCTTGTAGAACTATATTAAATACTAAGTTCATGTACTAAACTAGAGAACTATTAATCATCATGCTAAACTAGATAACCATTGTCTCATCATTTCTACTTAGTACCTTGTAAGGATGCTTGTTTCAAGTTCAGAGTTCTGGCCCATAACAATCAGAGAGACTAAGGCAGGAAAGGTAGATTTGAGAACAGTCAGCACGAAGATGGTAATTGAATCCATGGGAGCTAATGAGATCACCAAGTGAAGTATTACAGAAAAAGAAGTAAAGAAGGCCCAGAATAGAGCTCTGGGGGGACATCTATAATTGGAAGGCATGATCTGGATAAGGACCCAGCAAAGAAGACTGAGAAGAAATAGTCAGAAGGTGGGAGGAGAAGCAAGATAGAGTGGTACCCTAAAAAATTTAACAGGAAGAAAGTATCAAGGAGGGGAAGAGAAATCGAGGAAAAAAGGGACTGATAGCCACTGGAGTTGGCACATGGGAAACCAATGTGAACTTTGAAGACAGGACATCTGGCCAAATGATGAACTTCAAAGTCAGACTGTAAGGATTAAGAAGTGAATAAGAGAAGAGAGAGCACTGACACTATTGCAGAAGCCTTTTCAAGGAGGTTAGCCATGAGGCAGAAGAGATGCAGAACAGTAGCATAGATGGAAGAAGCAGGTGAGGGATTTCTCAGGATGGAAGAAATATGGGCATATGTATAGACAGGTATAGAAAAACTGCCTAACAACAGTGAGGGTCGAATTGAGGTTGTCTAGTATAAATTTATAATGGACTTAGAACACTTGTAGGATTGTTTTCCATCTTAATTCATCAGGATGTATGTAGGAGTGAAGGTGAAGAAGGGGAGTATCCAAGCTAAAGATTGTAGGGCTAACTGGGCAAAATGAGCGGTATAGAACTTAAATGGTATTAGGTATGATTCTGGTCAAGTCACTTAAACTTTCAGTGCCTCAATTGCCTTCCTTACCAGTAAAATCAGACTGAATTTGATATCCTCCAAAATCTCTTTCAGTTCCAAATTGGGAGAACTAAATCTAGTATTCAAGATTATAGATTTATGATTCCACGTAGTTCTTTGGTGGAAGTTTATCAGTTACATTAGAAAAACAGGTAGAACAAGGAAGAGATGGACCTGCTTCTGCTTCTTCTTCTTTTTTTAATGGTTTTTATTTACCAGATATATGCATGAGTAATTTTACAACACTGACAATTGCCAAACCTTTTGTTCTAATTTTTCCCCTCCTTCCTCCCCCCCAGATAGCAGGTTGACCAATACACGTTAAATATGTTAAAGTATAAATTAAATACAATATATGTATATATGATGGACATGCTTCTTAAGGAAGGTAATAAAATACCTTCCTTAAGATGACAGAAAAAAAGAGAAATATTCAATTCCCATTTGGGGTTATCTTTTTTATTAAAAGGAGAACAATTTTCAATTTAAATTAGAATAATAATAGAACAAATATTGACAAGAGGGAAGACAAAAAGAGATTAGGCAGTAATCTTTAAAGAAGCTGTAGAAAGTATTTAATTACTGGCAATAGAAAAATGTTACCTTCATTTTGAAAAACAGAAAAACTTATTTTTTGAAAGAACAGTACACTATTGCTTAGAGGTAATGCCAGCAAAATTCAAGAACATAATCTTAAACAAATGGTCTGTGAACACTTTCTTAAAAGCAGTGAAGAAAAGGTAGGTGTCTATGGGTGTAGAATATTGTCCATACTGTTGGTTAACTAATTTTGTTAAACTGCTTTTTTTTTCTTTTCCCTTTTTTAAATGTTCATTACAAAGAATGGCCCATTTGACATGGAAGTTTAAATATAGAGATAAATGTGATATTTAAAAGGTACCTATAAAAATGGTATTTTTGAAATATTTAAAGCAATGATCATTAGAGCTATTATAGGTTCACTAATAAAATCTCATTGATCTAAGCACACTCCCCCTTGGGAATGCAATAAACATAATTTATATTGCGTTTATAAAACATTTGACAAAAACTCTTGTGATATACCTGTGATAAAGATGGAAAATCATAGGCTACTAAGATGGATGAACTAGAGTAGCCAAATGGTTTAATGTATCTTCATAAATTTAAAGAGAAATTGAACAGTTTGCTCTGAGGCTTTATTCTTGGCGCTATCTAATTCAGCATTGTAGAATCAATAACTTGAAGACACAGAAGGCATAATCAAGTTTTCAGATGGTAAAATTTTGAGAGGGATTGTTAAGATGAGTTAAGAATCCAGAACATAACATGTATAGCAAAATAATGTGATATTCAGATAAGAATCCTCTCTAAATCAATCCAATCATCAGAAGTTTGGTTCTACTTATGCAATAAAAAAATCATATTTATAAAATTATATAATTTCAATGAAGTCAATTTAGTGACAATATATTATGTTTCTAAGACCACTAATGATAGAATTAAGTATCAAATATTGCCCCTGCTCTCATAAAACTCAGACTAATAAAATGGGGGGAAGGGGGGAAATAACAGACACAAAAAGAAAAACTAAGAACTAAACTATTTATTAATAATTTTAAGTATAAAGGAAACTGATGAAAGGAAGAGCTCAATTTGAACTAGACAACTCAGATGAGCTCATGGAGAAAAGGTTCCCTATGACAGGTACAATTTGGATAAGTAGGAAAAAAGAGGGAAGGGCATTCCAGAAGGAATGATTAGTCCACAGGTATGGAAGCAGCTAAGTCAGTCAGTCAATAAACATCTATTAAATACCTACTATGTGCAGGTACTAGGCAAAGCACAAGAACAGTAAAAGGGGCAAAAGATGTCCTGTATCATGGGATTGGGGAATTGAATGATAGGGAGTCATGAGAAATAAGATTAGACAGTCAAGAATAGATAAGACTATAAAGAGCTTTGAATTCCAGATTGAGCAACTTTTTAATAGTTAATAAAAAACTGCTGTAGGTTCTTGAGCTGAAGCATAAAGTTGATCATTTAATTGTGTTAGTCTTGGGTATATGTACACAAAATGGATCAAAGTTAAAAAGAACCTACTGGCAGGAAAGGCAATTGGGCTAATAGAATAATAATATCTCACCTTTATATTGTGCTATTTTTTCTTCACATAAACCCCATAGGTTAAATACTATAGGGCAAGTATTCTCCCCATTTTATACAAGAGGAAACAAAATCAAGAAGGTGAAATAGTTTGCTTAAGTTCACATTTGTTATTTAGTGAAGGAATAAGAATTTTTAACTCAGGTCTTCTGACTCTGAACCCAGCACTTACAACAAAAAGTTTTGGCAGGTGAAAAGAGGAAAGGAAGAAACAAATCTAGAAGATACTGTCAGAGAGAAAAGGCAGAACTTGGTAAAAGACTGGATATAGGAAATGAAGGAAAAGGAAAAGGATGAGGCAGTGTTAAGTAAGGTTTCTAGAGTGGTAAACTGGAACAGCATCATGCTGATATTCCACTTCATAAATTGAGTGGTTGGAAAAGACCAGTTTTGAGGTTTAAAAAAAAAAAAAAACTATTTTGAACATTCTGAGTTTTAAATGATACTATAACATTCAAAGTAGATGAATTCTCTTGGCATTTAAGTCAGGCTACCTGGAGAAATCCATCCATATAGAAGTGATGTTTGAAGTCATGAGAATAAACATGACTGAGGACATGAACAGAAAGAAAAATAACAGAAAACTGCACAATATCTTTAATGGGTTCAGAGTTGTATGAAGGAATGAGAAGAGAAAAAGGGGAGATAAAGAAGAAAAGGAATGAGATTAGTAGGGGAATAATTAAAGGAAAAAAAAAAAAAAAAACCCAGGGGAAGCAAATGGAATAACATTCTGTGAATGGAGGAAAATTCTTATCTAAACAAAAGATAAAATTGGTTACAGAAGATAAAATTTCAATTACATAAAAATTGAAAAGCATTTCCAAGAGCAAAGTTAATGCAGCTCAAATTATGAGGAAAACAGTTAATCAGGAAAAAAATCGTTGTAACAAATTTCTCTAATAGATAGTTGACATCTAAGAAATGTAAGGCATTAATACAAACATGTAAGAATAAGAGCCATTTCCCAAGAGGTAAGTGCTCAAAGCATATGAACAGTTTTCAAATGAAGAGATGAAATTTATTAAAGAATGGAACAACATAATGACTACAATAATTAAAGGAAAACAAACTTTGAAAGATTACCCAAATAACTAATGATATGACCAATTATGACTTCATGGAGCACTTTATCTACATCTTGGTAAAGAAGTGATGAGCTGAAGGGTCGGAAAGAGACAAATTTTCAGACATCCCCAATTAATTATTCTTTCTTTATACTTTTTGTTTAAAAGGAGAGCTTCTGAGGACGTGACTTTGGGAGTTAAAATGTAGTGATAGTGAAACATGGCAAAAAAAAAAAAAGAATGAAAAAAAAAAGAACATTATTAAAATACTGAAAAAAATGCACAAAAGCAAACAAAAAATTTCAGAAGGGGACATACATATAGGACAATTGCTGTATTAAATTCAATAAACATTTTACTTAAGTTCAGTTTTATCTACAATATTCCTTGTTCTTCTTTGTATACTTAAGTGTTCAAATTTTTAAATGACTAAGTTCACAATAAAAAATATTTTTAAAAAACTGTCAGAGAAGCCCAAAAAAAAAAAAAAAAAGAATTTCAGGAAGCAAGTAATCAACACATATGTTACAGAAGAGTCCAGCCACTAGTTTTTATTAGAATTAAATCACTAGTAATCTTTAAGAAACCAGTTTCAAACAACATAAATTAAAATATCATTAAATGAAATCCAAATTTTGAGAAACAAAAATGAATAAAAGTCCCAGAGAACATACCTTCCTTATCTTAGCAGAAAAGGAGGGTACATTAGAGCAAAATATTATATGTGTGTATGTGTGTGTGTGTGTGTGTGTGTGTGTGTAGTCAGTCATGATCACCATATGAAGTATTTTGCTTAAAAATATATTTAACTATTTTTCTTTGTAACAAAAAGGAAGCAGAGGGAGAAAAAGAGAGGTGTTTTTTAAAATATATTTATTGATGCTCTTTTTTTTGGTATATCACTATCTCTTCCCAATGATGCTTCCAATCTTCCATAGAATCCTCCCTTGTAAATAATCACAGTATAACAAAACAAATCAATGAATTGATTATTTCTGAAAATGTATGCCTCATTCTAAACCTACAATCTACAACTACCTGTCTTCTCAGAGGCAAGAGGAATATGTCACATAGTAGAGCAGATAGGATAATAGTACCAGAAATTATAATAATGAACAAAAATCACTAATAAAGCTTTTTTTTAAAGAGTGGTATTTTCAATAGAGTAATAAGAATAGAACCTGGCTAGTGAATAAGGCAGAAACTAGAAAGAGCAAGGAGTATAGTTACAGAAAGTCTGACATCAATATACATTTAGAAAAAAGGCTAGATGATGGCCAGAAAAACACTGGTTTCTTAAAGGTTAGATGATGGCTAGCAAAAAGTTTTGGATCTTCTAGCAAGTCAGAAGACAGAACTATGGCAAGGGAAAGACAGGAATTACTAGTGAAGGAAAGAAAAAATTTGGAAACAAGTTCTCTAAAGAGATCAATGAACAAATCCAAAGATCAGGGGAAAAGATTATCTTTAGAGAAAATTAGGCATTCTCTTTTGTGGCTGAAGGAAAGGAAAATTGGTTAAATGTATGAAACGGATGATTTGTGAACAATTAGTAATGGAGCTCACAAAGATGATCTTAATTTTCATACAGTAGTAAAGTCATCTAAAGTCATCCACTAAGAATTAAAAACTTTTCTACCAATACAAATGCTTCTATCCATGTTTGTCCTCCAATCCATTTATACTCCTCCTTCTACTCTACTAAATCAAAGTCCATCTAAGAATTGTCTGTCTTCTAATATGAACATTCCCATACATATTGTGCAGCTACTGTTGCTAATCTTTTTTATGTTCCATTTTTCATCATCTGAATCAAATATTTTCATTTCAAAGACCTATGCTACTCCCCCCCCACACCTTATCTATATTAACTCTTATCCTTGCTCACCATCAACATTTATTGCTGTAACACCAACGTCCACCAGTGAACGTCAAGGACCCTTGACTGAAAAATGTACTGTGACAAATGTAGAAACTTACAAATACGATTATTATGCTGCTCTCAGAACTATTCACCTATTTATCTGGTAATACATGTTAAGAGTTATAAAACTCATATTTTTGATCCTCTAATAAAGCTAAGATATTCGTAAATGTTTATCTATACAAAAATTTTCATAGTGTATTTATTATTTGCAATAGTTGAAAAACAACAAACAACACCTATCAATTGGGGAATGGCAACACAAATTGTGATCAATGTATTATTGTTTCATGAAATGACAAATAAAAGTAAATTTATAGAAAGATTTATATAAAATGATATAAGAGCAAGGCAAATCCTATCAGAACAATGACTATGGCAAAGGAAAAAAAAAAGCAAAAGTCATGTACATACACAATGATCAATTCAGAAGGGAGTACAGAACAAGTAAAACGAAATCTTTACTTCTTTGTTGGAGTTTGGGCTTCCTTCCCCTTTTATTGAACCATATGTAGTTTGGACTGTAATTGTACCTCATTTCAATGAATCACAAACCACAACTCCAGTGGAACAATAAATGAAAAATGATAGCTGAATTACCCTTGAAAGAAGGGTGACAGACTCAAAGAACAGAATGAAACCTATATTTTCAATCACAGTCAATATATTTATTTGGCTTGATTGTGTACTTGTTAAAAGGACTTTATTTTTTTTTTCCTTTTTTCTGGGATGGGGTATTTAAGGAAAGGTGGGGTAACAACAGTATTATTTGATGTGGGGAGGGACAAAGGGAAGAAGGAGAAAGGGAAAAAAAGGGAGGAAAAAAGAGGGAAGGAAGAAGGAAGGGAGAGAGGGAGGAAGGGAGGGAGGAAGGAAGGGAGGAAGGGAGGAAGAGAGGGAGGAAGGGAGGAAGGGAGGAAGGGAGGAAGGGAGGAAGGGAGGAAGGGAGGAAGGGAGGAAAGGAGGAAGGGAAGGAGGGAAGGAGGGAGGGAGGGAGGAAGGGAGGAAGGGAGGAAGGAAGGAAGGAAAGAAGGGAGGGAGGGAGGAAGGGAGGAAGGGAGGAAGGAAAGAAGGGAGGAAGGAAGGAAGGAAGGAAGGAAGGGAGGAAGGGCTGAATATAATATAGAGTCATTACTTCATGTAAAATCTTCATCTGTTCTGCTTTAGATATAGTTTTCTATATCTACTGCCAGTTTAGTGGTCACCACAACTTCCAAGAATTTTCCATTTCTGAATTATTATCATTTATTTATAAATAAGCATTCATAAAATGCAAACTACATGCCAGACATTTTTATTGGGTACTGTGGAAAACACTTGCAACTAGAGGGATCAGGAAAGGATTCACATCCAAATGGTAGCACTACAGCCAACACAGAATGAAAGAACTAGGAGATTAAAGTAAGGAGAGAGGACATTTCAAGTATACAATAGTCTGGGCAAAGGCAAGGAAGGAGTCAGGAGATGGGAGTGTTATGTTTAAGGAAAAACAAGAGGGGCTGGCTTAACTGGATTATGAAGTATATGAAGAGGGGTAACATATATAAGACTGGGGATAGGTCAGAATCATATTGCAAAGGGCTTTGAATGCCAAAGAGTAGAGAAATTTATATTTTATTCTAATGGCAACAGAGAAGCCCTGAAGTTTATGAAGCATGGCAGTCATGTGGCCAGACCTGTGCTTTAGAAAAATAACTCTGGCAGCTGTGCAGATGGTAGACTGGAGTGGAGAGAGATGTGGCACCTAGAGGCCAATTAATAGGAGACTATTTCAACAACTAAGGTGAGAGGTCATTAAGGTCTGAACTAGAGTGCTAGTCATGTGGAAGGAAAAAAAAAAAAAAAAAAAAAAAAGGACAGACGTGGGAAATGTTGGAAGTAACAGAAGTGGCAAAATTTAGGAAAAGATTTGATATGTGGAAGGGGGGAAAGTGAGGAATCAAAACTGAGCCCATTCTTGATGTGTAGCGGTATCCTGAACAGAAAGAGAAAATTTCAAAGCAGGGGTTAGTTAGGGACAGAGGGACAGAGAATCAATCTCTGTAACATTTAGTTTGAATTATCCTGGAATATCTTGATATCTGTGGAATAATTTAAAACGTACAATTAGTAGTGATATGGGCTTGTATCTCAGGAAAGAGGATAGGGCTGAATATACAAATCTTAGCATAATATGCAAAGAGATCATAAGTGAATTCATAGGACTTTTATTATGTGAATTAATAAGAAAGTATATTATAATAATAATAATAATAATAAAGAAAATAGAACAGAAGCTTAGGTACATCCACATTTAGAAAGCACTATAGGGATAAAAAGTCAACAAAGAAGACTGACAAAGAACAATCAAAAAAGTTGAAGAAGAACCAGAAAAAAGAAACTTAATAAAAAAACCAAAGAGGAGAGAATATGCAGGAGAGAGTCATCAGCACTGTCAAATGCTGTAGAGCAGTCAAAAAGGATGAAAACTGGAAAAAAAGACCATTACATCTAGCCAATAAGATATGATATAACTTTGCAGATAGCAGTTTCAACTAAGTGATGAGATTGGAAAACAAAGTGTAAAGGGTTTAAAAGAGAGAAATAGGAGAGAAAAAATGCAATGAATATAGAAAGTGTTTTCTTAGAAAATTTGGCTGTGAAAAAAAGGAGAGATACAAGACAATACCTTGAGAAGATGATAAGGTCAAATGATGATTGAGATTTATTTTTAGTATCAAATAATGCTTTACTGCAAAATAGTAAAAATTCACTTATGTAGTTTATGTAGGCTATTAATAAAAAGTCAATGCTGCTATTATGTAAAGCATCCTGTTGCATGTAAGGAATATAAAAAAGATATTATCTCTGCTCAAGAAACCAACAAAGCATGCACATAACTTCTTTGAACCTCAGTTTCCTCATCTATAAATATGGAGATAATTAATACTTGAACTATCTAACACATTATTATGGGGAAAAAACTACAGAGATATGCTTTAACAAATGCTTATTGATTCATTAGTTGAAAAGTGGGTTATACTGTTTCAAAGTCCGATTCTTTTTGTACAGCAAAATAACTGTTTGGACATGTATACATATATTGTATTTAACTTATACTTTAACATAGTTAAAATGTATTGGTCAACCTGCCATCTTGGGGAAGGGGTGGGGAGAAGGAGGGGAAAAGTTGAAATAAAAGGTTCTGCAATTGTCAATGCTGGAAATTACCTATGCATAAAATTTTTGTAAAAGTTAATTAGCTAATTAATAAAAAAGAAAATAATAAATAAATAAATTTAATTTAAAAAAAAAGAAAAGTGGATTATTATACAGACAAGCAATAAAGGATGGCAGCACATTATATACCAGATGAACCCATCCTTTCTTGTGACTTTTCCACTTTTGTGCTTCTAAATGCAGATGTCATCCCTCTAATACTAACATACTACACCTCCTTCTCTTTGCACGTATACTTTCTGCAATGACCAACTCAAGTCTCACTTCCTCTGAAAATTCTTCCCTGAGAGTAACATGGAGAACAAATTAATGATAAGAGCACATGGATAACCTGAATTCAAATCCTAGCTCCAATATTTATTTTGTCACCAAGGAAAAATAAATTAGCCTCTCTATGCCTCAGAATCTATTTTTAAATGAGTGCAATAATAAATATATGCATTGCCTACACCACAAGGTTATTGTAAGGAAAAGACTTTAAATCTTAAAGTGTTATGAGTGTAAGGTATTACTATAAGGCAATGGATGCTTACAGGAATTCAGAGAAAGGAATTATCACTAAGATAACAAAGTTGGGCTCTGAAGAAAGGAGGGTCAATAAGCAATATGCAAAGAAAAGAAAGCTGGAAATTAGTAGCACAGGAATAATATTTACGGCAGAGGTTTCAAAGATTGCAAAGCATAAAAAAGTGGAGTGGTAGCCACAAACCAAGGTCAGATACACAAAATGGGGTCAGTGGAAGCTCTACTAAAAAAAAGAGAAACCAGCAGGCAATTTGAGAGACCATTACTATTAAAAGAGGTCCCCTTTTACTTTCCTCTTTGAGCCCTTGTGCCCACATACTCATCACTTCTCTATTTTACCCATTGTTTGGTACATCTGTTTCAAGATATGAATGGAAATAAGAGAATGGTAGTGGGGAAACTATTGGCCTTCATTGAAACGAACATTACTTTCCAATTTAACAACTTTAAAGTACTATAAACATTACCTTATCTTTATATTTTCTAAGTCTAAAAATCAAAACAATGGTACAAGTATCACAAATTAAAATATACAAGTTACTCTACCAAGAAAAGACATGAATTTTGAGTTTATTAATGTTCTTAGTATGAAAGCCTGTAAGTAATTGTCTTTTAAATGTAATCAACTCCTGATTACTATAAGTCTTCACTTTTCATTATCAACATTATTCTTCATTTCATAGTCTTTCCTAAGGCAATGTGACTGTTCTTTCATCAATTCATTAGGCCCCAATACTGCAGCCTCTTGGTTGAATAAATGGTTGTACCTCTTTTACACTGAGATCCTCCAACAGGGAGAAGATAACTACTCAGAAATTAAAAACAGATTTCTTCGAAAGGGACATAGGTCAGGGATTGGGGGAAAGAGGGAAATAAAGGACTGTGATTAGCAAGATCGTTCCCAAATTTATAAATTCATTGAGATTTCCTGCAAGGTGGTCATGTAACCCTCATGAAGGTTTCCACAATAAATAATTTACCATACTTGCATTAGAGGAGACAAATCTCTTTGTGACAATCCAAATAAATACTCTAATAATATAATATATATATGTTATTTTACACAGAAAATTTAAATAACAAAAACAAACTTTCCTTTAATTTCCTTTTTCTTCTCTTCCAAATTTTCTATTTCAAATTTAAAGAGTACCTATGACACCTTTTTTTTTAACCAACACATGATTCTCCTACTTAATACCTTGAGAAATTGCTACTAGATAGATACCTAATGTTACATTAAGATGTCTTAATAATCTATCCCTTGCGAAGGCTCTGCTAGTTGGCTAGCAAGAGTTAAATTCATAATAACTACATTAATCTGTTCTCACAGTATGCTATATTACTGTTGCTGCTATTAAATTTATTTATTGACAAAATCAAGCAAGTTTAGAGCAAGAAGAGATCTTGGATGTCATCTAATCTAACTCTCATTTTATACATAAAGGAAGTAAAGACTATATCTTTCTTATATTTGCAACAATTTCCTTCAGCTCCTTGATAAGATAGGAAAGGGTATTATGGTTTATTAGGTTAATATAAAAATGTACTGACATTCTTCAAACATATATCATCTGAGATTACCTTGTGTCACCTACTTATTGGTCTTATAAGAAGAGTTCATTTTTACACCAATGGCAGGTGTATTTTATGATGCTCATTCAATTTATTGCAATTATTTGCATTGGGGAAATTCTAAGAAATAGTATTTCTCTTGTGTAAAAATTTTACATGAATCTTCATTCACAAAGAATGACTCAGGTTATTTTTAATAGAGTACATACAATAACAATTAAGGAATAAATTAGTTAATATTCAAATACTTAAGTAATAAGAAAAAAAAATTAACCAAATTCCCTCTAATCTAGTATTTTTTCTAGCTTCTCTTATCAAATCTATTAATAGGGGTACAAGTTTACTTTTAAATATAAAATGTATCCCTAACCTAACTTGAAAAAAAATCCATCAAAAGGAGGACTTTAAATTAATTAAATACCCTCCTTCTGGAGAGGGCAGTTTTATTCAAAATAGAGAAGATGAGTTCTACCTCCTTCATTTCCATTTTGACAGGAATAATCAAGTCACTACTCATGTATTCCAAGACAAGTAAGGGGATTCCTTAAGGTGAAACATTTAACTGACTGATGCTCTAAACAACACCAAAGGTCAATGTTAATGGAAAAAAATACTGACTCAAGGGCTGGAGGTCCTAGGTTCCAGTTCTGCTTCTGACACGCATTACTAGTATAACTTTGAGCAACTCTCTGGCCCTTAAATCTCTGAAGGTTCCTTTCAATTATCAGTTTTTGATTCTATGAGCTGTGACCTTGCCATTTAACTGTAGGGTTCTAAAACTCGCTGCTCATAGTAATCCACAGCTACTAACCTGCCATAACAGAGAAGGAAATAAAACAAAGCTATTTGATTTGGGTTAAAATTGGAATGCATACTGTCATTAAGTAAAATCAAAATTCAAAATATACAAAAGTCAACAGAAGAGTTCTCATTTCACCTTTACTTCTAAAGACAAATAAGTTCAACAAGTCTTAATCTTAGTCCTGTTCCGTCCCTCTCCTCTCAATCTCGTTCAAAAAATGGAGGTAATGGAGACCTATCTTCCAAGACTATTTTAAGCACGTTTGCAAGTGACTTAAATTCACATTAAAGTATCTTAAAAAGATGAAAACCTAATTAATACAGCTGTTGTGTAAATATTAAAAGCCATATTTTTACTATAATAAATTGGATTATTTTATAAAATGATCCTTATTAGTTAAAATTTTATATGTAACAGTTTATTTGCAAATATACATTCTTATTCCAAGTAGGAATATTATTGCTATCTAAGCAGACAAGATCCTTTCATAACCCGAGGATACCTAATTATAATAGGAGGACCAAAAAAAAAAAAAAAAAAAAAAAAAGCATTGGGTTTAGGACCCTTGGGTTTGAACCTGATCTCTGCTTCTTATATACAAGTGTAACTTCAAATAAATCAAACATTTAACCTCAGCAGGATTCAGGAGTTCTTAATCTTTTTTGTATCTAGTGAAACATTTGAATAATTTCTCAGAATGTTTTTGAATGCATAAAATAAAACATATAAGATTAAAAAGGAATTATGCTGAACTCCAGTTGTTAAAAATGTTTAGAAAACAAGATCATGAACTGCAGGTTAAGAACTCCTGGCCTAAAAAAAAAATCATGTCTGAGGCCTTTCATTTCCAGTTCAAAAGCCTATGACCTTCTTAAATCAAAACTAGCTCCTCCTACTTTTCCCCTTCTATTTGACCCCAGAAGCCTTCCACCACAAGGAACTTAGAGAGGTCATCCAACCCTATCTCTCATTCCAGGCAATAAACTTCTATATGATACACCTATTATTGTTGAAGTAGAACTGCTTAGAAAAACATAATGAACTTATAAAATGTTGGCTTTTGTAAATTTCTTTAAATTGCTATCCAAATCTTAATACAAATTGAGTAACTATGTTTTTCCTTTATTAGGAAATTAAAGGGAAAGAGTTGGCAATAGGTAAGTTTGCTAAGTACCTAGCAACATGGAGGTGAAGTAAAAGTTGCAGAAATTTGAAACAGTTCAGAAGACAAACTCCAGTTGAATCCTCACTTAGGAAAGAGGCTAAGACTCCTCCATAGCCACTCCAACTACAGAAAATTTTAGATAAACCTGTAACTGCAGCATTTAAAAAAATTTATCCTTAGAACAATATTTAGAAAGATATCTGCTTATGAAGATCATTTAGAGGAGAGCCCTTAGAAAGTATATAGAAAATGACAAAGGAGGAAGGCATTAGTACTTGAATTATGGAGATATACAAATTGATTATACAAACTTATTTTGTTATGATGTTTTGAACAAGTTTGAATGCTTAAGAATTATCAAAAACAAAAAGAATCTTGGCTGCTACTAATTTTATTTTCTACATTGTTGTACATGATATGCTCTATTTTAAAGCTAAGACTCAGGCAGACTCAGTTCTACAATTCCTGCCTCAGACACTTGCTAGCTCTGTGATCCTGGGCAAGTCAACTTAATTTTTCTCAGCATCAGTTTTCTCAATCTGTAAAATGAAGGTGATTATAGTGGCTACATCTCAGGACTGAGAGGATCAAATGAGATAACCTATAAAGCGCTCAGTAAACTTTAAAGCATTCTATAAATGTTAGTTAAATTTAATCTTTCATTTCTTTCAGAGACAGAGTCATATAATTAAGGCTGAAGAAACCTTTAGTAATTATTTACTAAGACCCTAATTTTATAGTTAAAGATAAAGCAGTAAAATGACTTGTCTAGGGTCATAGAGGCAGTAAACAGTAAAACCTAGTTTTCTGATTCTAAATCCCATACTTTTATTTGCTATTATTTAGTTATAATGCATTTTAACTTAATAAACAGACTAAATTAACTATGAGTTGAGACAATGAATAACTCATTGTCCAACTAGAGGCCTATATCACATACTATATTTACATGTATATAGAAGGACAAGTTCAGACTTGTTTATGATCTAAGAGGCTGCTTTGAAGTAAAATTTAAAATTAACAGTATTAACTAACTAAAATCTAAGAACTAAATCGTTCATCTTTCAAAAAATTATCTGGGATTAAAAATTACCATTTTAAGAAATATTGTGGTCTTAAAAACGTCCAGTGAGAGAGCTGTAAATTTGCTGACCAAAAGGTATTTTTTAAATTAAGTTACATATTATACCTATACATTGATACTATTTCTTAGGGGGAGCCAGGGACAAGGAACTTCCTCTTTTTAACATAAATATCTTCTCTTATAGAACCAATGGAAATATAATCCTTAGGGAAAAACAGGCAGTCAATATTAAATGTAACCATTACTACTATTTAGTCTATAATTAATTAATATGAAAAGTAAAGTAATCTACAACTATACATATAATATGAAAAAGGAAGTAATTTTGCAAATAGGTTTTTTAAGACACAAAATTATGTGTTAATATGATTAAGAAATAGATAAAATTAAGTATATTAAGTATAAGATGTTTATTTCCTAAGTTTTCAGTACAGATGCTAAGAACTGATCTGTACTGCCTGTAGGTAAGAGAAATTTCACACATGTTAAAGTCAAAAGAGTTAAGTTATAAAGGTCATATGAATATGAAGCATCAAGAGAGAAGGGTTAATAACTCATATTAAAAAAGTAACACCACTATTCAAATAATTTTCATTGCTCTTAAAAATTCCATGTTGATTATTTTAATGATTATTTAATAGAAAAAGTGAAGATTCATTTATTGTACTCTCTTCCTAACTAAAAAGTATACATAATTTCACTTTTTAAAATACTCTATCTTAAAGGATCTTAGTAGCCATTTTGTCAACTTGGACATGATACCTCATCTAAATGTAATGAAAACATGGAAGCTTAATTCAATTGGATGGTGACTTCAGGGAAGCTAACTTATGCTATGCTGATAGAAGAAACATTAATTTTGTTAAAATCTTAACAGTAAAAACCATAAAGGCTAAGTATCTTCTTCAGCTATCTATTTGTGAATCCTACATTCTGAAAGTGTAAAGAAAAAAAAAAAAAAAATCTGTTTCTCTGACCCATTCCAGGTGAGTTGCAATATGACATCATGTGCAGATCCAAAAAAAATTTGGCATTAATTTACATTTCAATTTTTAAAAAATTTGTACTGCAAACAAAATACTAAACTGCCAACTACAGTATAATGTGAAACTATTAATTGACCTATTTCATATTATCAAGACAACCTGGATACATGTACCCTTCAGGAAAATAATGCAAATTACTACATAACAAATGTCAATTCTACTCTTCAAACTTAAGAACATGAAATTTCATTACCATTTTACAACAAATTTTATGCAAAGACCTAACTCTCTTCAGAAAAGTCTTTATAAAAGTTTCAAAATAAAATCTGAGGCTTTTTGGATAGTAAAATGATGGATCTGAAAAGATTTCTATCTTGATCTCAAGGATTTATTTAACAAAAACATCAGAATTCTATTTTTTTATGTTCTTAAAAAAGGGGACTCAAACAAAATTCTAAAGAATATTTTTCTGCTTTCCTTAAAAAGTGCTACATCAAAAAAAAAAAAAAAAAAAAAACCATAATGTGCAACCTCCACACGAATTCATTAAGACCAATGTCTAATCTCTCTGAAATAGGGATTTGCAACCAAAAGAGAGATTTTGGTATTATAGTAAGCACGCCTTATTTACACTTAAAAAGAAATAGGTTACCTACCTCAGCCATTCTACTTTATAATGAAAAGACCAACCTCAAAGAAAAGCTCATCTTAATACTAAATTATCGGACGTCATACACTAACCAAAAAATAACAACAAAAGGACATTGGATTTGACTTGATCTTGGTTTTGTATAGTAAAAGAAATACTAGTAAGCCTTTACTGGAAAGCAGGTTTCCATTCTCAAAAAAAAAAAAAAAAAAAAAAAAAAAAATCCCAGTCTGTCAGAATACACACAAATTAAAATGTCATGCTTTGGAGTAGTATTTTTTTTTTTTTTCAAAGGAAATGCAGAGAAATAATTCCTCTAGGAAGGCTTGGAATAAACAAGACAAAAACATCTAGAAGGAGTAGCTAAGTCAAGAGAGACAGACCCATACACAATCAGGTTTTACGCTGCATATTAATATTCTTACGCACAATGGTCTGTTTGGCGAAAATTCACAATACACTTCTTCCCCTCTCGCTGTGTGACTGCAAAAAGCAGTAAACACGCTTCCTACCCCCCCACACACATGCTAGCATCATGCAATCCACTTATTTTCTATCCTTGCGTTCCTCATACAACGTGAATATCACATAACTCGTTAATCTGCAGTCACAATGGGGGGTGAGGGGAGTTGTTTAGAGAGGCGAGCCAGGTTTACATGTTTCACGAGCACACGCCTCCAAAGGTCCTATAAATGTGCACCAGACTCAGGAAACCCACATGCAACGAATGCATCAGCAGCTCCTCCGCTCGCTCGCTCTGTCCCCTCCCCTCCAGCCCTTTGCAGCAGAAATGTGCCCGGACTTCTCCAGCCCTGCCATGGAGGATCCGCTTACCAGATGGAGTTCTTGATCTTGTGCTGCAGCGCGCGGGCCTCCGTCCCCGGCAGCCCGGGCACCAGGGCTGGCAGGGCCACCCCCGGGCTCGGAGAGCTGGGGGGCAGCTGCTGATGGGCATCGGGCTGCGGTGGTGGTGGTTGTTGTTGTTCCTCTGCCATAGCTGCTGGAGGGGTGGGAGGGAGGATGGGGGCGGGGGAAAGGGGAGGGGGAGAGAAGGGGAGGGGAAGGAGGAAGAGGAGGAGGGAGAAGGAGGAGGAGGAGGAAGAGGAAGGAAGGAAGCTGGATAAACTAGGCCTTTACCCCAGGGCTCGAGTGAATCGCTTTCTCCTGCTGCCCGGGGAACATCACCGGGGAGACCCAGAGGCTCCTCGCGGTGGGGGAGCCTCAGCGGGGTAGGGGCATCCCGGCTGCCTCAGCCCGCCGCCGCCGCCGCCGCCTCCCTTCAGGGGCCGGCCGGGGAGGGGGCGCTCGACGACGACGACGACTGGGGGAGGAGGGGGAGGGCAGAGGGGGTTGGGGCGGAGAAGAGAGCTCCCCAAGCCCGGGAAGAACGGCTCCGCGGGGACTTGGCCGCCTCGCTTTCCTTTGCCCTCACGTCTCCGGACTGCCCGGTTGCTGCAGCCCCTGGGTCGGCTGGGCGCCACTCTCCGCCCGCCCGCCTCCTTTTCTGACTAGCTCCCTGCCCTCCTGCCTCCAGCCTCCAGCCTCCAGCCTCCAGCCTCCTGCCTCCTGCCTCCTGCCTCCTGCCTCCTGCCTCCTGCCTCCTGCCCGCCGCTGCTGCTGCTGCCGCCGCCGCCGCCGCCGCGGCCGCCGCTGCCCTGCCAGCCCCGGAGGCAGCCCGAGTGCGCGCAGCCGCACTGCGGCCCGCCCGGCGCAGACAGCAAAACACCTACCGCTCAGACGGCGGCCACGGCGGGAGGGGAGGGGAGGAGTGCGCGCGTGTGTGCGTGTGTGTGTATGTGTGTGTGTGTGTGGTGTGTGTGTGTGAGCGCGCGTGCATCTGTGTGCATGGGCATGTGCCCCAGGGGGGGGGGGCTTGGCCAGGAGGGAGGCCTGGTCAAAGAGGGAGGGACGGGGGGGGGGAGGGGGGGGACGGTGGGCCAAGAGAGAGACTGAGGGCAGAACAGGTGGAGGAGGCGCAGGGGAAAGCCAGCACCCAAACTACATCAAAGACATCGGTTGTCTAATGAGACTTCTGCTCCTTGGGAGCCTCCACCGGCCCGGGTACAACAGGTAACGAGCACTCTATGCTCAGGAGCACCGAACCGGTGGAGAAGGGAAGAGTTCAGGCCTTTGACTTTGCAGAGGTTCCCAAAGAGGAGGAGCTACACTGTTACTCCCCGTCTGCTCTGAAAGTTGGCCTCCCGGAAACCTCGTGACAGAAAATCCTGCTAATCAATCAATAAGCATCTATTAATCCACTACTATGTTGCTAAGAACTGTGATGGAAGTTGGGGAGACAAATACAAGGGAGAAAGCCCCTTCCCCCCAATAGCTTGTGTTCCACTGCGGGATGAAACATGTTCACACAGGACAAGTAGATACAGCATGTCTGAATAAAATGCCTCTAAAATGGACATAGTATCAAAGTCCTCCACAATCCGGCCTCCTCCTGTACCTGTGCCTCCTTACATCCAGACCCTTCCAGAAACCTGCAGTGCCAAAAAGGCAGGTCTCGACATAGTGCCCCGCCGTGTTCTTGCTGCGACTTGGCTCACACTATTCTCTATATTTAAAATGTCCTTCTTCCTTCTCCCTTGCTGTTAAAGTTCAACTTAAGCAACCAGGAACCTTCCCAAATCTTGGAGACAGATTATTTCAACAACCATAACCACTGATGATAAGGATACATTTCCCCAAATTCCCCCCCTGTCTTTTCCTTATTAAGTGAGCCCAGGACCTGAAATAGACACTTTTTGTGCACCCATTTCTGTCTGCTAAAATCCTATACTTTTCTTAAAACTGCCACCAAATCAATTTGATAAACATACCAAGTGCATTTTATGTGTAGGATTCGTTGGGCCACGCCTGTGGATGCAGAAATAAAAATGACACAGTGCTTGCCTTAATCAGGGCTTATTATATGTGTGTGTGAAAATGTTACATGTATGCAATGTATGTACCTATTATACATGTTTATACACATGCACACAAAGTAATTTCAAGAAGGGGACTTTTCAATAGGGAGAAAAGAGTAACAGTCAAGGATATCCTGAAAGACCTCGGGTGTTACCTGAATAGTGTTCTATAGAAGCACTTTCTGTGTGCTGAAAGTACAAAGAAACCAATCCTTGTCTTCAAGGAGTTCCCTTTCTTTTCTTTTATATCTATCTATCATCTATCTATCTATATATATATATAAATATACATATATATACATATTTTAATAGTTTTTATTTACCAGATATTTGCATGGGTAATTTTATAACATTGACAATTGCCAAATCTTTTTTTCTAATTTTTCCCCTCCTTCTACACCCCCCAGATGGCAGGTTGACATGTTAAACATGTTAAAGTATAAATTAAATACAATATATGTATACATGTCCAAACAGTTGTTTTGCTGTACACAAAGAATTGGACTTTGAAATAGTGTACCATTAGCCTGTGAAGGAAATAAAAAATGCAGGCGGACAAAAATAGAGGGATTGGGAATTCTATGTAGTGGTTCATAGTCATCTCCCAGAGTTCTTTCGCTGAGTGTAGCTGGTTCAGTTCATTACTCTGCTCTATTGGAACTGATTTGGTTCATCTCATTGTTGAAAATGGCCACATCCATCAGACTTGATCATCATATAGTATTGTTGTAGAAGTATATAATGATCTCCTGGTCCTGTTCATTTCACTCAGCATCAGTTGATGTAAGTCTCTCCAAGCCTCTCTGTGTTCCTCTTGTTGGTCATTTCTTACAGAACAATAATATTCCATAATATTCATATACCATGATTTATTCAGCTAATAGGAGTTCCCTTTCTAATGGTGGAGCCAAGATGCAACACAATTATGTACCTACAAGACTTATGTAGATTCAACTGGAGGCAATCTCAGAGGAAAAACATCAGCAATGTGGGGGAAGGGGTGTGTCTACAAAGCCGTTTTACAGAAGATGGAAATTTAACTGTGATTTTAAGGAATCAGGCAGAGCTGAGATGGGAAAGCTTTCTAGACAGAGTGGACAGTCAATAAAATTGCAAAGTTCTAGGTACAGTGGTCCTCAAACTTTTTAAATAGGGGCCAGTTCACTGTCCCTCAGACTGTGGGAGAGCCGGACTATAGTAAAAACAAAAACTCACACTCTGTCTCCGCCCCTCAGCCCATTTGCCATAGCCTGGGTCCGCATAAACATCCTCAGTGGCTGCATCTGGCTTGCAGGCCGTATTTTGAGAACCCCTGTTAGGAGGTGAACTGATATGCCGGAGTCACCTTCATATTCTATAATATATAAAGGAAAGTATAATGTAGGAAGACTGGGAAAGTAGAGAGGAGCCAGACTGTGAAGGGCTTCAAAAGCCAAAAGGTTTTATATTTGTACTGGGAAGTAACTGGGCGTCATCAAAATTGAATAGGAAAGTGTCATGATTAGACCTACTCTTTAGGAAGATCCTAAAGCTAAGTGAAGTGTACCTTACAGTGAAGAGAGACTTAAAGCAGGGAGACCAAAGAAAAGATATTGCAATAGTGCAGGTATGAAGAAATGAAGGCCTGTATCAGAATGGTAAACATGTCAATAGAGAAAATGGATGAATATAGGACATGTTGTAAAGGTAGAATGGGTAGAACTTGACATCAAGTTGGGTAGGGAAGAAGAAACTGGTGAGCCAAAAAATAATTGAAGCTGTGTGACTAAAGATTGTAGAACATTCAAGAGTATTGGGGGGAAAGGAGGATTTGGGGAGAAATATAATTCAACTTTGAACAAATCAAGTTTAAGACGTCCACAGAATATCCAGGTCATGATGTCTAAATAGGCAGGTGGAGATATATGACTGGAGGTAAGGTGAAACATCAGAGCTGGATAAGTAACTGTTCTGTTGTTCATCCCTTGTTTTTGAAGAGGACCAGTGATATCACAGGGATTGACTTCCTCACGAATTGAATTTAAGTGAGGCAGAGTTGTACCAAGTTATTTACCTCACTGTCTCTTCCAGACTCATAGAAAGCCAATAGCAAGACACGAGGCGTCCTTGATGTCTGAACAAGCTCTAAATGTTCCGCAGCACCTGCTTCGACCACCTTCATGGCCACTGGAACAAGTGGTTCTCATCCATCCATTCCTCTGGAAGTCTTCACATTCCTTAGAAATGCCCCTCCCTCAGTGATAGGGTTGGAGGCTGGTCAGATCCCCTCAGCCTGGTTTAGCCCATCTGCCGAGATGGTGTATCAGGGGCTCGGCCACAATGCATACTCCAGCTTCTTGGAACCTCAGGTGAAACTCTGGTGATGGTGAACCCCAAAAGTGGGTGGGCAGCCTGGAAAGAGCCTCGCAAGCCGTCCCACCAGAGGTACTAGTTGTCAGGAACATGGGATAAGCACAAAAAATAGCGTTAAGAAGGGGAAGGGGATGTGGAAGAGAAGAAAGCTGTAGTTCTGGATTGTGGACTTAGTCTGACAATCCCTGTCTGAAGCTGAGGTGTGCTGGAGGTATGGGTTAAGTTATTATAGATTTAAAGGTGAAATGGACTGGAGAGGATATCTAGAATGACCCACTCACTGCAGCTAGAAAGGGTGAGAGGTAGGATTTGAACTTCTGGCTTCCTCTCTACTGGTTCAATACTTTTTCTCTAGTAGGCCACAACCTAAAAAATTTATAAATCATCATCATCGAGATGATAATTGAACCTCCTGGAGTTGCTGAGGTCACCAAGTGAAACTGTATCGAGAAGGGAAAAAAAGAGGAGCCAGAAGAGAACGGGAACCCCTATGGTTAGTGAGCACTAATTAGATAAAGATCCAGCAAGGAAACTGAGAAAGACAGTCATACATACATATGGAAAGAAAGAACAAAAAAGAGCAATATCACAAAAGACAAAAGCAAAAAATAAACAAACCTAGAGGGGGAAAAAGTATCAAGGAAAAGAAGGTGGCTGACATTTAGTCAGTCAGATATTTACTAAGTTCCTGCTTTACGTAAGTGCTGAGAATCAAAAGACAAACCTTGCCCTGAGGAACCTCAAAGTCTAATGGCAGAGACAACACACAGAATAAATCTACACTGGAACTACATAAAGGATGAATAGGAAGTAATGTAGAGAGGGAGGCACTAGAAATAAAAGAGGAAAGGCTTCCTGTAGAAGATGGAATTTTATTTGGGACATGAAGCTACAGAAGGTAACTGGCAGATATAAGGGAAAAGAGCATTTCAGGTATGGAAGAGAATGCTCATTAAAAGATGAACGATAGAGTGTCTTATTTGTTGAACAACCAGGATTGAAGAGTTGGAGAATAAGATATAAGAAGACGGGAAGCGCAAGAAGCTATGAAGGGCTTTGGAATACCAAATAGAGAAGTCTGTATTTGATCGTGGAAGGGATAGGGAGATTTTTGAGTAGTTGAAACTGTGCTTTTGGAAATTCAATGGAGGATGGTTTAGATTGGCCAGAGAGCAAGCTGTTGCAATATTTCCGACATGGGATGATAAGGACAGACACTGTAGTGGAGTGTGTGCAAGAGTTGTTATAAGGGGGCAGCTAGGTGGCGCAGTAGATAGAGCACTAGCCTTGAATTCAGGAGAATGGGAGTTCAAATCTGATCTTAGACACTTAACACTTCCTAGCTGTGTGACCCTGGGCAAGTCACTTAACCCCAGCCTCAGAAAAATGAAAAAAAAAAAAAAAGAGTTGTTATAAGGTAAAATGTATAGCCCTTAGCAAAGATTGGATATAGGATTAAAGGAGAATGAAAAGCTTAGGATGACATCTACGTTTCAAGCCTGAGGAACAGGAAGGATTGTATTCCCTTCAATAGTAATAAGTAAGATGGTGGGAGGAGGTTAGGGAGAAAGATAAGATAATAAGTTCAGTTTTGGATATGTTAAGTTCAAGATGTCTACTGGACGTCCAGTTTGAGATAACACAGTTGGAGATGTAAAATTAGAGGACAGCAGAATGATTAGGGCAGAAAAGGTAGATTTGAGAGTGTTCAGCATAAAGATGGTAATTTGATCCATGAGAGCTGATGAAATCATTATTATTATATAGAGGGAGAAAAGAAGGCCCAAAACAGAACCCTATCTACGCATAGTTTCAAAGGCTGAAGAAAGGTCAAAAAAGATATGGAGTAAGAAATTTGCCCAGAGCCACACAGCTAGTATGTATCACAGGCAAGCCTTGAACTTAGGTCTTCCTGACTCTAAAACAATTCTCTATATACTACAATTTTCCCTCTTTTTAAATGTTTTTTATTTAAATATTTTACTTTTTCCAATTTTACTTAGAAACAATCTTTAACATTTTGTTTTGAAAAATTTGGAGTTACAAATTTTCTCCCTTCTCCTCCCCCCTCCCTAACATTGCAGACAATTTGATGTAGGCTATACATGTGCAGTCATGCAAAACATTTCCATATTAGTCATATTGTGAAAGAGACAAAAAGAAACACAAAAAATAAAGTAAAAATTAGTATGTTTCAATCTGCATTTAGACTGTCTCTGGAAATGGATAGCATTTTTCATCATAAGTAATTCAGAGTTTTCTAAGTCATTCACAGCTAATCATCATACAATATTGCTGTTAACATGTACAATGTTTTAGTTCTATTCACATCCCTTTGCATCAGTTCATGTCAGTCTTTCCAGATTTTTCTGAAAGCATCCTGCTCATCATTACTTATATCATAAAAAGAATTTCATCACAATCATATACTACAACTTGTTCAAGTATTCCCCAATTGATGGACAACTCAATTTCCAATTCTTCGCCATCACACAAAGAACTGCAATAAATCATTTTGTACATATAGGCCCTCTTCCATTTTTAAAAACTCTTTGGTATACAGACCTATTAATGATATTGCTGAGGCAAGGTTATAGGCAGTTTTGTAGTCCTTTGGGCATAGTTCCAAGTTGTTCTCCAGAATAATTGAAACAGTTCAAAACTCCTCCAACAATGCATTGTTATCCCAACTTTTCCACATCCCCTCCAAAATTTGTCATTTTCCTTTCCTATCATATTAGCCAATATGAAAAGTATGAGGTGGTACCTTAGAGTTGTTTTCGTTTGCATTTCTCTAAGCAATAATAATTTAAAACATTCTTATATGACTATAGATTGCTTTTAGTTCTCATCTGAAAACTGCCCATTCATATCCTTTGATCACTTATCAATTGAAAATGACTCAAATTCTTTTTTGTTGTTCTTTCTCCCACTCCATCCCCAGGTAATTAGAGTTCAATGGCTTACCCAGGCTTACATAGCTAGTAAGTGTTAAGTGTCTGCAGTGGAATTTGAACAGGTCCTTCTGATTTCAAAGCCAGTGCTCTATCCATTGTGCCATCTAGCTGCCCCTTATGTCTCATATAATTATAAATTTGCCTCAGCTCTCTATATATTTGAGAAATTAGTCCTTATATACTATAATTTTTAAATCATATTACACTTTGAATTATGATACTTTCTCTGATACCCTCATTTTAAGAAGGAGACTCTGGGTCGTCATAGAGCACAAGTTCCACAACACTGGAAAGCCTGTGTTTGCTTTCCTACTGCTTCCTTGTCTGACCCCGGACATGTGAGGGTGGAGCAGCCAGGTATTCCCATAGATTCAGAGTATAATTCTTCCATAAAGCCTTCTTTATGAACTCTAATCTGCACTGATCTCTCTTTTTTCTGAATGTCTATTGCACGGTATTTAATGCTTTGTCTTATTTGCTAATCTCAAACAAAACTGTAATAAGCTTCTTGAAGATTGGGGTGTTAATTTATACTTCTTGTATATAGCTACCATAGCAGGTGCTAAAACCCATGATCAAAGAAACTTTTTAAAAATACCTTTTTCCAAAATGTTGCCTAATAAAGATTTCAAATGGGTATGGTGGTCATTCTGACAGTTTCTAGCACCTTTCTCCTTCAAAATTTCCATGTATCTATTTGGCATATTCATGCATATATGTGTATATTGAACTATCTATACACATATACATAGATATACACTTATATGCAAATATATGTATTTATATTTGTGTGTGTATACACACACACACACACACACACACACACACACACACACCAATAGAATATATTCTCTTTAAGAGTAAGGACTATTCATTTTGTCTTTATATCTCCAGCACTTAGTACAGTGACTAGTAAATAGTAAGCATTTAAGACATGCTTGTTGATAAAATAGAAATCACTATCAATGCAATCAGCAAATGCATGGTATTATTATAATGAGAACTTATTAAATGTAGAGATAGTAAGGGCCCTATCTTAGTTCCTTTCTTCTTTTCTCCTTTAAATCAATAAGTTTTCTTTTCTTTTTAAGTGGCAGAGAAAATAAAATGCCAGCCCTGGAATCAAGGCCACCTGAGTCCAAGTCCACTTGCAAGCGCTGTGTGACTCTGGGCAAATCATTTAACCCTGTGTGCCTCAGTTTCCTCATACATAAAATGATCTGGAGAAAGAAATGGCAAACCACTCAATCTCTCTACCAAGAATACCCAAATGGGGTCACAGGAGAGTCAAATCAACAGCCTCTCTAATCTGTTGCTTCCTATACCTTCTACTTTCCTTGTCTTTGCAAGCTAACAATCAGAAGATATAACCAAATCTGTTATTATGTTTAGGTAAAATAAATGGTCACTTTTATGCTTTGATTCAAGGTATATTACTAAGTATCTCTCCTACTAACACCATGCGTTTCCATGCCTTAAATTCTTTCCCTCCTCATCTTGTTTCCTGACTTTCTTCTAGTAGCAGTTAAAATCCCAGCTTCTACAAGAAGCCTTTTCTGATTCCCTCTTAATGCTAGTGCCTTCATTCTGTTGATTATCTCCAGTTAATTATATACATAATTCCTTTGTACATAATTGTTTCCCCCATTTGAATGTGAGATTCTTGAGAGCAGGAACTGTCTTGCCTTTTTTTTTAATCCCCAGTGCTGAACAGAATGTCTGAAACAATAAGTGTTTAATAAAATAATTGTTGAATGACAGCCAGATATTTTATCATTAATAACCCATTTTTTTGGATTAAGTACTGACCTATTTAGGTATCTTTTTTAAAAGTGCAAATTCATCTGAGAAGGGTTAATACCTTACTGTGAATGGGTTACCAGGTTTTCTTTAAGCAATGTGAGTACTCTACATAGTTGGTTCAATAAGGCCACACAAGAAAAAAGGTACCAATGAGGAAACTTGAAGTGCCAAAGTCAAAAATTGGCCAACTTCTCAGTTTTGCCTTGGGCTAGGGGCCTGGTATGACAATCACACATTGGCAAATTTACATAGTCTTTTTCATGTGGAAAAACAATGCTCTATGACCCAGAAATGGGAATTATGACAAAACAAACACATTCCCCATCCTATTAAAACAAAATTTTAGGTAAGGAAAAAAACAGATTGCATAGTTGTTCATATCCTGACCAAAGCAGTTGTTGTGTGGTTGTATACAAATCACTTTTTGGATATTCTTAAGCAGATAAAAATGTATTTAATATTCTGAGTTTTTCAAGTAAAAGCTACAATTAATATGTACTACTTTTAGAAAGGGATTTCAATCATATTAATATTTCTTATAGCTTCCCCCCCCAAAAAAAAAACCCAAAAACAAACAAACAAACAAAAAAAAAACAACTTCCTGTTTGTCCTATCCACACAGGAGCATAGATTTAGAGGTAAAGGAACCTCAGGAGCCATCTAAGTCAACCCTCTCATGTTATAGTTGAACAAACTGAGGGCAAGGAAACCTAAAAGACAAGAGTTACATGGGTGTGAAGCATCAGAGGAGGAATTTGAGTGCAGGTCCTTTGATTCTGAAGTCTGATCTTTCCCCTAATTCCCTCTTTCTGCTTGGTATTCCCTTTCCTCCTACCCTGACTCTTTTCTGAAAGCTGCTTCATCTGGAATCTTGTTTCTAATGCACCTCTAATGTTACTGAGTTTTCACCACACTGACAGATCAGGTTCTGAGAGGTTCTAAGGGTAACTTACCTACTAATGTGAATCCTCTTCCAATATGTCCTCCAGTATAAATCAGCCAGTTAAATTCTAATAGTTTCTAGGAAAATGGGTATTTACTAAGAAAATATAGTAAGATGGTCAGCTAGGTGTTGCAGTAGATAGAGCACTAGCCCTGAAGTCAGGAGACCTGAGTTCAAATCTGATCTCAGACACTTAACACTTTCTGGTTATATGACCCTGGGCAAGTCACTTAACCCCAATTACCTTACCAAAAAGCAAAAAAAAAAAAAAAAAGAAAAAAGAAAGAAAATATAGCAAGAATAATAATTGCAAAATATTTCTACCACTAGCCTCACAGTCCTGGAAATTTAATCTCTGCTTATACACATCGAAGGTCCCTAGGAGCAGTGAGCTTTAACAAAGTATAGTGGGAGAGAACATGTCTAACCAATGGTTACCTGATGGCTTTTTTTTTTTTTTTTTTTGCTTTTGTGGAGTAGGATCCTTTTTAGATGCCGCTCTTTGCTGGGCTTGGTATATGTTTTTATTCATATAATAAATTTTTTTATTTTTATTTTTAATATTTCTTTTTTTAAATTCATAAGCAGAATTTCTCACTATCACGAGGAGTCACAGATTCTTGCATTTTTTTCATGTGCTGTCTATCCACCTCCATCCTTTGTTGTTAGCTATTACTATTCTGGTAGACTCTGGCTATTAGCAAACTTCCTACCTCCAGCTTCTGATAAATTTCTCTGCTGGTTCTAATGGTCTGAAATCCCTGGTTACCTGAGTTCTCCCCTAATATAAAGCCCATTCACCTAAAAAAAAGAAAGAAAAAAATTTTTTAAAAATACCATTTTCTAGATCTTAGTTGGATGATTCCAAGTTCTCCTACCTGTGCAATCTGGAAGTGAAAAGCAATCCTCTTCACTTGAAAATCTCCAAAAAAGGGACCAAGAAATCCTCAATCTCTTGTATACACAATTTTTTCCTGTTCAGCCTCTCCTGAATCATCCAACCTTTTGGCTTTGAATTCCGTTTCATCACTGGGTCATTCTGAGTCATCATAGTTTAAAACTGGCTCCCTGGAGTTCCATATTTTGGATTGGAACCAGGTATGGTATATCTGCTAATACTCCGTTAAACCTCCCAAAAAGGGCAAATCTGGACATGTTCTTAGGGGATCTCATTGGTCAGTCCCCCTACTAAACTAGGTAATAGATATCACTGTGCTCCAATTAGAGGAAAATCAATCAATTGAGCAGGACCACAATCCTCCCTATGAAAAACTCTGAGAAAGGAGATTGAATGTCATATGCAAAGAATAATGAGTAGACCAGTTTGGCTGGAATGTGGAGTGGGTGAAGTTAAGTGATGTGTAAATAAACTTGGAAGCCATAGGCTAGTGCCAAATTGAGGTGGATGGAGAACTTTAAATACCAAACAGAAAAAGTTTTAATTTTATTCTAGAGGTAATAGGAAGTCCACTCCCCAAAATAGGCAGTTTATAATTTTAAAAAATATGTCAGGAAGAACTGGGTTCAAATCTCACCTTTAGGATCATATAAACCATTTAACTTCTCTAAGACTCTGTTTCTTGATCTAGAAAATGGAAATAATATTTCCTCATTTAATCATTTTGTGGGTCAAATGATATAATGTAAATCTCATAGAACATAAATTATATATATATATATATATATATATATGTATATATATACAAACAACTGATGATATGTAAGCAAGCAAACATAGTAGTGGATAGAATACTGGATTTGAAGTGAGAGAGATCTGACTTTGATTTCTACCTCAGACACAACCTGGCTGTGGGAGCCTGGGCAAGTCATAAAACTTAAAGCACCAATGTTCCTTTTTTTCTTTTTTTTTTTAATAAAAGCATTTTATTTTGCAAAACACACATAGATCAAACCTTGCAAAACCTTATGTTCCAAATTTTTTGCCTCCCTTCTCCCTATTTCCTCCCCTACATAGCATGTAATCCAATACATGTTAAACATGTGTAATTCTTTCCACATTTATGCTACACTAGAAAAATCAGATCAAAAAAAGAAAAAAATGAGAAAGAAAACAAAATGCAAACAACAACAAAAACAGTGAAAATACTATGTTGTGATCCACACTCAGTCCCCATAGTCCTCTCTCCATCACAAGACCATTGAACTGGCCTGAATCACCTTACTGCTGAAAAGAGCCAAGTCCATCAGAATTAATCTTCATATAGTCTTGTTGTTGCCATGTTTTCTTGGTTCTGCACATCAGTTCATTTAAGTCTCTCCAGGCCTCTCTGCAATCATCCCGTTGGTTTTGTATAGAACAATAATATTCCATAACATTTGTGTACCATAATTTATTTAGCCATTCTCCAATTGATGGGCGTCCACTCAGTTTCCAGTTTCTTGCTACTACAAAGAGGGCTGCCACAAACATTTTTGCACATGTAGGTCCCTTTCCCTCCTTCATGTATCTTTGAGATACAAACCTAGTGGAGACACTGCTAGGTCAAAGAGTATGCACAGTTTGATAGCCCTTTGGGTATAATTTCAAATTGCTCTCCAGGTTGGTTGAATTGGATCAAAACTCCACCAACAATATATTAGTGTCCCAGTTCCCTACACCCTCTCCAAAATGTGTCATTATCTTTTCCTGTCATCTTAGCCAGTCTGAGAGGTGTATAGTGGTATCTCAGAGTTGTCTTAATTTGCATTTCTCTGAACAATAGTGATTTAGAGCTCCTTTATATATAATTAGAAATGGTTTCAATTTCTTCATCTGAAAATTTTTTGTTCATATTCTTTGACCATTTATCAGTTGGAAAATGGCTTGAATTCTTATAAATTTGAGTCAGTTCTCTGTATATTTTGGAAAAAAGGCCTTGAATGTAAAAACTTTTTTTTCCAATTTATTGCTTCCCTTCTAATCTTGTCTGCATTTATTTTGCTTGTACAAAAACTTTTTTACTTACTATAATAAAAATTATATTTTTTGTATTTAATAATGTACTCCAGTTCTTTGACCACAAATTCCTTCCTCTCCACAGATCTGAGATAACTATCCTTTGTTCTTCTAATATCACTCTTTATGTTTAAATCATGAACCCATTTCAACCTTGTCTTGGTAGAGGGGTGTGTTAGGTGTGGGTCAATGCCTAGTTTCTGCATACTAATTTCCAATTTTCCCAGTAATTTTTGAGTGAGTTCTTATCCCAAAATCTAGGGTCTTTGGGTTTGTCAAACACTAGGTTACTATAGTCAATGACTTGTGTCTTGTGAACCTAACCTATTCCACTGATCAACTATTCTATTCCACTCATTGTCTATCCTATTGACATAGTTTTCATGACGTCTGCTTTATAATATAGTTTTAAGTTTGCTACAGCAAGGCCACCTTCATTTGCTTTTTTTTCCCCATTAATTCACTTGAAATTCTTGACCTTTTTGTTCTTCCAGATGAACTTTGTTATTATTTTTTCTATTTCTGTAAAACAATTTCTTGGAAATTTGATGGGTATGTCACTGAATAAGTAGAATAATTTAAATAGTATTGTGATTTTATTAGCTTAGTCTGACCATGAGAACTTGATATTTTTCCAATATATAATTTTCCAATTAGATCTGACTTTATTTTATGGAAAGTGTTTTATAATTGTGTTCATATAGTTCCTGACTTTGCCTTGGCATATAGATTCCCAAATATTTTACATTATCTACAGTTATTTTAAATGGAATTTCTCTTTGTATCTATTGTTGCTGGATTTTGTTGGTAATATATAAATATGATGATGATTTATGTGGAGTTATTTTGTATTTTACAACTTTGCTAAAGTTGGAAATTATTTTTAGTAGTTTTTTTAGTTGATTCTCTTGGATTCTTTAAATATACCATCATATCATCTGCAAAAGAGTGATAATTTGATTTCTTCATTAGCTACTTTAATTTCTTTTTCTTTTCTTATTGCTAAAGCTAACATTTCTAATACAACATTGAATAACAATGGTGATAGTGGACAACCTTGTTTTACCCCTCATTGTTGGGAATGGTTTTAGTTTATCCCTATTACATCTGATGTTTGCTGATGGTTTTAAATAGATGCCACTGATCATTTTAAGGAAAACTCCATTTATTCCTGTACTCTTTAGTGTTTTGAATAGGAATGGGGGTTAGGTTTTATCAAATGCTTTTTCTGCATCTATTGATAGGACCATATGATTTCTGTTTAGTTTAGTTATTGATGTAGTCAGTTATGCTAATAGTTTTCCTAATATAGAACCAGCCCTTCATTCCTGGTATAAATTCTTTTTTTTTTTTTTCCCTGAGGCTGGGGTTAAGTGATTTGCCCAGGGTCACACAGCTAGGAAGTGTTAAGTGTCTGAGACCAGATTTGAACTGGGGTCCTCCTGAATTCAAGGCTGATGCTCTATCCACTGTGCCACCTAGCTGCCCCCCCTGGTATAAATTCTACTTGAATAGTTAAAGGATGATTCTAAAATGCAATCCCGAGGGGAAGGATGATGGTGGCTTCAACAGAAAAAGGGAAGTTAGTAGGAGAGGTGGAATTAGGGGAAAGGATAATGAGTTGGACTTTGTACAGAAACAGCTTGGTTTAGAACTATAATAAATCTGAGTGGCAATAACAATTATAGCTAACTCTTATATTCAGGAGGACAAAGAGACCTGGGATGTTTTTTCAAATGTGCCAATCTAGGATCTTTAAATACTGAAGTATGTACTTCTTTACTAATACTGAGAAAATGTCAAAACAGAGGTGGACCATTTATATTGCAAAAAACATCTGGATAATGCATTGGCCATAGAATATGTGACAAATACTTAACAACTTTGCTCCCACCCTACTTCATCAATACTTTAACACAGTTTTTATCCTTTGGGATATCAGATAGTTATGAAAGTAAGCACTATCTTAAATATCTTACACAAAGGTTTACTTAGTGCCTCTGATTGTCCACTAATAATACTGGCAGTAAAATGAAAGTGATGTAAATAGAAATAATTATTTTTTCTATAAAATTATGAATACTACTATTCATAAACTTCTATATTACAAGGATTACAAGGAACTAAAGGGAAAGAATTAAATTGGAGTAGATTATTTAAAATGACATTTCTTTAATCAGAATTATTTATAAAGTAGACAGAGACAAAAAATATTTTCATCTTTCCTTTCCGGAGATCTAGAAGTTCATGCTTGATTTTAAATGACATGAAAACAATCATCCAGTGCCAAAATTAGAAAAAGAAGAAGAAGAAGAAGAAGAAGAAGAAGAAGAAGAAGAAGAAGAAGAAGAAGAAGAAGAAGAAGAAGAAGAAGAAGAAGAAGAAGAAGAAGAAGAAGAAGCTGAAAGAGGAAGAATTATTCATATTGTCACAACAATGGAAGAAATGGTTGCAAGCATCATTTCCCCCCCCCCAAAAAAAGAATGTGTGTTAAGTACATAGACTTAAGTAATGAATAAACACTATGAAAGTACTAGTTGGAACAAACACAGCATTGAAATTCAAGAAACTTCCTCTAAAAGACCAAGATTAAAAAGCAGTGACAACCAATAGCTAACTAGGGGCAAGTAATTCAATTTTATCATTTCAATGACTACTTGCCACCAACTGGTTATTTTTGTCACTGTGTTCCAATCAATAAGTGATGAATATCTTACTAATCACTATGTTATATCATATATAACATATATATCTTACATCTTATTATTCACTAAATTTAATTGTTCTTCCATTCTGCTCAAAAATTTAAAATGCATTAAGTTCTCTCTAATGAAACATGATTCTGGCTAGAATAAAATTTAGAAAAGGAAGGTAGGATTATGGACTTTTAAATAAAAGTTTGTTGGTTTGCCAATAGACTTTTCAGTGAAAAATACTTAAATCTAAATCAGTTTAAACATTTTTGGAAATTGAATAAGATTTTATTTTGTTTTACTTGTATTCTCTTTGGTAAACATGTCATTACTATTCATTTCCAAAATATTCTGACTGAGAACTCTGAGAAAAAGTTGTCTACATTATTGATATCTTTTTTTACTCTATTTTCTAACTTCTACATCAGATTTCTGATCCTACCACCTAAAAAGACTTTTTTCTTTAAGATTACCAATGAATTAATTATTAAATACAGTAGCTCATTCTCCATCCTCAAAATTGTTGCGCTATTGCAGATTTTTGACACTGTTAACTGTCTCATTTTCCTGGATACTCTTTCTTCCATTGGCTTCTGTGACTCCTGTTTCCTAGTTCTTCCACCTGTCTTATTGCAACATTCTGATGTTGTGCTTGTTCAATTATCCATCTGCGACGTACCTTAGAGTGTGTGTTCCGTATGACTTCTGATGGGGCCCCTTATGCTATCGCGGTTTCTGGTCGTCTCTGTCTCTCTCTCTTTTTTCCCTTCCTTCTCTCTCTCTCTCTCTCTCTCTCTCTCTCTCTCTCTCTCTCTCTCTCTCTCTCTCTCTCTCCCTCTTTTTCTCAGTAAATTTCATTTCTATCATCAACTTCCATGGGTTCAATCATTTGTATGTAGATGATTCCCAAATCTTTATAATCAACTGACTAATAATGACTATAACACTAACTAAATGAGTTCCAGACACAGGAATTTCAAACTCAACATTTTTTTTATCTTTTCCCCAAATCTATCATCCATCTACCATTCTTTTTAGTTTCTATCAAGTATACTACCATTTGTTACCTCATAATCATCCTTGACTATCCCCTAACAATCACATTCAAACTATCAAATCTTCTTAGTTCTACCTCCATACAATGTCTTATATTACTGTTCACTCACATAATCAACAGCTTAATTCAAGACTTAATTACTTATAATCTGAACTATTATAATAGCCTCCTAACTGGTCACTTTGCTTTTAGGTTCTTCACTCTTCAGTCCTTCTTCCACACATCAAATATTGTACTAATAATAACAATAGTAATAACAACAGCTAACATTAATATAGTATTTTAAGGTTTGCAAAATGCTTTACAAATAATATCTTATTGGGAGATCTCTTCTACATTGTGCAAAAATTTTGGCCCTCCCTTCCTTTATGGGTGTTGGCCATACTTTATTGTAAAATGTGAGTTAAGTATTTTGTCATCACTTCTGTGACATCTCTTGGCCTTCGCATATCATCTATGATTTCTGCAAAACTCTCCCAAAATTCCCGTTAAATTTCTTATGTTGAGCTATGATACATCAAAACCACAATGGGCAAAGTCACAAAGTGGAGGGGATAATTATCATTATCTTCATTTTACAAATAAGAAAACTAAAGTACAGAAGTTGAATGACTTTTTCAGGGTCACACAGCTAGTAAGTATCTAAGGCTGGATTTGGACTAAAAAATTTCTTGACTCCAAGACTAATAATCTATCCTACTGAACTACCGAGCTGCTTCAAGACACAAGTCTGACAATATTATTCCCCTGTTCAAAAAATTGTAGCGATTCTACAAATTTCTTAAATTGGCATTTAAGTCAATCCATCTCTAATTTACTTTTATAGTTTTATTTCACCAGATATTATGTATTATGGCCAAATCAGACTACCAATAGTCCAAACTCTATACTGAATCTCTCATCTCCAGGCATTTGTACATGTTGGTTCTCATATCTAAAATGTATTTCTTCCCTACTTTTCAGATTCTTTATTTTCCTCTAAGGCTTATTTCAGGTACCACTTCCATGAAAAAGCCTTTCTTAATTCCTCCCAGTTGATAATCCTCTCTCCATAAATTATTTTGTATTTACTTGTGTATATATTATATCCCTGAAGTAGAATGTAAGCTTCTTGAGGGAAGACACTGAATTTTTTTGGCTTTGTATCACTTATACCTAACATAGTAGGATATTAATAAATGCCTAATGAAATTTGGAAACATTTATGCATTCATGGGGAATCATGAGAATTTACTAGGTCATCATACCAATTGTTTGAAATGGAAATCAGTGAAAAAAGAAAGAATGCTTTATTGATGATAAAGTTCAACAGTCAACCAAAATAGAAAGGCAAAAACGGCAGGAATATCTTTAATGTATTTTAAAACTCATGATGTCTAGTGCAAAATATAATATAATATTATAATATAATATTAGATGCTTGATAAAATTAGAACTGGAACCTTTCTTGATAGCATGGAGTTAATTAGTAACCATAACAGCATAGAAGGAGATGGTTTCAAAGCACAACATTGATTCTATATACTATTTGACTAATGAAATACAAAATTAATTTATGGGTTTATTGAACAGCAAATTCCAAAGTGAAATCATTGCTGAAATTAACTTTAATGGATCCATGTAGTTATTCCATCTCCTTGTGCCTCTCCAACCTATCCTTTGAATTCAGTAAAATTGAATTTAAATTTAATATAATTCTTATATCTGTCTTTACTTAATGTCTTTCTGGAACACCCATACTGGTTAAAGATATGAGACCTTAGGGGTCATCTAGTCCATCCCTCCTCATTTTATAACTGAGAGAATTGAAACATAAGGAGATTTTATGATTTGCCCAAAGTCATACCAATAGTAAATGTCAGGGGAAGAATTTGAACCTATATCCTTTAACTCTAGAATCTGTATTCTCACCATTGTCTCAATGAGATCTGTTACCACTCTTGTGACCACTCATTGTCTTTTCTGATCATAAATGTTCTTAATGGGGGCAGCTAGGTGGTGCAGTGAATAGAGCACCAGCCCTGAATTCAGGTCTGGTCTCAGACACTTAACACTTCCTAGCTGTGTGACGCTGGGCAAGTCACTTAACCCCAGCCTCAGGGAAAATAAATAAATATTCTTAATGATATTTTTATGGTTGTAATATGAAACTAAAATAGAAAAAAAAAGAATCTACTAATGGTACATATGGATCCCTGAAAGTTACATTTTAGCAGTTTTACTTTATTTTACTTTATTTTTTTATTAAAGCTTTTTGTTGTCAAAGTATTAGTGTCCCAGTTTTTTCATATCCCCTCCAATATTTGTCATTATCTTTTCCTGTCTTAGCCACATATTAGCAGTTTTAAAATGTGATGTTATCTATGCTTTATTTATTTTGCTAAATATTTTCAAAATACATTTTAATCTGTTTTAGCAATAAGCAGATCATATATTTGACAGCTCTGTTTTTAAGCCACTTCTTATGTTCTACTTTCAGGGGTAATATACTACAGATTCCTTACGTATACGATGCGTCATTCTAGTCTTTCTTCTGGTCACTTCCCACTGTTGTTCTTTTGGGGGTCAATTTATTCCATGATTTATAACTATCATTATTTTTCGAAATTAATTATAGCTATTATTTCATTAGAATGAAGGAAATCATGATGTGAAATTTTCTTTTACCTCTACAACAGATCTGCTATTTGTAATTTATAGCCCTGAGATTTCCTGAGGTATTGAACGTATGACTTACCCATAGTCACCTAGCTAATATGCTTTAGAAGTACTTTCTGACTTTGAGTGATTATCTATTATTCTTTATCATTTAAAGAGAATATTAGTTTGAAAGAGATGACCTATTGCAACAAAGAGCAGCTTGAGTCCACTGAAAGCATCACAGAGTTTTCCAAATGCAATCTGTCTTGCTTTTCTTTTTCTCAGCAATTTTGGGCCTGGCTATTGTCAGTAAATATATTGATGGACTTTCATAGTGAGTTGCCCTGAAAATAATATATTCTCCCTTCTGCATTCTTTTTTTTTTTTTGAATAAGTATATAACTCTGTCATATTGCAGGACCTGATACAATAAATCCAAAGTCATCTGTAAGTGGAAGCAATTGTGTAACCTCTTCACTGATAGGGGATCCAAATTCTATTTGCATTTTATGTAGGATATTGTCTATTGTTATAAAAATCAAATAAGATAATATTTGTAAAGGTCTTATAATAGTGACTGCCACAAAGTAAGTGCTTAATAAATGCTTGTTCCCTGGCTGTGGGAAAACTGGGACACTGATGCATTGTTGGTGGAATTGTGAAAGAATCCAACCATTCTGGAGAGCAATCTGGAATTATGCCCAAAATGTTATCAAAATGTGCATACCCTTTGACCCAGCCATACTACTACTGGGCTTATATCCCAAGGAAATACTAAAGAAGGGAAAGGGACCTGTATGTGCCAAAATGTGGCAGCTCTTTTCATAGTAGCTAGAAGCTGGAAGATGAATGGATGTCCATCAATTGGAGAATGGTTGGGTAAATTATGGTATATGAATGTTATGGAATATTATTGTTCTGTAAGAAATGACCAACAGGAGAAATACAGAGAGGCTTGGAGAGAGATTTACATCAACTGATGCTGAGTGAAACGAGCAGAACCAGAAGATCATTATACACTTCAACAATGATACTGTACGAGGATGTATTCTGATGGAAGTGGATATCTTCAACATAGAGAAGAGCTAATACAGTTCCAATTGATCAATGATGGACAGAATCAGCTACACCCAGAAAAAGAACACTGGGAAATGAGTGTAAACTGTTATTTTTACTTTCTGAATCCAATTCTTCCTGTGCAACAAGAAATTCAGTTCTACACACATATATTGTATCTAGAATATATTATAATATATTTAACATGTATAAGACTGCCTGCCATCTGGGGGAGGGGGTTGGGAGAGGAAGGGAAAAAATCTGAACAGAAGTAAGTTCAAGGGATAATGTTGTAAAAAATTACCCATGCATATGTACTGTCAAAAAAAGTTATAATTATAAAATAAAATTTAAAAAAATAAAAAAATAAATGCTTGTTCCCTTCCCCCCCTTATACAAACAAATGTCATTAGTGAGCATAGGTCTCCTTGCTTTATGCCTTTTATTTATAATCAGTAGATTATTGTACAAAATTTCACCTTCAGTCACATTTGCCATCACATTCTGCATGGCTTTAACCTATATATGAGACATCATTTGAGAAGATTATTTAAGACTATATTTTGCTGAACTGAATTAAATCTCTTTTTTTTTCTTTTTGTTCATCAACAAACAATAGATCTAACAGTATCTTATCAATCATTTTTGTGGCTATGAAGATGAGTCTGCTATATAAAATTAACTGTGAAAGTCGATCTGTTGTTCATTTCTTATGTTGTCATAAAAGTGTAAAAGGACAATGGGCTGACCAGGATCATCCATGAAAACTTCTCCCACCCCCACCCTTGGACCACTTATAGGAACCTGAGCTTCCTAAGAAGGCACAAGAATGAGGAAGCAATAACCTCATTGGTTCCTTGGTTTCCATGTGTCTCTTCCTCCCACCACAACATGATGGAGTGTTGAAGTGAAAAAGGATTCGACATCAGCCAGGAAGAGCGGCCCTATCAGCAGGAGACTATGAACAGAGTGACTTTTCCCTCAGGTTGCCTCTATAGTACTCTTTCACTTGTCAGCTATCAGTTTTGAAGGATCATATTTCCATCCTCCCAACTCTGAAGTAAAAGAGAGATTCTTGGTTGAGTTCCCACACACTGGGCAGCAGAGTAGAGAAGAAGCATCCAAAATCACCCCATTTAAAGTCTACAGAGTGAGCTTTCCTTTTGGTTGTCTGACCTCTCCTCTTAGATGTAGCTTTATTATGGGACAAGGGAGAGACACATAGGGAATAAGGGACCAATAAAGGGATTGCTTCAAGGACCCCAAAGTCAAATCCTTCAGTGATGAATAAATATGTCCTCTTATGTGGCCAAAATGTGAAGGGACAAGCTTAGTGTATCCTCCATAGAATATTCACTACCTCTTACAAAGGGCATCCTTAAAATGTGCACAGATACATCTCATAAATATTTAATAGAAATGTGATAGTAGGAATATTTGTTGGTAGTTATTGATGTCTTCTTAGTCAACTTTTAAAACTAATTATGATCTCCTTTTTAGGATCCTCCATTCTAAGATACCTTGAAAATCATTCCCCATCTGCCTTTAAATTTTTGTCATATCCAATATAGATTAATTTAACTTCTATCTGGCTTCTATTCCTTACGTCTTGTGCCACTTTCTTGCATAGAACTGAAGTTGTGGAGTTCAAATATGGGTCTACTACTATTAATCAATCAGTTAGCAAGTATTTACTAAGTGCTATGTAAAGAGTATTATATTCTCTTATGTAATGTGATAGGGAAGGTACCTTCCTCATGTAGAAGGGCCTCACAGATAGAGTAAGGGGCTTGATATTGCATCTTCTGTGAATAATAAAGAACTGCTGCTACAGCTGCTCATAATTTAGAAATTTTCCTAGCTGCAGAAGCACCTTCTCTTCCCTTTCTTTGGTCCAGGTTTCTCCAGGCTCAGCATAGGGTATAAATGTGAAATCTTTTGTGTATAATATTTCATAAATTTCTCATAAATTTGACTTGTTATGCTGCCACCTGGAACTCTGGGAAATTTTCCAATAATACAGCTTGGACCTTACTTCCCAAAATGATTCTTATCTCCTTCTTTGCTTCATGTGACCAAAAGGAAACACATTACATTACAGTTTAAAATACCTTTATTATAAGAAATCAGAATTTTGAAAAGCATGGTAATCCAAACTGTGATGTGCTGCTCAGGTCAGCTGGCTCCATGCCCAGCAGCTGTACAACTTTACTTTTCCCAAATAGATAAACTCTCCCTAAAGCCAAGGAGGCCTGTCCTTCATAATTTCCCATATCATAGAATAATGGAATATATATTTTTAGGGCACAATGAATAGCTCGTTGAATAGTTCGTTAGAGGATTCTAACTTAGCAGACATTTTCTCCCCAGTACTTGTTCTGCCTTTGAAATCTCTGCTCAGTACCTGGTTGCATTGTTCCCACCTTCTCTCCAAATATACTCTACAGGTCACACTATCATAAGACCACAGATTTAGAGTGATAAGAGAACGGAGAAATCATCTAGCCCAACTGATGCATTTTATAGATAAGAAAACTGAAGATCAGATTGGTGGAGTGATTTGCCCAAGATTCATACTCAAGTTCTCTGACTTCAAATCCAACACTCTTTTACATTGCCTCAAACAGGGATCTCTGGTGTCTGTAAACTCCCAACATGTGTGATGTCTCACCTGCAGGTTATTCAAGAAAAAAAAAAAGGGAGTTCTTTACCTGGTGGGATGACAAAATGGCACACTGAAGACATGACAAGTCCACACTGCTCTTCCTCTCGGTCAAGCCTCCCAGCTACCTCTCTTACATGCCATGTGGTATAGTCAAAATAAGAGTAACAGTCCCACTCAGCACAACAATTAGCAAATGCTTGGCTACTGCCCCATTCTAGTTACTTCCTCTCAACCCCAACTCCAGGACCCAAAGTTCACAGATCTGGGTGGAAATCAGTGGAATGTGAAGGAATGATCGACCCCACATTAGAAGCTACATTAGTAAGAATAGATCTCCACTAAAACACTGACAGATTTGTTCACTTCGTGCCTATTTGTTGCTCTCCCTCTAGATTAATATGAAAGAGCTTTTGATATGATTTGGCTTGTGAGTCTCCAGTCAAATTCTCTGTCACCTTATTTTTTTCCTTGTCTGCTTTTCATTGTTATATAAGGCACAAAAAAATTGCCCATAACTTCTATTGAAGTCTCTATATTGTAGAATTGATTCTAGGTTCTTGAAGGCTATAAGAGTACAAGCTCTGGCAGGTTCACATAATATGAAAAATCTTAAACACTGGGGCGCCTAACTCAAAAGGCAGATAGAATGGGATATAAGATGAAGACTTCTCCCAGTTGTCCATCTTAGTGATTGACATGCCCAGGCTTTAAGAAAGTCAGCACATTCTCCTGATGGTGATGAAGTAAGTGTGACTAAAAGTTGACTCATTGAAACTCATGCATGTGCAAGTTCTCCTCAGTAGATGTTTCAATGGGTTATATGTTAGTGTGTATATAAGAAGGGTAAGGGATTATCTATTTTGTGTGTGTGGATTTCTGGGCAATTCAAACATGCATTAAAAGTCAACGGGGAGAGATGTCTAGAGGTTTGGGGGTACCTCCTTGGGCAAACTTTCATTTTAGAAATATGGATATGATTTAAGAATAAAGGCTTAGAGGAAGGTCCCTCAAGTCTGTATCTAATCAAAGACTGAGGTCCCTGGGGTTTCTGTACTAATCCCCATGGAGTAGTATTAGCACTTGCAGTTCTATGACAAAGCCTATCAGGGATAAATATCTTGCCTAATCCTGAGCCCCAGGAATGTCTGCATGGGAAAACAGGGTTCCTATGGATGCACAAAGGGACTAAGACCTTTGTGAATGTATGAGATTAAGAGTGTGTATATATGTGTCCCATGTTAGAAAAGAAACAGGAATAGTCCTGGTGACAGACTCCATTGGTCATCTGAAAATCTGTAAGTCTACAGAAATACTTACTGTAAGAAATTTGACTTCTAAGTCATTCATTTTTTGGTCACAGTTAAAAATACAAACTTATCTTTATTTCTATGTGGCTTCTTTCTTTCATAGTTGATAGTGATAGTGATATAAGAGGAGACTGAGGCTTTTAAGAGTTTTTAAACTTCACAATTCAGTTTTAAGATAATCTGCAAGCATTAATTTAATTGCTAATAAACTAGCATTTAACCAAGTGTGTGGTTTTTTGTCCAACAACCAGTAAATGCAAAAGTGCACATAGCATTGGATTGACTGAACCACTTGCAAATTGATGCTCTGGCATACATGAAACTAGATGTTGCTACTTAAAAAAAGGCAGATAAAGGAGTTATCTCCTATATCTCTACTTGGAGAGGTAGATGAAAGAATTGGAAGAGTTTCATTATGCATCTAAAGAAATTAGGTCAGCTAGGTGGCATAGTGGTTAGGTCTGTAGTCAAAAAGATTCTTCTTCCTGGGCATGCCACTTAACCCTATTTGCCTCAATTTCCTCATCTGTAAAAGGGAACTGAAGAAGGAAATGGGAAACCATTCCAGTATCTTTGCCAAGAAAACCTCAGAAGGAGTCAGAAAGAGTCAGATATGACTGAAAAATGACTGAAGAACAAAATAATTTCTTTTTTTTAAATTTGCTCAAATTTTTTTATTATAGGTTTTTATTTACCAGATATATTCATGGGTGATTTTTCAGCATTGACAACTGCAAAACCTTTTGTTTCAACTTTTCCCCTCCTTCCCCCCACCCCTTCCCCCAGATGGCAGGTTGACCAATACATGTTAAATATATTAAAGTATAAGTTAAATACAATATATGTATACATGTCCAAACAGTTATTTTGCTGTACAAAAAGAATTAGACTTTGAAATAGTGTACAATTCCTGTGAAAGAAATCAAAAATGCAAGCGGACAAAAATAGAGGGATTGGAAATTCTATGTAGTGGTTCATAGTCATCTCCCAGAGTTCTTTCACTGGGTGTAACTGGTTCAGTTCATTACTGCTCTATGGGAATTGATTTGAGAACAAAATAATTTCATAGGCTTCCTGGTCATCTTACTATGTTTTGTTCATGATGTAAATAAATTTTTAAAAAATTATCACAGAGAATAGTTGAGTAATTTAATAGCATAAAATGGTTTGGGCTTCTATATGGCTCCTCTCTATAATCATAGTGATGGTGGTAAAGTGGTAGAAAAGGAGACAGAGATTATGTACCAACATCTTTTGCAGAGAATGAACAAGAAATGTTATGAACAACTTGGTAAGATTTTTAATTCAGATCAATATATAACATGTATAAACACATCCACATTCATCCTCCTAACTCCCACAGCTCTTAATACTTAATGACTTCAATGAGGTAGTGGGCACAGGGAAGGACAGGGAGAAACATGAGGTAAATGATACAGTGGTTATAAATAAAAGAGACCAAATACTACTCATAAATCTCATGCTTTCATATGATGAATTCCTTTTTAACAAAGAAAACTGGAAGCCATTGGATGTGGCAAAAATAACATTACAAAAAATTAAATTGACTATATCTTAACAGATAGGAAATGATTGGCTTGTCCTTGTGGGAGTCATTCCAGATTCAGCTCTCTGTGTACAGTCACATCATCAACCACTTAGAGCATAGATCAAAACAGATGCCAAATCAGAAAAGGGATGAAATTGGAAAGATGTGTGGACCTTCAGCAGTCTACTCTATAAAGGGAGAAGTGGACAAAAGTAAAGCTATTGACTTTATCATCATTTCTTACAAAAAGTGTATGCAGAACAATTACTATTATAATAAGGAGGCAAAGATTGATTCAGCATTCTCTTCCAAGAGCAAATCTTAAAATCCCCCTGCTAAACAAAAAAACCATGACATTTAAAAACAATTTGAACCACCTGCAAAATATGGTGGAAGAGAATACTAGATAATTTTGATTTGTGAAATTGAGAAAAACATTTTTTCATTGTTTGTACCTCTAAGTTTGCCAGACAAAAACAATTATATTAAGTTATCAAAAGGGTTTTTATATGAGAAAATTTATAGATTTCATCCATGTTTCTCAAAAATCTGAAATTACATTGGCATCCCAATATTTCATACAATTTTATTTCACAAATTGATTGGTAGCCCGTATAGAATGGGTTGGCTAGATGCTGCAATGGATAAAGTCCTGGGCCTGGAGACAGGAAGACTCATTTTCTTCAATTCAAAAATGGCCTCAGATACTTACTAGCAATGTGGCCCTGTTTGTTTTAATGTTTTATGTGTAAAAATGAGATGAACCTCTCAACTATGTTTGCAAAGAAAATGCTAAATGGGGTCACAAAGAGTCAAACAAATTGGAAAAAACTCAACCACATCGGGATAAAAAAAAAAAAAGGAAAGCAAACAAGAAAAATATATTTTCTAGAATTGCAATGTATAATGCACAGTCTTAATTCAAACAATTATGATTTAAGTTTTCTTGTTTGCACTGTTTATTAGTTTATATCAAGGATTCTTAATCATTTTTGTGTCTTCAATCACTCTGGCAAATCTGGTAAAGCATTTGGACTCTTCCTCAGAATAACATTTACATAAGATTATAAAGGAAACCAAAAGATAATAAGGGTTAAAAAGTAATTTTTTTTCCTTATCCAAGTTCACAAAACCTCTGAAATCTATCCACAGATCCTACAGAGAGGGGGAGAATTTACAGACTTTTAAGTATCTCTAAACAAAAAAGCCCAATGTTGGCAATATTTTATATTCCATCTAGCCTTCAACCCTGCCTACCCATTTTCTCAATATCTGCCCTGCTGCAGAGCATGCCTTTAACCTTCACTAGCTTTCTATCTCCTGTTCTTAGAACCATAATCAAAACACAATTACCATTGCTTCCCTAAAAAACATTTTGTCATCAATTGCCCCAATGACTGCCACTCACCATCTTTGTGTCTTCCCAGACCAATTCACCCTTCTCTGGATACCACTCTCAGAATGGATTGCCTCCTTGTACTGAAATGTAAATTTCTCGAGTGTGGGACTATTTTACTTTTGAGGGTGTATTACCTGTTCTTATAATAGAGTTTAGTACATAATAAACATATAATAAATGCTTTCCATCTATCCATTTATGCTCTTCTTTTATGAAATTTGCATAGTTCTGGGATTAGATGAAAACACAAACTTGCATCAGTTTAATAAAGTATTGGGAAACAAGTGCTAGAGTTAGATTCAGAGAACTAATTTGGATAAAATTTTCCCCCTTTGGCATTTTATTTTTCTGTTTTGTAAAAATGTCATGATATTCAACAGTTCTTATAAAATATCTTCTACCTTGGTCCATACCCACCATTATCTTGTTTGCACTTATTTTCAAGTCATAAAACCCGAGAGTATAGGAAGTTGTAAGACTAGATTGGGTCCACAATTAATTTATGTTTAAAATATACTGGAAAAATTGCACCACAGAAGAATTGTACCATAAACCCTGGATCTAAAGTAAATGGATTTGTATTTGAATTCCAGCTCTAATAATTGCTATTGCTGGTGACATTTTGGGAAAATCACATTTCCTCTCTGGGCTTTAGTTTCCTAATCATAAAATGAGGGGTTGGTCTAGATGAACTCTAAGGCCCTTTCTAGTGTTAGATCCTGTGATCTCTTTGCCACTGGAATATGAGGGCTGACTAACATTTTGGTAATCATATTTCTGAATGATAAGCATTCCTCTCTCCCCTTCATAACAGTATTATGGGATAAGTATGTAAAAGAATTCCAGAACAAAGAACTTTGAGAACAAGATCTGACTTGGGAAAGAGGAGATCAAAAAATACTTTGAAAATTGACTGGATTTAGCAGAAAAAGGAAGAGAGGACATCATAAGCATAGGACATAGCATGAGCAAAGATAAAGGAGGAAAAGGTGTGTTTGGACATTCAAGCACACTTTAATTTATAGGAAAAAAAATTGTAGGAAATATATATATATATATATATATATATATATATATATATATATAGAGAGAGAGAGAGAGAGAGAGAGAGAGACAGACAGACAGACAGACAGACAGACAGACAGACAGAAAATATAACATAGTAAATCAACAAGCCAACAAGCTTTTTAAAAAATAATATTTTTTATTTTTCAAAATATAGTTTTCAACATTCACCTTTGCAAAACCTTGCGTTTAAAATTTTTCTCTCTCCCACTCCTTCTCTCCCCTTACCTAGATAGCAAATAATCTAATATAGGTTAAACATGTTCAATTCTTCTAAACATTATTAAAAGGAAAAAATAAGAAAGAAAAAAAATTAGTAAGCAAACAACAACGAAGGTCAAAAATACTATGTTGTGATCCACATTCAGTCTCCATAGTCCTCTCTCTGGAGGCAGATGGCTTTTTCTATCACAAGTGTATTGGAATTGCCTTGACTCATCTCATTGTCAACAAGCTTTTATTAAGTATTTTGTGCCAGGAACTGTGGGGGGATACTAATACATGCAGAAAGACAGTTCCTCTCCTCATGGAGTTTACATTCTAATAGGGAAGGCAATACACAAAAGGAAAAGTGAAAAGAAGAGAGGGAGAGGCAAAGATAGAAGAATGAAGGATAGACAGATTCATCAAAGTGGAGGATCTAGAAGAAACTCACCAATGAGATTTTATAATGTCAGATTAGGCTAAAAATGTAGGGGAGAGTTAGATTACGAAGGGCTTTTAATTTTAGACTACTTAGTATGAACTATATTCAGTAGGCAATAGGGAGCTATTGATGATTTTTTAAACAGAAAACTGAAAAGAATAAATTAATAAATTAATGTAGCAGTGGTATGGAGGATAGATAGGAAAAGAAGAGAATTAGAGGAGAGTGGGTGGTGGGAAAGAGTGGAAGGAGTGGAATAATGAAGCTCTTGCATTTTTTCCAGAACAGTACAAAGAGTTTTCACATGATTTTCCAAGTTCCATTAGCCTCTGGGAAATGTTAATGAACACATTACAAAATCTCTTAAATGTTACTCAGAAAAACTGATATCCCCAAACAAGTTAAAGCATTGAATTCACAAATAAGAGAAGTATTTAAGTTGTTGAATCATAGTATGGCAAATATGTTGACCAATAAAGAAATAATTTCCATGAATCCACTAAAAAAGTTTTCAATTTTGCTCTTGGTATTGAACTTTGAACAGTCTGGATAAAGTTAACCCTTGTGGAGGGTTCTATTATTCTAACCAGAGAATTATAATACAAGAATGTTACAGTTTTACAATTCTCAAAAATATTAGCAGGTCAGGTTCAAAACATTATGTAAAGGTGTAGCTGAAGGATCACTCATTTACACCTGAATATTTGCTGAATTAAAAATTCTGACAACTTTTCTTTTAGAGAAAGACAGTGAAAGAGATATATAACCAAGCAGTGGAAAATCAATTTTGTCTCCAAAAAAAAGTAGTTTCACATGGAAAGATAAATATTTTTTACTTTTATCATAGCCAATATACGTCAAAAAATGAAGTTTTATAAGAATCCTGATTGGATTTTGAATTCCTTTATAGTTTTCCTCTGAAAAAATTTGGGATTCCCTGAATGAAAAAGAACTTCTAACAATTTATCTGTGAAACATAACAATGATCTTGATTTAGCATTTGGTTTTGAGGTGGAGAGCTTCAAGCATCAAGCTCAGAATTTACTGCCTCACGTGGAATCAGTAACATCTCTTGATCTGTTCCAGCTGACATAGGACTACACCCTTGGGAGCTGTTATCTAAACATAGAAAGAGCATTACACATTTATTTGACTTTGCAAGTTATTCCTGCATCATGTGAAAGAAGCTTTGGCAAACTAAAAATAATGAAGAATTATTTTGGCTCTATGACATGAGATTGCCTGTCAAACTTAAGCATGTTGTTCTTTGACTAGGATATTGCAAAGGATATTTATCTTGATAATGTAATCAATGGCTTTGCAATAAGCATGGGAAATGTTGGAGTGTAGAGACAGAAGAGGGATCAGTGTAGAATATTCTCCTGGGATGCTCCCAATGCATAAGAGCTCTCTGGAACAACTGAAGCAAGCGACAGATGATTTCTCTAGTACTTTTGCTAGTGTATCAAAGGAATCTGAATAATGAAAATGAAACATACATTTAATGACTTAAATATGAAAATGAAAAAAGTGACTAAAACATGGTGGTGAGACTGAAGGCAAGTTAAGCAGAGGTATAACTAGGAAGGGACAAGTGAACCTTTACAGAGGGCACTGACATGAGACTAGTGATCCACTATCAGTGATTTTTTAAATATCCAGAAAAGTGGGAGAAATGCCACAAGATTGGAGAAAGGCAAATGTTCCAATTGCCATAAAAAAGGAAAAGATAATCAATCTGCAGATGATGGGCCAGTGAACGTGTCTTTGATTGTTGGGATGATTCTAAAGATGCTCCTGTTTGCAAATTCCTTTGTGCTGATTATACCAAGTCTAGTAACTTTACAGAGCCTCACAAATAAGATTATAACTTCTCACAAGACTTTTGCCTAACAATGCTCATGAGAAAAACTAAGTGGACAAAAAAATCATCATTTATTAAGTACCTACTATGGGTACTGTACTATGCTGGGATACAAAAAAAAAAAAAAAGCAAAAGACAATGATTGCTATATAAGAAGCTTGTAATCTATTGGGGAAGACAATGTGAAAACAAATACATACAAAGCAATTATATAGAATAAATAGGAAATAATTGATAAAGAGAGAACACAAGAATTAAGAGGGGTTGGAGGATGACTCATACAGATTATATGCAATTAGGTCAACTACCTATAGAACTGGTCTATCAATATAAATATCTTGGGCAGGAGTTGCAGTTGAATAATGAACTATGCTTAGAATTGGATAGGAGAAAAAAGAGAAAGCTGGTTAGGTACCCTCCACTAGGGTTAAATTTATCCAGACAGTTCAAAGTTCAATACCATCGTATCAGAGCAGAGAAAAATTGAAAACTCTATTAGTGAAACATGGATTCATGGAAATTATCTTTATTTCAACATATTTGCCATACTATGATTCAACAACTTAAATACTTCTCTTATTTGTGAATTCAATGTTTTAACTTGTTTGGGAATATCGAAGTTTTTCCTGACTTTAGGAAAATGGATAATGCTTTCAGTGAACACAATTTTTTTTCCTGAAAAAAAAAACCAGCTCATTTTTTCAAACCATAAATATTCTTCTAATGATACTACATGGCTATGAATCATAGAACATCACAGTCTCTAAAGAATCAAAATTTCATGTGACTCAAAGAAACAAGAAACATAGGGTTGGCAAGAGAGGTAGTAAAAAGTCTTCAGTCTATTATCAGTAATATTATATTTAAGAAGTAGAGTAAAAGATAATGTCAGCGTATATGGCCAGAAAAGAAAGTGTACCACTTAATGTGGTTGTTGCTTTTCATCCTTCAGTCTCAAAAAGAATGGGATATGTTGGTGCCCTAGTATTATAAAAAGTAAAAATAAAATAAAACAAGAGAAAGGTTTTTAATATATTGGGTGGATTTCTTATTAAGGATTTAATCTAGGACAGAGACAAGAGTTACATATACTGCGAATATATTAATGATTTGTGATAGATACCTTTAGAGTCTTCAGACTGACAAAAATAGCAGAGCTGTTGTATTAAAACTAAAAGGTACTATCTTCAGTTTACTTTGTGTATTCATTCACTGATAATAGATTTAAAAAAAAATACTCTATGGAAACTCTTCAAATACAGTCAAGCAATTCCATTAGTCTTAAGATGGAAAATGCCATCTGCATCCAGAGAGAGAACTATGAAAACTGAATGTGGATTTGAAACATAGTATTTTCACCTTTTTTTGTTTGCTTGTTTTTTCTTTCTTGTAGTTTTCCCCTTTTTGGTCTGATTGTTCTTGTATAACATGACAAATATGGAAATATGTTTAAAAGGATTACACATAGATAACCTGTATCAGATTGCTTGCTGTCTTGGGGAGGGAAGAGAGAAAGAAGGGAGGGAGAAAAAAAATTGGACATGAACATATTAACAATTTATGATATCTTCCATTTTGTACCTACAGTTTTTTCACTTCTCTCCTGGGTGGAGGAATGGTTGTAGATATCATCATCAGACCTTTGCCTCCTACATTCCCTGACTTCTTTTAATTCCTAGCTAATACTCCACCTTTTGCAAGAAACCTTCCCCAAACTCTTTTAATTCTAATGATTTCCTTCTGATAATGATTTCCAGTCAATTCTGTATGTAATTTTTTCTTATATAGTTATTTATGTATTTCCTCATTAGGTTGTGAGCAACTTCCTGGAAAGAACTGTCTTTTACCTTTCTATGTAATCCTAGTGCTTAGCAGTGCTTTGCACGTAGTAATGCTTAATAAATGTTTACTTACTGATTGACTAACTGGAGTCAAGATTGATCATTACATTAACTTAATTCTGATTCATAGCTGCGTATTCTTAGATAAAGTTCAGACTCAGTTCACCTGAACCATTAAATAATTTCTGTCCTTCCTTGTCATTGTTTTCTGTAGATTTGTGAGCCCCCAATTGTTATTTTTTTATGTCATATGTTCTGTACTATAAGATATTTAGTAGTTCTATTCGGACACTTTACTTCCTGTGAGCAGATAGCCTTAAATTACATTATTTTTGTTGTTTTGTTTTTGCAGTTGCCTCAAACTAAAATTCATCATTTACTTTTGTTAAATTTTATCTTGTTTCTTTAAGCCTAGTGTTCCAACCTATTGAGATAGACTGGAATCTTGACTTTTTTTGTCTGCTCATTAAGTTGTTCCACTTAGCTTTGTAGCAGAAAACAGAAGATGCTCCCTTGTTTCCGGTAGAACAGGTGCCAAAGAACTCAATCTTGTCATTGTTTTTAAAAATGTCTTGCTATTATCTGGTTTGTGGGGTAATATAATTATATATGTAGAACCAGTTTTTTATTTGGATTACAGATCATAACAAGGAATTCTGGTCCCCATAACTAGGAATTCTGGTTATTGAAAAAAATATAGGAGCAGAGACCATAAACTAGGGATGGCTTTGGTAGGTGAGGGCAGGACAGGAATAGGGAGATCACTGGGATGAAACTCTGTATATGCATGTATGTAGTTATATAAATACACACATACTCCCATATATATATATATACATATATATACATAGGCAGAGACATATACATACATAGGTGCATATGTATATAAAGAATATATTCTATAAATGTTATACATATAACACAAACCCCTTATATATAATGTGAATTATTATATAAGTAAATTAACATGTCAATATGATGATCATTCTATAGTGTTCTTCATTGGGCAAACAAGGAACATTTTATTAGACTCTGGATACTCCCATGGCAAACTGGATCATCTATAGCAGAGGGAGGATAAGATAATAAGGAAGTCATTAAACTTTGAGTTTGACATAGACTTTGAGGCCACATTGATACTACACTGTTTGATAGTAGCTACTAACATATGTTTATTATAATTTTGTTTTTATTTCTTCATTGAGAATTATGTTACTTTGGTATCAGAAGTCACCTTCACATAAGAAGCTATAAAGCTACAAAATTATTTAGATAATTTATTACAAGCTTCATAAAAGCCCTATTCTAATGCCTCATTGTAGCAAGGATTCTGGATTCTCAGAGGCTATGTCTGCACACTTAAATTCAGGGAGAAGTTACCAAGTTAGAAGGGCCTAGCACAGTCAATGACAGACTAAGCGTACTGTCTGAGGGCCAAACTAAGCTAAATATTCAGAGGCTTAAAAACAGGCAGTAGACCATTAAGTAATTGGTTTTTTGGTTATAGTTATCCATGAAATAGATAAAAATATTATATGCTCTTCTTCAACAATAATGGTGATGGTATGATAGGAGAGAGGGCAAAGGATACTAAGAATTACCCAAGAAGGTCTTGATTTATCTTATTAACTTATTTGTTGCTGCTCTTAAGGAGGAATACTTTGCTCACTGTTCAATGAATCTACATATTCCTGAAGGAACTAAAACAACATTCACACTGGCTTTTTTGCTGTAAATGAAACCAAAAGACATAAAGAAATGAATCTAAGTGGAAGGACAGCTCATTTACAGAGGTAAATAAGGTAGTTGGCAGAATTGGATTTTTTATATACATAAAGGCTACAAGAAATATTATTTTTTAAGATAGTTGGTTGTACAAAGTGCCCATGAACATAATGCAACAGATTACCATCAGGTTAGATATGAATATTTACTATACAAGAGAAGAAAAAAGAGAAATTCTATGACTATGTGGCAAGATCTGCACCAAATTAAGGCAATATATTTTTATATTTGGTAACTTCAGTGAAAAGGAGGGCCTAGAGGAAGACAGCAGAAAATTATATTGTAAAATATGATATACACAGTTGTAATTTCTAAGTAGTTCAAGCTGGTACATCTGGGTACTTTCTTTAAATGGAGCATTAGAAGGAACACTAAAAAAATGTAAATGTAATTATACCCAACAGTCATAAAATGACTTTTTACCCAAATCAAGTAATTTAAGAATCACCTGTTTGTGTACAGTCAGATAAATGTACTGTTTATAGCAAAGCTTAAAGTCAATACCAAATTAAGAGGTTGTTTAAATGAGAGAAAGATATAATGTGAAATGATAGCAACTCCAACTTGACCTGTTTAAACAAGCTATCAATGCCAAATAACGAGAAATAGATATGTAGGGTGACCTGAATCTTTGCCATTTTGGCAGCATTGACCCTTCTATGCTGAGTCACAGATGCTGGCATTGTTAGCCGTCACTGATTCCTTGTCTTTCCCTTTCCTTTTGGAATCTCAGAAAAGCAGCCTGGGAAAATTCACAAGGTCTAGGTTAGTCTCCATATAGAAAAATGGGAGGTAGAAAGGGAGAACATATGATCACTCATGACTTTGGAAGACTGATAATAAAGCACGCTGTACAACTCTTGGTAGAAAGATAAACTAGAGATTTAAAGTGAGATATGCATTTTCAGACATCGTCAACATGTTGATTTTTTTTTTGCTTGATTATAATTATTTATTACAAAGGAGGACTTTTCTTGGTGGGAGTAGTGATGAAGTTGGTGGGCAATATTAATAATACAAAAAAGAAAGGAAATAACATTAATAAAGCATTTTTAAAATTACACAGAAGAAAGCAGAGAAAAATATAGAAGAGGATATGGGCAAGCAACAAAGCTTTGTTGTTTTCTTTTAGAAACTAGAAATATAGGTAGACAAAATTTAGTAGAGATAAATATACAATCTTACATTTGGATTTAAAAATCCAAGTACTTCACAAGTACTAGATAGAATATATGTGACTAGACATGTATATGTCTGAAAAAGATCCAGGATTTTAGTAACTCAAACCTCAGATGAGGAAACTAGTACCCAAAGAACCAAAAGAAATTGTGCAAGATAGAGGACTCATTTAGTTGCAGAGCTAAGACTATAAATCAGATCTCCTGACTTCCAGCACAAAACTTTTTTCAGATGTACTACAGGATGAAAATATCATATTTATTCATCTATTTTACTTCACATATTCTTCCTCATATAAATTCTGAAGGAGAAAAAGTTTAAAATATTTTTCCCTATCATTTTTAATCCCCCCCCTTTCTGAACTGAAATGACAGCTGTGATTCCACAAAAGCATGTCCTTTCCTTTTGTCAATACAGCATCTTTCTCAAGATGTTTGTCCCTGCCCCCACTGCATGGGAGTTGTGATATTTGGCTACAGGAGAGTAAGTAGTAGAGGAAGTGGTTACAGGAAATGAGAAGACCCAGCTGCAGCAGATAGGTTCAAAGAAGCAAAAGTCTCAAGGTCAGAGGCATGCCAGGGTAGCATGGGTAGAGGGAACCTTTCCTTTCAGTCCTATTCAGTAAAAAATCTGAACATAAGTTTTACAGTGTGTTGTAACATGCCTTAACTCCCTTGCCTACTCGCAGAGAGAGCTAAACAAATTCAAATTTTACTTTCCCTAGAACTCAAGGCTCTATTGTTCATTCATGTTGGGCTTTACAACCCCATTAGAGATTTTCTGGGAAGAGATACTGGAATAGTCTGCCATTTTCTTTTCCAGCTCATTTTATAGATGAGGAAACTGAGGCAGAATCACACTGTCCAATGTCACCAACGAAGGAGAAACAACAATTTTGCCATTATTATATATTGTTTTCATTGATTATGTGCCAGGAATAAAACCAGTGTATACAATTAAGCGTGTTTGTCTGCTTTTGAAGGGAGTGACTTCATTATGTCAAGTTCACATAACTAGGGTTTTCTGAAGTATCCAAGAAAAAAAAATATGGATTGATCAAAATGGGTTGATTTGATTGAAGAAATCCATATTACTTCATGGCCCTTTAGATAATGAGTTGGTTTTTCTTTCAGAAAGTGATAGAGCTGAAGGATAGAAAGTTGCCTATTGTCTCAGAACTCAGAGAAGTTAAGAACCAGAATAAAATTTTATAAAAGGTAGATATGATATATCTCTGTAAATTATTGAATAATGGAAAGAAACCGTAATAGTACTTTTACCAAAAATTGCCCATGTGCTTTGTTATTCAGTCATTCAGTTGTATCCAAGTCTTTAAAACTATACTGTCCATGAACAATACTGACCTCTTGAAAAGGCTTTTGGAGTGGTTTGCCATTTTTTTCTCTAATAAATTAAAGCAAACAGAGAGGTTACACAGCTAGTAAATGTCTGAGGTCAGAATAGAGCTCAGTTTTTTCTGACTTTAGGCCCAATTCTCTATGCACCTCCTTAAATGATGTTCAGTTGTTCGGTCATATCTGATTCGTTATGACACCATAAATTGGCAAAAATATTAGAATTTAACTGCTAAAGATATTAGAGTGAATTATTATTTCCTTTTTTAGTGATTAAGGCAAAATGAGGTTAAGTGACTTGTCCCCCAGGTGACACAGCTATTACGTGTCTGAGTCTGGATTTGAATTCAGGTCTTTCTGATTCCAGTTTAGCACTCTATCCACTGAGCTATTTAGCTAATCTAATTAACAAATTCAGAAAAATAAATAATATATACATTGTTTACTTATCATAATGGGACAAAAATTATAATCACAAAGGACATTTTGTGAAAGGATTTAAACAAGAGGAAACTTGATTAAATCATGAGAATTGGAAGAACAAAGATTTCATAAAAATGATAGATCATTTCAGTAAAGAAAAGAAAAACAATGAGACAATCTATAAAAATTGTAGCCAAAGCAGTCCTTAGGGGGAATTTCTGACTAAATGTTTTTTTGGTTTTTTTTTAATCAATGTTCTTTGTCAACAAGTATTTTATCAAACCCAAAACATTACCTTAGTGATAAAGGAGCTTATAGTCAAAGCTATGGTTTCTCCAGTAATAATATATACCTGTGAGAGGTGGACTCTAGGCAAATCACAAAATAAACACTTTCATATTGTGAAAGGAATTTAGAGAATCCCTTGAACAGAAAAGAGATCAAATCAGTCCCTACTTAAAGAAATTAATTCAGGCTATTCATTGGAAGGTCAAATACTAAAGCTAAAGTTTAAATACTTTGGCACTATCTTGAAAAGATGAGAGTCATTGGAAAAGACCTTGATGTTGGAAAAGATAAAAGGCAAAAGTAAAAAGGGATAGCAGAGGATGAGAGCTTTAGATAGTGTCATGGAAACAATGAACATGAACTCCAACAGACTTCAAGAAGTAGTGGAGAATAGCAAAGTCTGGCATGCCATGGTCCGTGGGGTCACAAAGAGTCAGACACAACTGAATGACTAGACAACAATAAGCTTTTTATCAACAAACATAAAGAATAGATCAACCCATGCATGCAGAGTAGGCAACTAAAAAAAGACCTAAAAAAAAAAATGAAAACTCCAACTAAACACAAAAATAGATATTTTGAAAATAAAGTAAAAATAAGATTGAAAAAAAAACTGAATTAGTAAATGAAACCAGGGATTAGTTCCTTCCTTTAAAAAAAAATCTAATAAAATAGGCAACCTTTAGCTAATGTGACTTTTTAAACAAAGAGGAAAACAAATTCCAATAGAAAAAAATAGAAAAGGAGAGATTTATTTGATAATAAATTAAAATGAAATAAAAGAAATTATTATAAATTACTTTAACCAATTATATGGCAACAAGCTTCAAAAATCAAATAGCTAAATTGTTTCAGAAATATGCACCCTGCTTAAACATAACAAAAAGAAATAGAAAATATAAGTAACCCAAACTCAGAAAAAAAATTTAATAATCCATGAAAGAACTCCCAGAGAAAGCAACTCCCAAATCCTTTGATTAATTCAAATGAACATTCAAAGAACAATTAATTACAATATTACATAAAATGCAAAAATAGGTAAAGAAGGAGTTCTACAAAACTACTTCTGTGAAACAAATATGGTCCTGACATTCAGGATGAAAAGAATTAAAGCAGAGAAATAAAATCCAAAAATATTAAGGAAAACATTAGCAAAGAGGCTATAACAACATGTTTAAAAGATTATATATGATTACCCCGCTATATTTATTCTATATTTTAAAAGTGAGTGGGACCTAATAAAATTAATTACATACAACCAATTTTTTGTTTTTCTTTAAATAAGGAAATGTTTGTGTTTGTTGATGCTTGTCAAAATCAAAATAAATAAAAACATTTACAACAAAAATGGTTAAGTGAAAATAAAAACCAACCAAACAATGAATGAACAGAGCAACTTTTCAGCAGAAATTGATTACCAAATTATAGATATTCATAAGACACTATGAAACAAAAAGACTCAAGGAAAAGTGAATTTTCTCTGATTTTAACTCAACAGAAAGTTGTCTTTAAGTGAAGAAAACAAAGACAGAGGCCCTTTCATGGGCCACAGGACTTCAGAGGAGAAAAAAATCTTCAAAGCTTCTCAATTTTGAGTATTGTCTCTCACCAGACATAGAAACACTTGAGAACTTATAAGAGTATTGAGACAAAATGAGTTGGTGGATGTCAATTAAAGTCTTTTGAATTTCATTATAGTAAGTCAAAGAGTCTCCCAGTACATGTATACATATATTGTATTTAACATATACTTTAACATATTTAACATATATTGGTCTACCTGCCATCTGGGGGAAGGAGTGGAAAAATCGGAACAAAAGGTTTTGCAATTGTCAATGCTGAAAAATTACCCATGCATATATCTTGTAAATGAAAAGCTCTAATAAAAAAAAGAGTCTCCCAGAACATCTCCCCATCCTATACTAAGTATTTTGTACATATACCAGATCTTGTTATACAAATAATGAGGACCTAAACTGAGGGGATAACTATGTTGAATGAAGAGAAGGGAATGGCTAAGAGTGATGTGAAAGAGATAGAAATAGTAAGATTTGGCAACTTCTTGGATATGAGGTGAGTGAAAATGAGCAGAAATGTTGTATACCTTAGTGAGTTAGGATAGTAGTACTCTTGACAGAAATTTGAGAATATGGAAGAGAGGATCATCTGGGGTGAAAGATCATACAATAAGATGTAGAACACAAATCATGTATATCTGCTTATTCTGTGGGTCTTATTCCTTTACACACAGCACCAAAAAAAAGTCAGAGCTGTTACTCATTGATCTCTGCCTTGGGGGTGCAAAATATGTCCTCTGTGCCAAAGTGTACCTACTAAAGCCATTCAGTGTTTTAAACACAGAAATATATATTATAGAGAGGAAAAACATAATTTTCCCGATGGTACCTGAGCAGCTTTTTGCTTTGGTAGTCTAGTTATATTTTAACAGCCATGAAGGGAGGATGTCCACGAGGAATGGGGGCACTCAAGAACTTTCAAATAGTAGGCAAGTTTGGATGGGGGCAGTGTGCTTGTTGAGAATGAGCGAAGAGTGATTATGCTTTTTTTGGAACTGAGACTCATGCCTGGTTACTTCCGCTGAAATTGGATGTAACCTTTCTTCCCATCTTCACTAGGTTAATTAAGTATCATTTGTGATCAAGCCACAGCTCTCATTTTGGCAATTATTGCCTTAGACAGTCTTCATTTGTAAGTACTTGGGATGAGATTCCAAACTTTCTAGGTTGGTCTTTTGACAAAAGCTATTTAGCCTATCACTAGACTGGACTCGAAGCCTTTCCATTTTAGTAGAAACGGGAAGAGCTTTAGCTCTACAGAATAATTTTCCTAGAACCATGATTACCACCACAATAAGTCATCAGAGTAAGATTCCACTGGAGGAATTTAAGGAAATTAAAGAAAAAACCCAGTAAAATAAGGAAAACAAAAAAACCCTTTAAATTCTTAAAATGTTGAGTGAACAAGTTAAAAACAGATTTAGGGTACTAAACATTATTTTAAGAAAATAGAAAAAGTCCTTTATGTGTCAAATCAGGGCCTATAATTATCTGATAGTTTTGAGTTAAGCTACTGTCTGGTTACCCTAGGCTAACAATCAGAGGCTGTTCCTGTTTTTTAGCTCATATCTCTGACATAATGTCTTAACTTCTACATTTTCAGAAGCAGAGAAGAAAAATCAATTATTCATATATTCTATGATGACTACAAGGACCATATCCCATCATATTCTGTAGCACTTATTACCTATAATTTTGATTTATAAGTTAATCACATGCCACTTTGGAGATTTTCTGATGTTACTATATTGAATCATTTCTTTCTTATATTATCATTTGACCTTCGAAACATCTTATGTTCTTATGATCATCATTTGTTGACCATCTAAGTCACAATAATATAAATTGAGTTTATTGGAGAAGAGAAGTGAATACAAAGAAATATTCTTAATTATTTGATACTTTTGAGTTTAACTCAAACATTTTAAAATGAAGTCAAAGCTCAAGTCAAAGTAAAAAAAAAGTAAGTCTAATATGGCAAAAATTACTTCAGATAGCAGTAAATGCAACACATTTGTATGTATCCATGTGATGAAATTTGAGTTGGGAAATGTTAAACCATGACATGGGCAAAATAGACCATGATCATTATAAGGTAAATGAAGGTTCTAACATAGATAAGTTGTTTTCTTGTGCTGTTTGCTGTATTTGAATGTGAAGTATATAAATTTAAAGTTAAATAACATTTGTGTGGAAGTTAAAAATACCATAATATATGTTGTTTCAATATTTTGGTAACTACAAATAATGACAAATTGGTTTTCTCCCAACATTGTAACTTTAAAATTTGAATTACTTCAAGAAGTTATAATGATTTGAAGTTTTAACAATTAAAGTAAAGCTTGTCTTCAATGTTTTAATATGTCAAATTTTAAAAAGTGAAATAATACAGTTATCCTTTCCATTTAAGACTTTCTTCATCACTGTTTTGTTATATTGTGAGTTGGTACAAGAAATTGAATGGGAATTTTTTAGTAATTTTGCAGAAGGCTTACATGACACAGAACAAGTTTAGGAACTCACAAATGTGTAAAATATATGACTAGTAGTGTATAATATCAACATATTTTATCTTTTAATACTATAACAATTTAGACTTCTCTGAGGGAAGGCCAAAAATTATACATTGATTTTTCAGGGGGAGGCCCCTAACCCCCAAGATGTGGAAATAATAACTATTTCTTTATCATGGGTAGTTAGGTGATGTAGGGGACAGAATGTTGGACCTGAAGACCAGATGAATTATCTTTTTTTAATAGTATTTTATTTTTCCAAATTCATGTAAAGATAGTTTTCAATATTTATTTTTGTAAAACTTTGTGCTCGTAATGAACTGAACCAGCTACACCCAGAGAAAGAACTCTGGGAGTTGACTATGAACCACTACATAGCATTCCCAGTCCCTCTATTTTTGTCTGTCTACATTTTTTATTTCCTTCACAGGCTAATTCTACACTGTTTCAAAGTCCAATTCTTTTTGTACAGCAAAATAACTGTTTGGACATGTATACATATATTGTATTTAACTTATACTTTAACATATTTAACATGTATTGGTCAACCTGCCATCTTGGAGAAGGAGTGGGGGGAAGGAGGGGAAAAGTTGAAACAAAAGGTTTTGCAATTGTCAATGCTAGAAAATTACCTATGCATAAAATTTTTGTAAAAATTAATTTAATTAATTAATTTAAAAAAAAAAAACTGTGCTCTAAATTTTTCTCCTTCCCTGTCTCACTTTCTCCATCCTCTAGACAGCAAGCAATCCACTATATATTAAACATGTGTAATTCTTCTAAACATATTTGCATATTCATTATTCTGCACAAGAAAAATCAGATCAAAAGGGAAAGAAAACAGGAGAAAGAAAGAAACAAACAAACAAACAAAAAACAACAACAAAAGTGAAAATACTATGCTTTGATCCACTTTTAGTCTCCATAGTTCTCTCTCTGGATGCAGATGGTACTTTTCATCACAAGTCTATTGGAACTGCCTTGAATCACTGCATTATTGAGAAGAGCCAAATCCATCACAATTGATCATCACATAATCTTATTATTATTGTGCACAATGTTCTCCTGGTTCTGCTCACTTTACTCAGCTTCAGTTCATATAAGTCTTCCAGGCTTTTCTGAAATCAGCCTGCTAACTGATCATTTCTTACAGAACAATAATATTCCATTACATTCATATACCATAATTTATTCAGCCATTCTCCAGATGATAGCTATCCATTCAATTGTCAGGAAGAATTATCTTATCGTTGCTATTGTTTGGTTGATTAATTGTGTCTGACTTCATCTCCTGTTCTTCTTCAGCTCAGTTTAAGATGAGGAAACTGGGCAAACAGGGTTAACCGACCTGTCCAGGATCATCCCTCTAGTAAATTTCTGATACGGGACTTGAATTCAGATTTTCCTGGCTCCAGAACCAGCACTATTCATTGAGCCATCTAGCTGCCCATAAGGAAGATTCCTCTTCCTGATTTCTAAAACCGAGGGACAAGGACTCTATTTTCAAGTAATTATAATTTCAATTTGAACAAGACGGGCTATCCAGGATCTCCACTAGAAACCCACATTTAATGGAGATAAATGGGTTCCTTGCCAAAGGGGACTACAGTTGGGTAATGGGCAGAGAGTTCTGCTTGCTTTACTGAAGCCTGCTTCTAGAAATGTGTGGTGATATGTAGTTGAGTCCATAGGAGAGTCGTTGTGTTGTACAAGGAATGAGATAAACCATTTTCCAGATAGCTTTGGCTCATTCAGAAGTGAGCTTAGTGGGGAAAATATTGATTATCAGCCACTTTAAGTTTGAGCCTATTCTCCCTAGGAACTGAGGTGGTAGAGGAGGAAGAGTTCTCCAGTGTGAGGGATTTAAAGGAATATTTGTTTTGGTACCTAGTACCTTACCATATTTTCTAAGCAAATATAAGTATATAAGTAAGTATCTAAGCAAATATAAGTAAAAATTAACTAAAGTTAATTTCTTCTTGGTAATGTTGAGTTGATGTAACAAACTGTTATCAATTATATTTGAGAGATTATAGTGGGCACAAACTGGAATATACTGGAATATAAGCACAAATTGATAGCATTTACCTATAGCCCCTGGGAAAGCCTCTATAACATTGAAGGAAGATAAAACAGAAGTCCTCTTCTGGGAATTTGATTTATCAGTGGAATCAGGGATGGTAGAATGAATCTATAGCCTCATTATACCATTTTTATGTTAGCAGAAAGCATGACAATGGACTGCACTAAAAGGTCACACAAGAAATTTTCAAACTTATTTCCTAAGGATATTACACATGGCTGTTTGCTGTTCTCTAGGATTTTGTACGGAAAGTGATATTAGAGATCATTAAATACAGTCCCCTTTATCTTATATTTTGTGTTTGTACAATGATAGAAATAGAGCTTAAAAGCAGGGACAGTGAAATTAATTCAAAAATTTTGGTAGCAAAAGTGTCATAAGTAGTTATACTGGGAATTTTGGATAGGGCAGATAAATTGAAGTAAACAAGTATGTAGTTGAGCAGACTTTATGTGTGCATCCTTGTGTATTAATATTTTAGGGACTTTGTGGCATTTGCTATACTTATGCAACTCCCATCTTTTCTTTCCATGAAATTTTCTCTATATGAAAGTTTTGTCACCTCCTAACAATGTCTTAAGTTGACACTTCTTTTGGTCTTTGATTCTCTCCCGCAAATCAATGACTAATGAGAAGAGAAACAACCTTTATTTTATTTTTTATAGTTGTCTCTGAAACAGTAATATAATTTTCTTTTTGGATCTTTAAAAGGTTTTACTACTTAGAAATTGCTGAAATAAATAAAGGAGAAAACCCTTGCCACACATATACCATCTTCCCCATTCCCCCAATAGTTCTTTCCCTGGACTTCAGTCTTATAAGGACATTGGAGAATATTGTAGAATTAGCTCCAGACCAAGAATTATTACAGTTTTCAACCCTACAGGGTTTTGTATATCACTCAAATCTGGGAACATGCCCAGTACTTGAACTCAAAGTAGCTAAATGAGCCAAAATTCCTTTGCATATGAGTCCTGTTTAAGCAACAGTTGCCCATAAAAGAGTAAGTTAATTCACTTCTTATAGGAGTCCTGATTTGTATGCATTAATGTCCACTGATGCTCTTCTAACATCTGGGGCACTTCCAGTGATGGCCATGCAAAGGGACCTTTACTGCTAAGGGTCATCTAGTGACTATTAGCATCTCTTAAATGGGAGCTTTATAAGAAGACCAGTTTGAATGCACTTTATTGTGGAATCTTTTGAACATTATAGATCAGGCTCATACAATTGATGTCAGATTTCTGGTCACTTACCAACACAGAGAAGCAGTGTGGCCTAATGCCAAGAGCACTGGGTTTTGTACTAGAATTGGGTTCAATCTATGGCTCCAAATCTTTTGGGCTATATAATTGTGGGCTTCACTTTATATCTATGATCCTCAATTTTCTAATTTATAAAATTGAGATGATGATCATGCTTCACTTAACTCAGATTTTTTTATTAAAGGAAAAATGTTTTTAAATATACATTTGTCATAAAAATGTGAACTATTATTGCTGTATCCTGAATTGTTTGTTTTGTACCTTCTTTTTTCCATTAAATTCTTGTCATTATCTTCTAGCTCCTTCAATGGAAATTCTCTTCCTTTTCCACTATTTAAAGAATTTTGTCCTACATGATGGGCTTCCTACTCTATTTCCTACTCTAATTCCTATACCTCCTTAGAAATTATCATCATATTATGTTCTAAATATTTTTGTCAGCTTAATTTTCCTTAAAAAATAACTTTTTCTGTGCCCTCTATCTGCACAAAGACATTTACTAATTGCCTAATATCAATCTCAGTTTCTTGATCTGCATTATAAGGGAATTTCTCAAGATTATTTCTAATCTTTACCTCCTACATATAAAATCATATGTAGCATCTATATAATGTCTCATTGTTTTTGAGAATCTTTTTTTCATCCATGACCTCCATTCTGATTAGTTTTTATGAAGCAAATGCATTAGCCAGATAAAATGGCTAGTTGTGCCCTTGAGTATCATAACTTTTCACCCAGTACAATATTATCTCTCTTTCTCTAGAAAGCAAATGGTCTTAGATCCAACAGTTTTGTTTTCCTTAAGGAAAAAACTTTCCTAAGTTTTTGGTTTACTCATTATACCAAGAAGGCAACCCAGGAAAACATCTTTTCCTACTCAAAACTTAAATCTACTTAAGCTACCAAGCTCTTTGAATGATATTTTTTCTTAAATATTGATTGTGGTTCATGCATGTAATTTTGATTGTTGAAAAACATGAACTTGAATTATTAGTCCATTGGATTAGTCTAGAAGCAGATCTATCTTGGCTAGGTAATAAAGAAGTCGGTCAATTTGAACTATTCAACTGGTTCAAGAAATTAATAAGAGAAGAATGAGATAGCTTACATATGAGATATCATGTAGTACAACTTTTACCCTTATACACAAGCTTGAAAAAAAAGTACTCTAAATTCAGTGATCATGGCTGAAACAATAATTTCTGATTAAATTTTGGTGACCACAAAAGTAATTGAACAAGGTATATCGTACTCAAGGAAGCTAAAAGGTATTTAAAAATAATGACTTCTACTCAAGAATGAACCTATAATATATAATTCAGAAAATACAAAATCAGAGGAGATGGGCCGATTGTATATTTACCAAAAAAGGACCACCAATTTATAGCCTAAGTGCTAGTACATGCAGTTCAAAAAATACTTGGAAGCTTTTGGTGCATTGGATAGATCCCATACAGACAGTTTATGAGGAAAAAAATGGAAAAGAATCCCTATCTGAAAGGTGATGTGGGGATTACAATCAATTTTGGTGGAAAGACTATTCAAATTAATTATTAGATCATGGATCCATTGAAATATTGAATAGTAGTTCCCTAAATAATATCAGTTTTGTAATTCTTAGAAATTTGAGGCAAAAGGAACATAATAAACTTCCTATGTAAAATAAAAATGTTTTAGCTAAAGACAACATGAAAGCTAACAAACTTAAATGACATCTTGAAAGTGTACATGCAGAATAAGATGATTAAGAGAATTTTTCTGAAAAAAATTAGATGTTTAAAATAAGCAAAAAACATTATATTCCCCCAAAGCCTGTTAGCGTATTTGACACATAAGTGTTAAATTAATCCTTGCTTGCTGCTTTATTGATTGATTGATTGAGATAAAAAAAATTGTATATATAAAGTGGCTCAGAAAATTAAGTGTAAAAAAAAATTTACTTGATGGAATAAACGTTGTTACTTATAACTACTGACATAGTCAAAACAATCATTGGGAAATCACAAAATCCCTTTCAATCTTTTCACTTAAAAATAACTTGGTAAACATTGTCCATATGTTTTAAGGCTTTTGTGATAAATATATTGAGATATTAAAATTTTTCTATTTTGTCTTCCAAGTAGACAAAACAACAGATGTAGTTAAGGAGGCTTATTTAATTACCAATGTTATGTTGTAATGTTGACACTGATATTAAGAAAGATGCATTATTTACAAATCTATTTTTAAATGCCACATCAAGAAAAATTTTAAATATTATTGATGTATTTTTAAAATGAAAATATTATTAGGGAAATATTTGATGTTAAAAAATAAACATAGGCTTAAAATCATGGATTAAAAATGGGACCTCATCAATGTGGACACATTTCATGTTTCATATATAATCATTTACATCAACAAATATGAGTGAGTATAGTATATGAATGTAACGAAATATTATTGTTCTATAAGAAATGATAAACAAACTGATTTCAGAAAGGCCTGGAAAGATTTACATGAACTTATACTAGGTGAAGTGAATAGAACCAACAGAATATTGTACATAGCAACAAGATTATGTGATCATCAACTGTGATGGACTTGGTTCTTTTCATCAATAAGATGATTCAGGGCAATTCTAATACATATTGTGATAGAGAGATCCAGGGGGACCAAATATGGATCACAACATAGTATTTTCACTTTTTTGTTATTTGCTTTCTTTTTTTTTTCCTTTTTCATTTTTTCCCCTTTTGATCTCATTTTTCTTGTGCAGCATGATAAATGTGGAAATTTGTTTAGAAGAATAGTACATGTTTAACCTATACTGGATTGCTTGTTATCTATGGGAGGGGAAAAAGGGAAGGAAGGAGAAAAGTTTAGAACACAAGGTTTTACAAAGGTGAATGTTGAAAACTATTTTGCATGTATTTGGAAAAACAAAAAGCTATTTTTTTTAAAAAAAAGAAATATGAGTGAGAACCAGATTAAGATCAATCAGTACTGCTAAAAATAAGTTTTCCAAGTTGTTACAAAAATAAGCAATTTTGGGGAAAAAATCAAGTTATCAAAAGGAAGAATATTTGCAAAATTGTATAATAATAATGGGACAAGGAAAAAGTACTCCTAAATTATTGTAGGAAATTATGGCATTCTCTTGTCAAAGTATTTTGTAGAATTATTGAGTGAAAAGAAGAAATTGACCTTTTTTGGTATATTAATGATAATGAAGCAAGTTTTTTTTTTTTAAATCCTCTTGACATTTTTTTAAAAAACTGAATTCTTAAAATCTTCATATTCTGATTTAATAAAGTGACCACATTTATGAAAAAAGTTTAAACCTCTGAAAATAAATTTATAAAAATTTTGTTTCACATTATAAATTTTTTGACTGTTAAATGAATTAGAAGAGAGTAAAAACCTTGCTTGTCTACAAAAGTAATTCACAATGGTGGTTTTTTAAAAGATTAAGGAACATATAAACATGAATAGAAAAAAAAACAATTTGTCATGAACAAATATGATACATCTGAACAAGAATGCTTAATATTCTGATTCTGTGATGCTTCATTGAAATAAATATTAGAATCTAAAAATATCATGGCTTGGCTTTTGGCAAATAAAGATTTAGGGTTTATTAGCAAAGTGATACAAATTATATAGTCATTTTTCTTTCATTGTAACATCTTACTTGTATGAAATGGAGTTTTCTGCTGTAGCTATCATAATGATACTAATCTTAATTATTGGCTGAAAAACAATTACAGGAATAGCCGTGTAGTGCCATAGATTGAGAACTGGCCCTGGAGTCAAGAAAATCTAAGTTCAAATCTGGCCTCAGACACTTGACACTTACTAGCTATGTAACCCTGGGAAAGTCACTTACCTGGCTTAAAAAAAAAAAAAAAAAGAAAAGAAAAGAAAAGAAAAGAAAAACCTGAAAAAGAATTACAAATAACAATACCACAAACTATCTTATTCTGAGAATTTTCTGATAAGAATCAATCTATTACACTATTTTAGTGTGACAATTATAAAGAATTTTCTTAATCAATAAATATTTATGCATGTTATGTTATTGTATTCTTAAAGTTTTTATTAAAATTATCATAGATTTTAAATTTTCATTTGAATAAAATATGAGCTAAGAAAATTATTCACATAGATTTCTTTGATGAAAATGCAAATTAAGTATGATAAAAATAAGGGATATTGCTACCCCTCATTTAAAAAATTTTTTTTAAATTTTAAAACAGTGGTCCTCAAACTTTTTACATAGGGGGCCAGTTCACTGTCCCTCAGACTGTTGGAGGGCCTGACTATAGTAAAAACAAAAACTCACACTCTGTCTCCACCCCTCAGCCCATTTGCCATAACCCGGTGGGCCGCATAAAAGTCCTCAGTGGCTGCATCTGGCCTGTGGGCCGTAGTTTGCTCTATAAATAACTTCTAAGGTACTATTGTTTTTTATTGTCATCTATTTATTAACTGACTTGGTATTACTCTTTGCATTACTTGCTAATATTCAGCTGGAGTGTGACTCTTTACCCATAATGGGAAGCATTTCTTTCATTTATAACCTAAAGTGCTATATCAATCTCTTTTGTGAAGCAGACCCCAGCCAACTGTACCAGCCAGTTAGGTAAAGAAGCTTTTAGACATTTTAAGTCCATTTAAATTTCTTTTCTCCTGTTTTCAGGTCTTTCAGCCTAAATAACCTGATTTATAATGAAAAATTCCTTTGAAAGTCTTCCCACTATTCTGATGTCAACCATGATTCATGCATGTTGTAGAGATAAAGTGAAGAAGACTCAAATAAGTTTGTCTTACTTCTCTTTTGTTTTTTATTCCTGCTGGCAATAAAATCACTTTTTATTCCCACTAGTAACAAAATCACTATCCTCCTTTCAAGCACTATTTTTTCTCACACACACACACACACATATATATATATATATATATATATATATATATATGTGTGTGCATTTGTATGTATACACTTACAAAAAATTCAAATACACATGGGAAATTGTGTCATATAAAAAACTGCCTTTGTACATTTAGATAATATATTATAAGGTAGGATATATACTACAAAATTTTCTCACATATATTATAAGACTTAAATTTTTATAAACATGCAAGAGGGCAACAACCACAAGTAATAGAATTAGTGCAAAAGTATGGCATGGTTCTATAAAAACAATGTCTAGAAGGCAAAGCTTTGATGAGATTGACAAGGAAAGCTAAAGACAACAACCACAGCAAAAGATTTGTTTGTTTTAAACTATATTGGGAGGGAAAATAGATTAAAGAAATGAAAGGAATACTGTTTAAACAAAATAATGATAATAGGGAAATAAGGAATAACAATTCGGTTTTTTGTTTTTTTGTTTCTTCATTTTTTTCCCTACAAAGAAAAATGATCTTTTGATTGGAAAGGACAAAACAAAAATAGCTAAATAGGGAGCTGGAATCCATGATAAATAAGAAAATTATATAGAGAGTACAGTCTGCTATTGCTAGGATTTCCAGAATTATATCATAGTAGGGAAAATAGACTTTCTTGTTTTATTTCTATATTTATAGGAATAATACTTGCTTTTCATCCTAAATAGATACTTTTTATTATATTAAAAAGGTCCCTCTCTGCTTCTATTTTGTAGGGTTTTTACCATAGATGAATTTTGTAGTTTGTCAAATTTTTTTCTGCATCTAATGGGATAATAATGTGCTATTAGATGTTTTTGTTTTAAATCTAATAAATTATGTTAATATTTTCCTAATGATAAAAAACCTGAATCTTCTTAACTCCAGGGCCAATCTTTTATTAATTACACTACCCTGCCTTTTAACCTCATTTTAAAAACAGGCAAAATGTAAGGCAAGATAAAATATAGGAAAACAGATTCTCTTTGGTTACCCAGAGTCCCTTCAAATATTCAGAAATGAATGTTTGGTATTTTTGTTTTATCCAGAAGAATAACCTATGAATAAGAGGGAATTTTTTTTATAATTGTTATTCTTTCTTGTGATTGTATTTGAAATGAATATTCTTATGAAGTTTAGAGAGTTTTAAATGTGAATTTTAAAAACATAGCAGGCTATAGTAATTATCTTAATATATATGATGAAAATATCACACTGGGCAAGGTGACTTTTACCTCTAATCCTTGTTACTTGGGGAGGCTCAAGCTGGTAGGTCACTGGAGCTTGGAAGTTTTGAGTTGCAGTAGGATTAAAGTCTGTCAGATGTTCACACTAAGCCTGGCACCAATAGGGTGAATCACAACACTGCCTAAGCAAGGATAAAATGGCCTAGATCAAAAACACAGAGTAGGTCAAGCTTCTGTCTACTAGGCCCATGAGTGGCTACTATATTTCCAGCCAGGATAAGGTGGGATGATTCACTCTTTAAAAAGAAAAATATGACCTCAGACACTAATTGTATGATTTCAACGAGTTACTTAATCCTATTTGTCTCAGTTTCCTCATATATAAAATAAACTGGAAAAGGAGATGGCAAACTTCAAATGGGGTCTTCTAAAAAATCTGACGTAACTGAACTGAAAAGCCACCTTATTTTTATGATTCCCACCTTCATTTCATTCTCCTTTTTTCTCAGTTCTCATATTGACTTATTTTTTCTCCAAAGAAAAAATTGTTCCAAAAACAATTATATGATGTGCTCTAGATAATTCAAGTAGCCTCTTAACTTTTCCACCTGTCTATAGAATCTCCTCTCTCTGAAACTCTTCACACCTTGATAAAATAAACATTTTAATATTCAACTCTGAGCAAATTATTTCTCTCCTCAAACATTTTTAGTGGCTCCTCATTAATTTTAGGATTGTAAGGGTCAGATAGCAATATCTGTATCAGAAACTGAGAGACAAACCAAAGACAAACTCTGAAGACAGCTTCAGTATTTTGTGAGGGCACTGACTTACAAAGACCAGCAGAAAACAGTACTTAAGGGGTAATTTCATGAAGACTCCTTAAGGAGGGAAAGTTTTTTTAGCAACTGGACTTATGAGTTTGACAACTGGGCATGACTGGGCCCACTCTCCCACAAAAAGATCTTGTATATACAAGGAATGAGTAGGACACTAGTTAGAAGGTGCTTCTATAATAATAACTCTTGCTACATAATTTCTGCTTAATAAATACCCTTTCCAAAAGCTAATTTACTCTATTAATTAGTGAGAAATCCTAGTATCTGATTATCAAATGAAATGATATTTGAAAAGCATTTAGCATCAGGTCATTTATAAAAATATTAAATAGCATAGGATTAAATATTGATGCACAAAAAAATCCACTACCATGATGATATTAATAACTATTATGAGTATGGCCATTCAACCAGGTCTGAATTCATTTAATTAAATTGTCATCCAATTCACATCTTTCCACAAAAATAATGTGAGATACTTTACCAAAGGCATTGGTAAGTTCTAGATAAACTATAAATACATTTCTTTCATCGACCAATTTTAATAACACTAAGAAAAGTAAGATTAATTTGGAATGATCTGTTCTTGAAGAAGTTGTACTGCATTTATAATCATTGTTTGCTTCACTTTCTAGGTTTTCACAAACTATCTCCTTCTTGGGGCATAAATTGGGTTAAATATAGAAGGTAGGTGGTACAGTAGATAAATCACTGGAATTAGAATCAAGAAGAGCAAATCCAACCTCAGACACTTCTTTCCTAGTTGGGCAAGTCTCTTAGCCTTTGTTTGCATTGCTAATTCTAGATAAACTAAATAATCTAGATTGTGAGAATCAAGAGAGATAATCATCTTGCTCAGCATAATGCTTGGCATAAAAATAAGTGTTAAAAACAAATTAGTTATTGATCCATGTTAGAATTTTTCCAGAAACTGAAGTCTAGTTAAAGATTCTGCTTTCCTTCTTTTAAAAAAAACCAAGACTTAATCCCTCTTGAATTCTGTCATAAATCTCTTGTTCCCTACAATACTTGAAAAATCATTAATAATGGCTCAGAAATCACCTCATTTACTTCTTTTTGTACCTGAAGATATAGCTGGTCTGAGCCAGATAACTTACATGGAGAATAATTAGAAACTCTTCTTACTTATCTTTGCTATTGTGAGAATTAATTCTTGATCCTGTATTTTACATTTGAATTTATTCGGTAACAAACCTAAGCTTCTAAGAGAAGAAACTTATGAACTCAAAGACTCAGTCTGCTTTTCTCTGAAGTTAGGTACCAAAGACTTAAGCTTTCCCACAATCACTGTTAAAAAAAAACTCTATTTTCAAGACTTTCATAAAACATTATCCCTGCATCATACTTGAGAAGCTGGACTACCTGATCTTGACCATCTTTAGCAATAAAAAAATGTGATTTTATCTACTCCCCGGGTATCAATAAGTTTCTAAAAGTGACTTCAGGATTCTGGCATCCAAAATTTCACAAAAATATTCCTTAAATATAGAAGTGGTCTTCATCCCATGTGTGAGTTATGTCCACTTTCTTTGATGTGACCAATCATTATTCTTCAACCTCATGATGTTGTCAATCCCATCATAACCAGTTATGATGTCTACTTTGTTTTTTGTCCTATGTTTATAAAAGTGATTTGCATATAGTTTTGAGTCTCTGGCTAGTGACAATACCATTACTTATCCCTTATTAATAGGTACAGTTTTCTATTAATAAACTGCTTGGAGAATTTCCTCATTTCATTTCACCTTTTTGTTAAATTTCACACATGATACTATCAACTGTATATGCCATTTTTTCTAAGGCAACAATTATTTTCTTTAGCATAGAAAACTAAAGCTGTGTGTGTGCATGTGTGTGAGAGAGTTCTGCTTTCTTTCACCAGTTATCACTGTTTCTTCCATCCCAATCTGTGAACTTATCTTTTTTTTTTTTTTTTGATACTCCTGTTTCACTCAACATACCTTTAAATATGTTTTTTGTCATTAGCTTCCTTCACCAGCCTCGATTAATTCAAAAAAATTTTGCTATCCTTTTCAGGAAGTATCTGAATTTCAAAGAATAGGGAGAAGACAAACATAAAGGAAATAATGGTAAAAATTCAAATATCAATCAGGAGCTGATTACTATCTGCCTGATCACAGACAGTTCATGTCACTTAGCTTGATCTCAGTTTCCTTTTCTGTAAAATAAGAGGTTGGGCTACATGACCTATAAGATCCCTTTTAGATCCAAATAGATGATAAGAATTTGGTAGGGAAAGTCCTATTCATTATTTGAATGTTGACAATCCAAATACTATTACTTAAACCTTAGGTTCTTAGATAACTTATAATGGAGATTTATCCTTGTATAAAGTAGCGAAGGCCAGTGAGACATTTAATTGTTGTTCCAAATACTTTGGCTCACTAAATGCCTTTTTCTTCTAAATCATACAAAGAATATACTGGATAGATCTCTCTGTTGTTCCCTATACAAAACCTGGCAGGAGAGCTCCTATTATCCTTTTCTTCTAAAAATACTTTATGCTCTCAATTCTGCCTCCATCCCATACTTATTGATTTTTCTCTTCTTTTCTTATATTGTTATGGTCCTGGACATAGAAAATTGCTTGTTTTAGAGATTGTGAGACATCTCTCTCCAATTCTGGACCCTTTTAAAATATAGAAGCGAAGAGGAATACAGGTGTTTTCCAGTCATGTAATAAATAGTTCCTGTATTTTAGACTCATACAATAAACTTTCCTATTGCTTACTGTGTTTTATCACCTTTTGGCAGCCCCTGGTTTCCGTTAAGACTCACTCTAGCTATTTTTAATGATAGGGCAATGATGACTCATAGAATTCTAAAGCTGGAAGAGACCTCAGATTTCATTTTGGTTCAATCCTCTCATTTTACATATGAGTAAACTGATGCTTAGAGATATTAAATAATTTACCTGAAGTCAACAAATCAATAGTGCTAGATTTTAGAATTAATTGAGTCTGGTGAAGGAAGCTGATGACCAAAAAAACAAAAAACAAAAAACACCACACTTTTAAAGGTATGTTGAGTGAAATAGGAATATTGAAGAAAAAGACAAGACTACAGATTGGGGTGGAAGAAAGTGATAACTGATGAGAGGAAGCAGAGTTGAAGACACACTGCTAAGAGAATAACTATTGCCTTGGGGAAAATAACATATATAATTAATCTTGTCATGTGTAAAATTTAACAAAAAAATAAAATATACAGCATTGAAGACAAGAGACTTGGGCTCATGTTAGCTCTGATACTTACTATATGGTTATGGGCAACTCACTTTCCTTCTCAAAGAGCATCTATAAAGTGGGAGTAATATGGTGCTTCCTATATAGCAGGATATAATCAAAAGAGTACTGTACACAAAGTGCTTTGTAAGTCCCAACCAAATATAAAAGATTGTTGGTAGAGCCAAGACTAAGAGCCTCTATCATTCTATCTGGTGTGGTGCTACTGGTAGTGAAAAGTGGCAAGAATTGGAGTGGGGAATGCCCTCTGGTTGGCGAAAACCCAAAAAGTCTGAGTGGCAGAAAAGGGAAGTTTATTGTTCACTAAGAAGGAGCTCTCTTAGGGGGCAAACTCTTAATGAGGAATTTGGCAAAGGTGTGTTTACATACCCCTGGTTATATGGGAAAATATTGGCCTGGGGCTAGGAGCTGGTGTGAGCTAATCAATAAAGGACCATCAGACAGAGATCTCCAATTGAATAAAATCACTTAACTGGGAGTCTGAAGGATTTTCCCAGAGTCTGGAAACTCCCTGAAGGGGATCTGGGCTACCCCCAAAAAATCTCAGTTTCAGTGGAGAGTGATTTGACCAAGATCTCTGATTGAATGAAACCACTTAACCTGGGAAGGTATGCTTTCCCAGGGGAAAAGCCTGAGACCCCAAATCTCCCTTCTTTTACAGATTAAAGGGAGGGAAGTTTCAGGGTTCACCCCCATCATACAAGAGAGTCCCATACTTACTCTGCCTAAGTCAATCAATCAATTAGTAAATATTAAGTGTCTCTTAAGTACCAAGCACTGTGCTATGTGATAGAAATACAAACATGAAAAAGAGAGTTGCTGCCTTCAAGGAGCTTCTACTCTAATGAGGGAGACAACAAGCAAACAACCAAAACAAAGTCATGTGTAAGCAGGAAGTTTAGAGCTAAGTTCTTATTGGTAGATCTATAAATCCACATACTCCTAGATAATAAGTGATGCTGCACCATAGCAACAAAGGAAGCTGAGGAATAAGTAGTCTAGAATTTTTTGATAATCTTAGAAAGAATAACACTTACTCCCCAGGCCCTCTTAATTCTAATGTCTTCCCAGCATTAATTATTTCAGGGAATTGTAAATGGATGACCTTGCCATAAAGACCAACATTTCCCATGGAATGAAAACATTGAAGAAGGGATCCCAAAACTCTCTAAAACTCCTTGAAGGAGAGATTCTCCTTGAATCCTGTATTTGTGGGAATCTGCCCGAGGGAAACAAGATTGTAAAGGGCTGAAACTCTGAGTAGGTGCACTGAAATTAGACAACTGAGCACTTGAGGTTAATTACCTATTAGCTTATGCTTGGAAAAATGGCCCTTCCCACTATTTTGTGCTGGTTCCATCTTTTGGTGTATACAGATAATTGTAGGAGGGATTAGGGGGTAGAGTAAGTCAAGCCAGAGTCACTTTGGTGGTGGATGAAGAGAAGGGAGGTTGGGAGAGCTTGTGTTCATCCCCTTCACTTCTCCCCCTGAAGACCAAGAAAAAAGACCAAGGACTTTTTGCTTATCCTGACTTTGGCTGATCCTGAGGTCAACAGGGAGCTAACTTGGTCTTCACACAAGATAAACAGCTTCATTCTGTATCTTGGTGAGACCAGTTGAAACATTCAATTTCAAGATTTTCTACCCCTATTGTTGGCTCAACCACTTCCAGTAAGTGGTTTCATCTAGGCCTGGGGACAGTGACAGCATTAAAGAAATCTCATTCAATTGAAATTTCTGTCTCAAATTTCCTTATAAATACTATAACTTGGAACAATTCTTTGCAGAGGACCTAATATGCCATGCTATGCCAAGGAAACCTCTATCTACTGGAATATATTCTCTTCCAATGCTATCCTCTCTCTACCCTCACCTATTTCCCTAACAAGACTTTATGCCTCTCTGTCAGGATTTCCAACCTTATTTCCCAATCCCTATGATAAACCTTTTTTATAAATCTAGGTTTTCGAGTTTGCAAATTCCTTTACAGAGAATCTCTGCACCGCCAGAAGGGAGTCCCCAAAACTCCCTACTCATGTGCCAAATCCCAAGGGGGTGCTGGAGAGCCTAACCTCTCCATTTGGTTTCCTGAACCCCAAACCTTCCACTAGACCTCATCATTTAACTTCCTGACCATCAGGAACCCTAATCTCATTTCAGTACCCTAAATCTAGATCTCATCACTTGGTTCCTTGACAAAAGGGAACCTCAAAACCTAAACCTCATCAACATGATCTCTAACAAGAAATACATATTGATCTTAAAGACAGAATACAAAGAAAAAAATGAGAATTATAACTCTTCTAGGAAAAACAGGACAGTCAAAAAACCTGAAAACTATAATTCAATAAATAATACAACAAAATTGCCTAGAACTTTGAACACAGAAAATAAAGTATCAAATGAAAGAATCCCACAAATTGCCTCAGGAGAAAAAAACTTATACAAACTTCAAGATACTGAGTGGTTAAATTTAACAAATTACAATAATAAACAAAAAATTCTGCATGTGACCAGGAGAAAAATCTTCAAATAAAAAGGAAAGAAAATTCAAATAATGGAAGATTTTTCTTCACTCATCAGAAACCATAAGAGGAAATGGAATAAAGTACTCAAAAGACCAAAGAAACTCAAGGTGACATACCCTACAGTCATGAGCTATTAATGAAAAAAAGAAAGACATTCATTAAAAATGAAATGTTAGGAGAATTTCTAGAAAGAAAGTCAGACCTGAACAAATTGTTTGCTTTTCAAACACCTCAGGAAACTGATATGTAAAAAATGTAATCAAATAAAGCAACCAAGGAAACAACAACAAAATTTCAATAGAGAGACCATTAAGGGATTTCTTTGTAAAAGCACACAAGGAGAAAAAGAGTGAAAGCGGATTTCAAATAGAAGTGATTATGAAGATTTGAAAGATTATGAAACTTTACAACACTCTCCTAAATGTGAATCAATGTTTTTCTGGGACTAAATTACAGAATGGGAAGGCACATAAAAAAGGAAGGATTAAGAAGATAGAGGGGGATATGTGGATATTAATCAAATCATAGGTTAACTATAAAGGGAAAATAACTCCTGTAGCTTCTCAGGAAGAAGGCCTATATGAGAACTATTAAGGAAGCAAAGGTAGGAATTAGCATGGGGGGAATAGAAAAGCAAATCTTTGTTTCAATGACAGGAGGGGTTGCTAATTGCTCCAATGGGGGAAAAGAGATATTCTATAAAGGGAGATGGGTCCTTACAATGGGTATAATCTGCAGGAATTTGTGTGTTTATACATATTAGTTATTTGGCCTCAGGAAATGGGGAATTTAGGCTTCAGGGGTCAACTAACACCCATAAAAATAATAAGGTATGAGCCCAAGGATGAGAGTTCTTGACAAATAGAAAGAAAATGACCTTGAGAAAACAAAGATTAGTAATTAATCACATAATTAGAGACATAGGAAAATCACTACTATTAGACAATATTCTCTTTTTTACCTGCAGGTGGTACACAACAGATAAAAGGGAAAAGAGATTAAGGTCTATAAGATAATAGTATAGAAACTATCTAGAAGAGAAAACCCAAATGGGTACCTAAGAAGTTTTCATTCCATGAGGAATATAGAGGCTAAAAAAGGACTAAATAAGTGTTAGGGCTGTGAATCAAAGAACAAAACAAACAGAAAGGGAAAATTGTAAATGCCAATGATGAAAGAATGAAATAATTTTTTAAGAAAAAGCACAAAAGTTGAAATAATTAAAAAAAAAACTAAGTTAAAAGAGGGCAAGGAGAAATTAGGTATTGACCCACACTTAACACCGTACACCAAGATAAAGTCAAAATGGGTTCATAATCTAGACATAAAGAATGAGATTATAAATAAATTAGAAGAACATAGAATAGTTTACCTTCCAGACTTGTTGAAGAGGAAGGAATTTATGACCAAAGAAGAACTAGATCATTATTGATCAAAAATAGAAAATTTTGATTATATCAAATTGAAAAGGTTTTGTACAAACAAAACTAATGCAGACAAGATTAAAAGGGAAGCAATAAACTGGGAAAACAAAGGTTCTGATAAAGGCCTCATTTCCAAAATATATAGAGAATTGACTCTGATTTATAAGAAATCAAGCCATTCTCCAACTGATAAATGGTCAAAGGATATGAACAGACCATTCTCAGATGAAGAAATTGAAACTATTTCTAGCCATATGAAAAGATGCTCCAAGTCATTATTAACCAGAGAAATGCAAATTAAGACAACTCTGAGATACCATTACACACCTGTCAGATTGGCTAGAATGACAGGGAAGGATAATGCAGAATGTTGCAGGGGATGTGGGAAAACTGGAACACTGATACATTGTTGGTGGAATTGTGAATATATCCAGCCATTCTGGAGAGCAATAGGAACTATGTTCAAAAAGTTATCAAACGGTGCATATCCTTTGATCCAGCAGTGTTACTATTCGGCTTATATCCCAAAGAGATTTTAAAGAAGAGAAAGGGACCTGTATTGCAATAATGTTTGTGGCAGCTCTTTTTGTAGTGACCAGAAACAGGAAACTGAGTGGATGCTCATCAATTGGAGAATGGCTGAATAAATTGTGGTATATGAATGTTATGGAATATTATTGTTCTGTAAGAAATGACCAGCAGGATGATTTCAGAAAGGCTTGAAGAGACTTACATGAACTGATGCTGAGTGAAATGAGAAGGATCTGAATATCATTACATATTTCAACAACAATACTATATGATAATCAATTCTGATGGACGTGGTCCTCTTCAACAATGAGATGAACCAAATCAGTTCCAATAGAGAAGTAATGAACTGAACCAGCTACACCAGTGAAAGAACTCTGGGAGATGACTATGGACCACTACATAGAATTCCCAATCCCTCTATTTTTATCCGCCTGCATTTTTTATTTCCTTCACAGGTTAATTGTACACTATCTCAAAGTCCGATTCTTTTTGTACAGCAAAATAACTTTGGACATGTATACATATATTGTATTTAATTTATACTTTAACATATTTAACATGTGCTGATCAACCTGCCATCTGGGGGAAGGGGCAGGGGGAAGGAGGGGAAAAGTTGGAACAAAAGGTTTCGCATTGTCAGTGCTGAAAAATTACCTATGCATATATCTTGTAAATAAAAAGCTATAATAAAAAATTAAAAAATAAAAGAGGGCAAAATGTATTTTACTTGACTATTCACTGAGAGATAAAAAGGCAAGGAAGAATTAAGTATTTAGATAAAAGGAAGAAAGAAAAAATAATAAATTGAACAAAACTCCAAAGCTAAGGAAAAAGAAGTAAAACAGTAGAGAATTGAGAGTGAGAGTATGGGAATAGGGCAATCTTAAAGAATATTAAACTAAAGTAACTAAAGAGAAAAAGTACTATGTTTACAAAGGAACAAGGGATAAATCGTAATTTGAAAAATATAGGCAAATAGAGGAAAATATAAGCTTAATTTTCATAACTTTAAATATGAATGGATTAAGCAATCCAATAAAATGAAAAAGAGAAATAAATTAGATTAAAAACACAAAACTCCACAATGTATTACTTATGAGAAACATATCCCAAATCCAAAGATATGTATCAAATGTGTCAGATAAAGTAAAAATAAGCATTCATAACATAAAAAGGATGAACCACAACACTATATTTCGTTGAAAGGAACCACAGATAGCAAACTAATATTAATATTAAATGTATGTGCTTTAAATGACTTATAAATCCGCAATGGAAAAATTGAACTTAACTACAAGAAGACATAGACAATAATATAATAATGACAAGAGATAGAGATTTCAATGTTCTTCTCTCAGTTTGGGACAAGTCTAACAGAAAGATAAATGAAAGGAAAAATATAGAATTGAAAAATGCATGGAAACAGATCCATGAATTGGGCATATAACTAAAAAATTTGAAAAAGAACAAATTAAAAATCCCCAATTGAGCACTAAATTGAAAAGCCTGAACATCAAAAGTGACATTAATAAGAATGAAAGTGAAAATGCTATTGAACTAATAAATAGATCCAGGATCTGGTTTTATTTAAAAAAAAAATAGCTGCAACTACAACAACAACAATTCAATGAGTCAAAGATCAATTTTATTTTAAAGAAAAGAAAAAAAATAGGCGATATAAAAAAATAAAAAGGGTAAAATCACCACCAATGAAGAGAAATTAGAGCAATCATTAGGAAATATTTAGCCCAATTATATAATAATAAACCTAAAATCTGAATAAAACCAATGAATATTAATGAAAATATGAATTAATTATGCTAATAATTCAGGAAAGCTTAAATAATCCCAACTTAGAAAAAAGAATTTGAACCAGAAATTAAGGTGTTACAAGAGAAAAAATCCCCAAGGTCACATTGCTTCATGACTTAATTCTACCAAACATTTAAAGAACAGTTAATTCCAATACCATATATTTGGGGAAATAGGTAAAGAAGGAATACTACCAAATTCCTTTTGTGACATAAATATGGTGCTGATATCCAACCAAGAAGAGCCAAAAAAAAAAAACAAGAGAGAGAGAGAGAGAAAGGAATTTTCCTAAGGAATATTATTAATGCAAAAATTTTGAACAGAATACTACTAGCAAGATAATTATAGCAAAATATGAAAAGTATTATATACTACAACTAGGTGGGATTTTTACCAGGAAAGCAGGGTTGGTTCAATATTAGGAAAACCCTCAACATAATTGACCACATCAATAACTAAAACAACAGAAATCATATGATTATCTAAACATATGCTGAAAAAGCTTTTGACAAAATCCATTCCTATTTAAAATACTAGAAAAAAATAGAAATAAAGGGAACATTCCTTAAAATGATAAGCAATATCTATCTAAAACCATCAGCAAGTATAGTCTTGCTAGATTAGTTAGAAGCCGTCCCAATAAAATCAGGGATTAAGCAAGGATGTCCAGTAACACCACAATTATTCAGTATTGTTCTAGAAATGTTAGCTATAACTATGAGAAAAAAAAGAATTAAAAATGCAACAAAGAAATAAAACTATCACTTTTTACAGATGACATGATTATAAATTTAGAGAATTCTAGAACATTAACTAAAAAATTATTTGAAATAATTAACAATTTTAACAAAGTTGCTGGATATAAAATAAGCCCACATAAATCACTAGCATTTCTTTATATCAGGGCTTCTTAAACTTTTTCTGCTTGTAATCTCTTTTCACTCAAGAAATATTTGTATGATCCTATCTCAAATCTGAATTGAGGTGTTTCTGGCAGCATTTATGCATTCTCAGTACAAAGTGTGCATGCTGTGTATTCAGAACCAAGGTTATAGTGAAGTTACATGATCAATATGGGCAAGTATTGCCAGAAATACCTCAAATTCATCAAATGTTTAATTTTGTATTAATTTTTGGTCATTGAGTTCAGAAACCTTTACTGTTGCCAATTTTTTTATAATACTTATATTCAGTTATGTAACTCCATATGAAGTTGCAATCCACAGTTTAACAAGCTTTGCTTTATATGACCAACAAAGCCCAGCAGAAAGAGAAGAAAAAAAAAAAAGAAATGCCATTTAAAATAAGCAATATAAAATACTTAGGAATCAAACTATCAAGACAACATAGGAATTATATGAAACATAGAAAACATTTTTCACACAAATAAAATCACATCTAAATAATTGGAAAAATATTAATTGCTCATGGGCAGGACAATAAATCTGACATAATTCTTCCTAAATTAATTTATTCAGTGCCATACAATCAAACTACCAAAAACTAAGGGGAATAACTGGGAGGGGAGGAAGATGCATAAGATTTGAGCAAGTAAAGTGGGAGTCAAAAAAACATTTAAGACAAAAGGAATTGAATGAGCAAAATCATGGTGGTGGTAAATCACAGGGTATGCTCAAGATGCACAAAAAATTTTAATTGGGATAGAGTATATATATAATTCATAGAAGGAAATAATATTAGATGAAGCACTAAGATATTGATGAATAATAAGAGTTTCAAAATAGGAGAAAGATTAAATCATATGGTACATATGTAAAAAAAAAAGTTTTCATCAGATTTTTTTGAATTACCAAATTTATCAGCCATATTTTCTATTTACCCTATTTCTCATACCATTCCTCTTCATTTCAACTTGGAGAGATGTAGCTATCAAGAAAGAAAACTGTTTACAAGCCAAAAGCCTTAGTCATTTTTCAGTTGTGTCTAACACTTCATGACCCCATTTGAGGTTTGGTTTTGGTTTTGTTTTAGTTGTTTTTTTTTTTTTTTTTTTTTTTTTTTTTTTTTTTGACAAAAATAGTGAAGTGGTTTACTATTTCCTTCTCCAGCTCATTTTATGGTTAAGGAACCGAGACAAACAAGGTCAAGTGACTAGGGTCACACAGCTAGTCACTGGATTAGAATCCAGACTCAGTGCTCTATCTATTGTGCCTCCCAGATGTCTTCACTTTATTATAACACTTCATCAGTCTGGGTGCTCTTTTATCCTAAGATTTTAGAATCTTTTTTCATGAATGTGCTTAGTAGGAAACTTAACAAATTTGTGAATAAAAATAAGGAAATTATAAATATACCTGATGTTCCCCCAAATCAATAGGGTTTGAAGTAATACTTACAAGAGCTGTTTGTGTCCTCAAAAAAAAAAAAAAAAAAAAAAAAAAAAGTAAAAGTCCTGGCTGTGTGAACCTGGGCAAGTCACTTAACCCCAATTGTTGCAGAAGAAAGAAAGAAAGAAAGAAAAAAGAAAGAAAGAAAGAAAGAAAGAAAGAGAAAGAAAGAAAGAAAGAAAGAAGAGAAAGAGAAGAAAGAAAGAAAGAAAGAAAGAAAGAAAGAGGAAGGAAGGAAGGAAGGAAGGAAGGAAGAAGGGAAGGAAGGAAGGAAGGAAGAAGGAAAGGAAAGAAAGAAAGAAGAAAGAAAAGAAGAAGAAAGAAAGAAAGAAAAGAAAGAAAGAAAGAAAGAAAGAAAGAAAGAAAGAAAGAAAGAAAGAAAGGAAAGGAAGAGGAAGGAAGGAAGGAAGGAAGGATAGGAAGGAAGGAAGGAAGGAAGGAAGGAAGGTGTAGGAAAATTGGGATGTAGGAAGAATAAAAAAAATGAAAGCTGAAAAGGAAAAAAGAAAGAATCAAAGACCAAAAAAAAAAAAAAAAAAAAAAAAAAAAAAGGAAATGTTATGACTTGAAATGGCCTCTCAGTGACAGAAGTCCTAGACTGCCCTCCCTCATCCCAAAATAATATGTTTATTTTGCTCTGCTTAGATGTTTCCTTTAATTACAAATAAGGCTTGTGTTATGACCAAAAACTGCAATATAATCAGAGTTGATAATGATTGCCACTTATCAACAATGACCTAAATCCAAAGATTTAGTTAGAGTTGTGAATCTCTGCCTGGCTCATTGCCTGGTCAAAATTTGCCCATGCTTATTATTGCAAGGTGCCATAATGGATAAAAACTACACTGCTATTCAGAAATCAGATTAGCCATTTAATTAATCCATGGTTTCCAATCTGAATGATTAAAGTTTCAGAATAGGAGACAGAAAGATATTAAATCACATGACACATAGAGCACAGCCAAAAAATAAAGGGCTCCAGTATTCTGATTAAACTCCATATCTTTCTCCTAATGTAGGTAACTGAATCTATTAGGGCAAGATAAATCCACATCATAAACATCAATCTTAGCTTTTCTGAAATGATTCACAAATGATTTTGCCATAAAATCAAGTAGAAATCAGAAGATGCTCAGCACAGAGGATATATTCTGGGCAAACAATTGAAATGTCTCACTCTTTACAAGAATTTTAGAATCCATCCAATTCATTCAGGTTGGCTAATGTTGGGAACAATGTCACTAGACAATGTCTTAACTAAGAATAACATTGCAAGTATTCATATTCTTTAGACAGTATCTCTGCAGCAAATTTAGAGATATGCATGGGGTTGGAGTTGATGACAAGATTTGGTGCACTCTTACCCAAGGAAGAATTCATAGAATTATATTTCTACAACTAAAAGGGACCTCAGAAGTTGTCCAAGTAAATTCCTTCATTTTACGAAGGCTTAATGTGATTAAGTGGCCATAGGTAATAAGTATCAGAGATGCAAATAAAACAAGCTCTGATTTCTGTAGAAATTCTGTAAAATTTCTGATTCTAACTAGCATTCTTTCCACTGTTTTCTACTGACAAGCCAATAGTTTGGTATTATCTTTGGAGACCTGGACTTTGAACATTGACTTAATCTACTCAACCTGGACAGCACATGTTGCTCCCTACCTGATTTAGTCTCTACCTCTGGTCCTTCACCTGGCTTACCAGTTCTTATCCTGGGCTGTTATTTGTCCCTTGGACTTTTAATTGGTGAATATTTACTGTATCTCCCTCAATTTATCTGCCTCATACATAACCCTTCTGTGTTCCATTATCACTTTCCATCTTGACCTTTGAGAACATTATCAAATCAACACCATCATTGTTGAAAAAGCCATTTCACTCACTATCTTTATGACATTCCTGACCAAAATACCTTTGCCTGGCATTAATCTCCTGTATGTGTTGTTCTTTATTAAATTCTTTATTAGAATATCAATTCAATGAGGACAAAGATTAGCTTTTTTTTTTTTTTGTATTTGCATCCCTAGCATTTAGCACAACACTTGAAACATAGTTAAGTGTTTAACAAATGAATTTTTATTCATTCATCCATTGGACAAAGGGGGAAATGGTGAATGTCAAATCATCAATTCTGTTGTTTAAAGAATGTGTGATAAGTGATAAATTCAATTATAAAACAAATTACCTACATATCAAACCGATATTATGGCTATATCTTATTGGAGCTAGAAGGGATCATAGAAACCTTTCAAGCTAACATCTTCATTTAAATAATGAGAAAACTAAGGTCTAGAGAGGTAAAAGTGATCAGTATGAGAATTTCACCTTGAAATAACAGCAAAATGACCAGAATTTGTCTGTAATGTAATATATACATGATATACAAATATTCATTAGGTTCTTGCACAAAATTAATAATTATAATTCACATTTATGTAGCACTTTAAGCTTTTCTGTATGTAAAAAGGAAATGCTAATAGTTGCTATTAAAATAGAAAGCTATGTTGAAAAATCACCAGAAATTGGTTCTAATAGAAGTAATAGAGCTATGCTTTTAACCACAAACTTAAATTTTACCAGTGGCATTAGGATACTTTAAAGTGATAATTTAGAGAGATGGTAAATCATGCAAGTAAATTATAAATTTCATTTCTCTCCAAGGATATGTAAAGAGAAACTCAATTGCATTCCCTCAGTCTTTAGACTATTATTTTCTATATAACTCAGGTCCCTGTAGAGTCAGGATTGTATGCTATTAGAGAAAAATAAAGGATTTCTTAATTCATAAGCCATGAGATTTGGATTCAGGCCTTAGAATTAGAAACATGTATTGTAGATGATGCCTTGGTTCAGTTCACCTCTTGTCCCATGAAGCACAATATATTTTTACTTAATTATAAAAGAAAGAACAATAAATAAATGAATAAGTGCAGCAGATCAGAACTATAGCTAGGGAAGTGCTGTATCAAACACACTCAAAAACCAGTTCGTTGCAATTTGTTCCTGAACAGACAATAAATGTTCTCTTTTAAACCTTCCTCAAAGTGAAAACAAACAAGAGGTTACATTAGCTGATCTCTATTCCAGAGGGACAAATAGGGCTTTCTTTAGGAAAGTATTCGCATAGAAGCATATGAGCAACTTCCTGCAGAGTCTTCCAAACAGGAAGAGGTCAGAATAACTACTGGCAAAAACTGGACAGACTGAATGGTCTCTCTCAAACAGACAAGTCAGGTGTCATTAAACCAGTGCATTCCTGTCTAAAGCAAGTCCCTAGGGTTCTTAAATACATTTAAAAGAATTTTTCCTGAACTACATGTAAACAAATTTTTTTAACATCCTCTCTTTTCTTTTCCCTTCTTGAGAAGACATATGCAGTCATGTAAAATAAATATATTTTAATATTGTTCACTTCATGGGAAAAGAAAAAAAGTTGGATGTAATTCACTGGTGTTGAGAGTGTAGATGGCAAGAGACACTTTAATATTGATGTTATACCCAAATCCCTGGTTACTACATAATGTTTCAGTCCTGCAATTTTGGCATCATATAAAGAAAAAGGAAAAACAGAAAATGAATTAACAATAGAACAAAGGAAAGAGTATGACAAAGAGTCAAATCAGGAAAAAATCTAAGGTGTCCAGTTTTTAGGTACAAGCTAAACTTTTGAACATGGTTCATTAATGAAGAAAGTTTTGTAATAATATCTAACATAGCTGTTAATAACTATATAACCCAAGCCTTATTATAATAATAGTTAGCATTTATATAACATTTATTATGTGAGAAACACTGTGCAAAATGCTTTACAATTATTATCTTATTATATCCAAGGCTTAACTTTTTTCTAATAAAAACCAGTTTTACAAGGAACACACATAGCCAGAAGTAGGGACCCATTTATCCAAGTCAAGTAGAGGAGGAATATAAAGAAATCTTTTCTCATTCTTTTTTTCTCATTTAAATAAATAAATAAACATAAAGCATCTATGGATATACATAGCATCGTGATGAATGCTGAGAAAGACATAAAGTTTATATGAAAATCTACTCTTTGTTGATATAAAGTCTGTATTTGTGAATACAAATAATGTATATAATACATTTACCCCCCCCATATATGTGTGTGTATCTGTCTGTCTGTCTCTTTTCTCTCTCTGAATATATATTACAAATATAGTATTACAATTGCAACCTGAGTCCCAGAGTTTATTGTTATGGGATTCTGGCTTTAATGATAGAGATCAATGTCTTATACCTGGATGAGGGTCAGGGCAGAGTTAACAAAAGCAGAAGGAAAATGTTTTACTTTTTCCTTGTCTTTTCAGTGCCTTCAGGTATTTTCATTTTCTTAAAGTCTTCTGTACTTGCTTTACACACTTTTGGCTTTAGGCTTTTACAAAGAAAATGGACAACCTCAACTCAATTTTAGTTTGCTGAAACAAGAATAAGACTGGAAAGAAGCTGAAATGAGAGGAGCTAGCAATCTCCATCATATCCCTATCCTCAGCTTGTTACACTAGAGACTTTGAAGACTTTCCACTTGAGTAAGATCCAAAAATCTCTTGGTTGAACTGCTTTAATTTGCTCCTAACTGGAGAGTCCCTTCATTCTGTACCGTCTGGTATATATTCTCCTATACATACCTTCTATTATTTCAGTTTTGCTATTGACTTGGATTAACACGTTTCTTTGCTACTGACTATTCATTGTGAAACTGGTATTTGTTAAGAAGTAAGACAAGTCTTGGATATAACATAATAGTAATTATCGAGTACTTAGCACAGTACCTGGCCCATAGTAATCATTATCCAAATATTAACTATTATTATTATAAAGCTTAAGTACTCCTTTCCTCATTAATAGTGATCAGAAGTTTAGCTTGAATCTGAAAACTATATACCCTAGACTAACAATATTAAAGAAAGAAAATATGATTCTACCCTCATGACTCATTCTCTCAGAAGAGCAGAGTGGCCAGGTTTCCGCCTTCCATTTCTCACTTTCCCTCCCAATAGAAATCAAAGTCTCTCTTGGAAAAGGGTTGAGGAAGAAAAGTCTATTCTCCCTCCCTTTGAGTCACACAAGACCTCCATATTACCTGTCAGAAATAGCTTTTGCTACAAAACAATACAAAGTACATATAGAGATGCAAACAAAACACTGCATGAGAATTGTTGGAGAATGACCATTAGTGACTTGAAGAATTAGAGAAAGGTTACAAAAGAAAATGTCATTAAAGATCATAGTATTTCATCATGAAAATAGAAAGTACTCAGAAGGTAAGTATTGGTGAAAAGACTCTAGATGAAATAGGTAAGCACAGAACTAATATAAACTTTAAGCTTTCTCTTGATATTTATATTTTATCAAGATCCTACAATTATGGCATAGATGCACCAAAAGGAACAGGAAAGTTACTCAGAAAGTGTTGCCAAGGACACAGTTGTCATTAACTGTATGATGCATCACCACTATTACCCTCTATTCTATGTAGCACCTTAGGACTGCTATTCAATACAACTTACTTCATGAGATTTTCCCCAGAGACACATATAACGTGGAAAATTCAAATAAAGTTCCAACAAAACCACTTAGCCACTTTTCTAGACCTGCTGTATCCAGGAAAGAATTCCTCTCTGGCTTTTCTGAAGATAGTCTTATCAACCCAGTCAGTTCTGCAGTACAAAGACCAGCTTAAGAGACCATCCCAGAAGATAGGCTTGAATAAATTGGCTATAGGCGGCCTCAGAATAAGACTGATGTCCTTATTTGAGTTACTGGAAGTAGTTGCTGCATTTCTGTCCCATAGATCAATTGCCTTGCCTTAAAATTAATTGCACTCATTTGGGGCATATGTCTTAATGCTAATTTTTTAAAAGTTGTAGGTGAAGTTTCTATTCTTGGCATTTATTAGGAATTAGTTCATAGTGGTTTGTAAATTTTGAGCTGAACAGTACCTGAGAGATCATCATTAATTTTTTTCCAGATGGAGAAACTGAGAACTAGTGAGGGTTTATCCAAGTTTATAAAGATCATCAATAGCAGAGCCAGAGATTGAACCTCCCAAGTTCTTACACCTTCTAAATCTAGTGCTCTTTCCACTATGTATTTGTTCTTTCATCATCTAACAAATATTAACTAAATTTCTATATGTAAAGTACTGTATGTGATAGGTGCACAATACAAGAAATAGGAAATTTGCAATCTAATAGTGTCAGCTTCTGTGGACCCAGATATATTCAGTGTGAAAATGTTTTCTACCTTTGCTGTCTGAATCTGAGATCCATGTAGATCAAGACAGAGGAACTGACAGAACCCTACAATATGTTGTTTACAGGAAACACATTTAAAGCAGGGAGATACATACAGAGTAAAGGTAAAAGGCTGGAGCAGAATCTATTATGCTTCAAGTGAAGTAAAAAAAGCAGGGGTAGCCATCCTTATCTCAGATCAAGCAAAAGAAAAAAATTGATCTAATTAAAAGAGATAAGGAAGGAAACTATATCTTGCTAAAGGATAGCATAGATAATGAAGCAATATCAATACTAAATATATGTGCACCAAGTGGCATAGCAGCTAACTTCCAAAAGGAGAAGTTAAGAGAGTTGCAAGAAGAAATAGACAACAAAACTATAATAATGGGAGATCTCAACCTTGTACTCTCAGAATTAGATAAATCAAATCATGAAACAAATAAGAAAGAAATTAAAGAGGTAAATAGAATATTAGGAAATTTAGGTATGATAGATCTTTGGAGAAAACTGAATGGTGACAGAAAGCAGTATACTTTCTGCTCAGAAGTTCATGGAACCTATACAAAAATTGACCATATATTAGGACATAAAGATCTCAAAATTAAATGCAGGAAGGCAGAAATAGTAAATGCTTTCTTTTCAGATCATGATGCAATAAAAACTACATTCAACAAGAAGTTATGGGTAAATAGACCAAAAAGTAATTGGAAACTAAATAATCTCATCTTAAAGAATGATTGGGTGCAACAGCAAATTAAAGACAGGGGACTGACGGAGAGGCATGGGGGAGGAAGAAACTCAAGAGGAAATGAATTTTGAGGTAAACTTTAGGGAAATTCAGAAAGGTTTTGACATGGTCATTATGCTGTCACTAAATTTTTAAAAAATCATTTCTGGTTGAGCCAAAAAACTGTTGGATATCTGGTGGTTTTTTTCTATTCAATTTAATTGAACAAACATTTATTTAGTACCTGCTGGGGGTAAGTCTCTGTACTTAGAGCTAGGGATGAAAAGACAAAAATGGATTGGTCTCTGTAATGAAGAATGGAAGCATCCTTGTTGCTTTGCCCCTGCTGAGCTTCTTCTGCAGTGTCAGCACAGGCAATCAAAGCATTCCCTTCTCATTATATCTCTAAAAATCTCTAGTTTCCTTGAAAACTCAGTTTCTTTCACAGGCTACATGAAGACTTTGCTGGGTGCTCCTAATGTTAAGGATTTCCTCCCCCAAATTCTCGAGTATTTATTTTGTATGCATGGATGCATACTTTCTCCTCCAACAAGAATGTAAGCTTTGAATAGGGTACAAATGGTTTCTTTGTTTTTATTTTCTCAATGCCTAACACTTTGATTGACTGGTTGACAGAAAGAACTTACATTAAACCAGGAGGATGCAACAGGTAAGAAAATACAAAGTATAGATTAAGTAATACAACATAGTTACAAGAGGGAGAGTACCTTTTAGGGAGGGCTCAGGAAATTAATGGTTCGTGTGAAAGCATTTGAGCTGTGCTCTTGAATGATTATGACAGTGTAAATAATTTAATTTACTGACATACAACAAATGGCACAACTTTTCCAATCTTTATAAACATGTAATATGTAGTATTTGTCTGCAGTCACTTGCTTTATAGGACAGGTAAATGATGCGGTGGACAGAGGGGCAGTCTTAGAATAATGAAGGCTCACCTTCCTGAGTTCAGATCCAGCTTTAGACACTTCCCAGCTGGACAACCCAAGGCAAGTCATTTTATTCCACCTCAGTTTCTCATCTGTAAAATGACCTGAAAAAGGAAATGACAAACTCCATTAGTTTCATTGCCAATAAAACCCTAAATAGTGTCACAAAGAGTTGGACACTACTGAAATGACACAACTTGTCTTACACGATTCTTTACTGGGATCAGAAGCTTTTGACACATTCCTTAATTCTTCTTTATGAAACTATTATCATTTTGGATTCTAAGGTGACCCTTGACAAATGGTGTATTTTTCTGATTAGAGTCCATAAATTCCAGTCAGGCAAGTTTCTCAGACTATTGAAGCATGCTTATTCCCAATCCTTAGATATATTTCATAACATTTCACTGATATGTGATATGGAGTCATTTTCTAGTGTTTCATAACCATTTGGGACTTTCTGAAATTATTGAATAATTTCCTTCTCAGTATGTCAATATATTAATCAGAATTTATCATTCCCACAATAGAGAAATACTTCAGGCCCATTGAAGTAGCATAAAATAAAACTTCAAAATATATTTGGGGAGTTGATGTCTTGAACTCTATATGACTTCAAAGTTATGAATGGTGTGATTAAATGAAGTGTGTTGGTAAATATTTAACAACCCTCTCTTGGTGATGGGGGAGGAAACATAGCACATCTTTAAGTTTAATATGAATTATGAACACTTTCTTAAGTCTAAATAATCAACACTACAATAAACCACACCCTGATTTGTAGGGTTTTTTTTTCTATTTCTGAGATACAAATGCTCACACTGAAAACTTAACAATTAGCTCTCCCACAGCTGACTTCAGCACACCCCAAAGAGAATGGTTACCTAGACAGAATTAGTATTGAATGAGGGACAGGACAGTAGTTGAAGAGAACTCGAAGGGAGGAAGTCTAGTAAGGGAAAAGAATAGTGAGCTCAGTACATGGTGTTGAGGAATATCCACATTAGGCTGGAAAGAGAAAGATTCATCCAGCAAAGAAGACAGGGAAGGAACAGTTGGACAGATAGAAGGACCAAAACAGAGCTATGTCGTGCAAGCCTAGGAAGAGGTGAAGGTCAACAAAACCTAATCTTCGTCTATACTTATCTATTTTGGATCCTTATACTTTTTTTTTTCCTGAGGCAATTGGGGTTAAGTGACTTGCCCAGGGTCACACAGCTAGGAAGTGTTAAGTGTCTGAGGTCAGATTTGAACCCAGGTTCTCCTGACTTCAGAGCTGGGGCTCTATCCACTGCCCCATGTAGCTGCCCTTAGCTGGATCCTTATACTCTTGCACACAGCTAACCTGTATTTCCAGATCTTGGTTACTCCTACCTGTGGTCCCTACTGGCTTGCCACCAGAGTGATAAGAGACCTGTTGACTTAGTTTAACTTTCCATTGACTCCTGCTGCTTTCTTACAACCAGAGCTGCTTTTGCTACAGATAGCTTAGACTTACTTGTTAGCATCAGAACTCCCTTCATGGTGTGATTAAGGTTGTTGCCTTGGGCTACTTCTGCACCTGTAGGTGGGGCTGAGAGAACTGCACATGGAGAAGCTAAAACACGCACAGAAAACATTATGCTACAAGGCCACACATGACAAGTGCCGTAAGTATAACTATATCTAAAACTACATATTATGCAATGTAACTTAGGGAGCCAATCTTGAAGTCAGGAAGAACTGGGTTTGATTTCTGTCTCTGACTATATAATAGGTCTGTGACTATTAGTGAATTGCTTAACATCTTAATGCCTACTGTCAAAGAATATAAATTACAGTCATAGAAAAGTTATTAATCTTTATCAGTAATGGGAATTTCTACACTGGGAGCTTCCATATGGATAAAAACACAGGTTAGGATCAAACATATATTTTTTGTGTGTAATATGTGCAAATACATACATATGTATATATATATATATATATATGAATGAGTATATATATCTACATGCATATATACATATATGCATGGCACATTTTAAAGTTTTATTTATATTATTAACATTTTCTTCTTTGCTTTAAGTATAGATAAACCACTAAATCATAAATCAAGTCCTAAATAGTAATATTTATTCTTTGTTCTTGTTTAGTCATTTTAGTCATGTCTAAAACTTCATGACCCCATTTGAAGTTTTCTTGGCAAAATTACTGGAGCGGTTTCCCATTTTCTTCTCCAGCTCATTTTACAGCTGAGGAACTGATGCAATCAGAGTTAAATGACTGGCTCATGGTCACACAGCTAATAAGTTTCTGAGGTCATATTTGAATTCATGAAGATGAATTTTCCTGATTTCAGGCCTGGCAGTCTAACCACTGCACCACCTAGCTGCTCTTTGCTCATTTCCAAAGTGCAAATTTTCACAAGGAAACATGGTTTCTTTGTTATAAGAGCTAAACTCTGAGTAAGAAATATAAAATGGATATTGTAGGAGATGGAGATAAAAAAATAAAAGATATTGACTGAATTATGTTTTAAACTCCAACAAAAAGAAGCATTTGGAGAAAAAGCATGTTAGGGAATATTGAATAGCATAAAATCTTGGCTCAACACTTTTAGACATTCCAAATGTATGGGGTTTCCTATCTTATTTTCTATGTGTGTACACATATATGTATTTTAAAAGTACAACAGTGTATATCCTATGCCAAAATGTAGTACAATCATTTTAAAGATATAAAAGAGCTTTAGTTTTAGTACTATGCTTCTTTTGTCCATTAACATTAATTTTGTAAACATTCGTTTAAGGAACAAAGATCCTAACATATATCGGAGGAATCAAGGAATCAATGAATAAAAACATTCTCATGTGCTTACTATGCTAAGTGCTGGGTACACAAGTAAAAAAGTTACAATCCCTGCTTTCATGGAATTTATATTCTAATAAGGAGAAACAACACATTTAGGAGGTTTCAGGTGCAAGTGCAGTGGAAAAGGCCCAATGATCCTTGGGTTCAACAGTAATGTATTCTCTTTTTTTAAAAAAATGGCGTTTTATTTTTCAAAATATGTGCAAAAATGGTTTTCATAGTTCATCCATGTAAAACTTGTGTTCCAGTTTTTTCTCCCTCCTTCCCCATCTGTCCCCCTCCTAGATAGCAAACCATCCAATATAGCTTAAACATGTATAACTCTTGTAAACATATTTCCATATTTATTATGCTGCACAAGAAAAGTCAGACAAAAAAGGGGGGAAATGAGAAAAAAACAAACAAGAAAACAATAATATCAAAGGTGAAAATACTATGCTGTGATCCACCTTCAATACCCATAGTCCCCTCTTTGAGTGCAGATGGCTCTCTGTAGATCATCACATAATCTTGTTATTGTGTATAATGTTCTTTTGGTTTTATTCCACTTAGCATCAGTTCATATAAGTCTTTCCAGGCCTCTGTGAAATCATCTTGCTGATGATTTCTTACAGAAAAAAATAGTATTCCATAACATTCATATATCATAACTTATTCAGCCATCTCCAACTGATGGGCATCTACTCAGTTTCCAGTTTCTGGCCACTACAAAAAGGGCTGCCACAAACATTTTCCACATGTGGGACCCTTTCCCTCCTTATAGATCTCTTTGGGATATAATACCAATAGAAATACTGCTGGATCAAAGGGTATTCACAATTATAACCCTCTGGGATAGTTCCAAATTACCCTACAGAAGGGTTGGATCAGTTCACAACTCCACCAACAATGTATTAGTGTCCTGGAAGCAATGTATCTTCTTTAATATCATTTCCTTTCATAAAATCATTTCTATTATTGATGTTGAGTCATTTTACTCTGCCAAGGACTTCAGTGGTATAAAGATTCATTTCTGAGTCTTTATTGGATGTAGCTTTTCCCAGAACTCTTAACTTCAGGGTCCTGTGCTCTCTCCTCTGAGATCTCAAAGGAGGACGTGGTTGAAGTGGTGGAATTCAGTGGTTTGTTGCACCCTTTTTATGCTGCTTCTTGTCTCTCCCTTAGGCTTTAATTTCTCAGTGAGAGACAATTTAACATAGAGGTTAAAGAGCTAGGCTTAGAGTCTGGAAAATCTGTGTTCAAGTTCTGCTTCCAACACATGCAATCTATAGGATCCTGGATAAAGCATTTACTACCTCAATAGCTCAGACAACTCTTTAAGACTCTAAGTTACAAAAATTTGCTGATTTGTGCTGATAGATGGAGTTCCTTTACCAGGAACTCTATATACTTATAACTTATAACCTAAAAGAAAATTCAGTCATAGCTGCATTCCTTTGTTGAATATAACTTTTGTGATCAGTAAAGAAAGTGTTTTAATATTTCTGATTTTCTGAATTTGTAAAGTTATCAATTTTTGTAAAGGTGCCACACACAAATAACTTAAGATATATATATATATATATGTATTTATGTATATATATGTGTGTGTGTGTGTATATATATATATATATATATATATATATATATATATATATATATATATATATATATACTCCTTTTTATTCCCATTCAGTAATTACCTATCATATCTAACTTTTCTGCAATTCTATTCCTCAACTTGTTTATTTTTGTTAGATTTGTCTTGGTCTGAAAGGGATTATATTGAAGTCCCCAACTATTATTATTGTCCATTTCTCTTTGTGACTCATTTAAATTTTCCTTCGAGTAGTTAGATGCCCGTCATTTGGTACATTTATGTTTAGCATTGACATTAATTCCTATGGCACCTGCTGCAACCTCAGTTTTTCTTTATTGTTCCTCCTTTAAGATAGAAGGTTGCATGTGGTTGAAATGACTTGGCGTCAGTCAGAAAGGAACTGTGGGCTCTACAGACCTGGACAACTTGTCTCCTCAGTGACCTTGCTTTATGTACTTTCCTTTAGCTACTAATTTTGATTCTAGCTTCTCTGTTTCATTTTTCATGGTTCTGTGTTCTTCCTCTCTTTCATTTAAACTTTTTTCTTATTCATTCTGTTTGTAATTGTTTATGACTTGTACCTGACCACTTAATTTTCATATTTTGACTTTATCCCTGCTTGACATCTAATGGACTCTTCTGCTTTTTCTAGCAATTCATTGAAACTGTTGGATAGCCCTAGCCATTAGCCCCTTGGTTCCTACAGTTTTTCAATCAGGTTCTGATGGTATTTCATAATTTCTTTTTATATGTTCCCTGGGCATAATCAATTATCTATACTTACAGTGTAGAGAACAGTTTTTAAGTGGTTAACAGCATAAACCCCTCAAAAAATTTTTAAAGAGTTATCCTAGAAGCCATGTTAGCAATCAATAGAAATGGATATCAAACGTAATTGGCTTTATGCCAAGATTTAAGAAACCTTGATAATCAGAGACTATCTACCATGCTAAATGCATCCCCTCCATCAATCTGATATACATGTTTAATTAAAAATGATTTCGCCATCTGTCCAAATGCTGTAGGGGGCAATTTTAATTGATTGTTTCAGTTTTTCTGCATGATGAATAAATAGGATTAAAGCTTACAACTCTGGAGCCAAATTAGGATTTGCCAGATTAATAAACAGAGAATTTTCTGGTAGAAAAGAATTCAATTATTTTAGATCTCAAAAACTTGCATTTAAAATATATAAGTGAATTATAAGAACATAATGTATATTCTTATACCTTATGTGCAAAAAGTTCAAAGGATCACATGGGTCCCTATTTAACAGTAGTATGGTATCTGATAATTTCTTTAATACCAAGTCTGAATGTGATCTCAAAACACAAACATTTTAATTTATAACACAAGGATAGAGAAAGCACAAGGGTAGGACTTTTCTAATGAAGGAAGAGCCATTTGGAGGCTTCTCTAGGCCCTTAAGAAAACCTTATATTTTGAGATTACCACTTCTGAAACAAAATCTCAAGTTCAGAATATCAAAAACCCATTTGTGATTGGAATAGCTGTGGAACTGAAATGACATTCTGCACCAGGGATGTCCTACATAATGCGATCTGGAGCTGCTGGTCAGGAATATGCTACCTCATCTATAAAATGAGAAGGTTGGGCTATATGATCTGTAAGATCTTTTTTCAGCTGTAACATCTTTTATTCCTATACCGACCTTACTCCCCTTTAAGGGCATTCACCTTGTAAGTGTATATATGGACACCATATTATTGGTTAGGAGTCCCTCCCTCATTGGGCTTTGTCCCAGGACAGTCAAACTATTAGCCATTATGGATGAGAATGTATGAAAGATGAACAAGTTGAGGGGATTATTACTGTAGTAGACTAGAGGACCTGACTACCTTTCTTGCCTTGCCAAAGAAAACCCTACTTCTTATAAAGTGAATGCATAAATTATCATCTTAAGATCTGAACATGATCCTTTTCATCATCTGTGAAATGACATATCCCATATGGTCATGTGCAATCTGGAATTAACATTTAAGGATTAGAAAGTGATGAACTTTTGTTTGGCCATGTATGACAGACCTGGTCAAAAACCAAGTAAAGGGACATTTATTAACAATTGCCTGTAGAAGTCTATGGAGCACCTGAATGTGAGTGGTCCTGATATTTTTGTTTTGTTTTATAAAAAAATGAATTACAGAACACCACTACCATTGATTAAGTAACTATTATATGCCAAGTACTGTGCTAAACACCATCCTTAAGGCATATAATTGAATAGTCCATTACTGGATTTTATTTAGGTGAGAGTTTGGGGTGGCAAGCCAAGTGTATTTCACAGTTTTGTTTTGTTAATATTATTTGATTAGTTTATCACTAGGTTAGGGAAAGATAGAAGCTAAGCATATGTATATGTGAATATACATGTATTATACATATACTCATTTGCAGTGGTAAATGTTTACAAGTGGTTCTATAGAAGGAAAAACAACATGACACACAGTTTAAGTTTAACCTGAATTATTAACATTTTCTCTATCACTTTCTTAAAGTTTAGAAATATACAAAACAACAAATTAAGGCTTTATTTGTAGTATTGGCTAATTTCTAAGGTGTATATATTCACATTAAAAATTTATCAGCTTTCAACAGTCAGTATAAGCTAGCTCCTATGTATTTTTGCTATATGTACTTATATATGCATATATATAAAACATACATACATATATATATATACATATATATATACATATACATATATATATATATACATATACATATATATATACCTTCTCTGCATGGGGAATTCAGACATTAAATGACCTTCCCAGAGTCAGTCAATGTCAGAAGCAAGACTTTTACTTATGTCTTCCTGCACTAGAGCCAATTCTCTATTCACTAGATCACATGACTTTTTGTACAAATGACATTTATAGAGACAAGCAGTGATATGAAGAAGGCAGGGCAAAATACATCATGCTGAAACCACATTAACTTCTTATTAGGGAACTACATCTGTATTGGAAATTATAATATTGGTTTGGACTTTCCCATAATCTAGATTATGGCCCTGAGAGAGGCTACTAAAGGAATTATTTTTGCAAAATTAGCTAATGTTATAATCATGGTGGTAAAGGCCTAATATATGAAGAATTCTTTCTGAGACTACCCAACTAATTGTCAATGACATATCTAGGTGGTAGGCATGTTTGCCTGGAGATATTACATTCAAACTTCACTTCCCTTTTTTCAGATTCAGCTCTCTTCTCACTATTTCTCACTACCTTTTAATTCTGATTAAAAGGTTCCAAATGAGGAGAGTCTATGTTTAATTTTAATAGCTCTAATTGGACTTGTTGAAATTAGCTACTGAGTCTGAAAAATGAGCCTGGTTCTATACTTATACTTTCCTTTATCCCTATCGAATACGCTGTTTCTAAACATAGGGCACATGTCAGCCTTTTCCTTTGTAGTTTTTCATAAATTCAAACAGAGATTGGTTACTTCTCCCAAATGTTTCTATTACTTCTACTTATACAATCAGTTCTTCCTTGTGGATATCAGAATCAGGTCCAGAACAGCATTTCCTCTTATTACTTTCTTCATCTTTTGAAGGATGAAATCATTGCTAATTTTATGGTAGATATAAGTAGGTAAATCACATTACCAAAAATGACTTGAATAAAGGAAATTTTGCAAAAGAAATCATTAAGCACACATATGACTGGAAAAGAAGATGTTCTGTATATTGGAGGGGATATGGGAAAACTGGCTCACTGATATATTGTTGGTGGAATTGTGAACAGATATAGCCATTCTGGAAAGCAATTTGGAACTATACTCAAAAATTTATCATACCCTTTGATCCAGAAGGTTTCTACTGGGCTTATACCCTAAAGAGATTGTAAAGGAGGGAAAGGGATCCACACGTGCAAAAATGTTTGTGGCAGCCCTCTTTGTAATGGCAAGAAACTGGAAACTGAGTGGATGTCCATCAATTGGAGAATGGCTGAATAAGTTGTGTATATGAATATTATGGAATATTATTGTTCTGTAAGAAATGACCAACAGGATGATTTCAGAAAGGCCTGGAGAGACTTACATGAACTGTTGCTATGTGGAATGAGCAGAACCAGGAGATCATTATACACGGCAATAACAAGACTATATGATGATCAATTCTGATGGATGTGGCTCTCTTCAACAATGAGATGTTTCATACCAGTTCTACTTGTTCAGTAATGAAAACGCCAGAGAGAGAATTATGGGAACTGAGTATAGACCACAACATAGCAGTCTTACTCTTTCTGTTATTTGCTTGCATTTTGTTTTCTTTCTCAGGCTTTTTTTCCTTCTTGATCCGATGTTTCTTGTGCAGCATTATAATTGTATAAATATGTAGACATATATTGGATTTAACATATACTTTAACATATTTAACATGTATGGGACTACCTGTCATCTAGGGGAGAGGGTGGGGGAAGGAAGGGAAAATTTGGAACAGAAGGTTTTGCAAGGGTCAATATTGAAAAATTACTCATGCCTATGTTTTTTAAATAAAAAGCTTTAATAAAATTACATATATATATAAAGTCTTACCTGTCAGAGCTGTTATGAAAATAAAATGAGATAATGTTTGTAAAGTTAAAAAAGAAGGTATTCTGTGTAGTGAGAGCAAGGAATAACAACCCCATTGTTGCACTGGAAAAGAACTTTGAAGGCTGCCAGCATACTGGGTGGATACTTTTTGGGGTTTTGTGGAAGTATGTATAGGAGTCATCATGAAACTGACAGTTAAATTATTTGACTTCTAAGGCCCCTTCTTTCTCTATGATCCCTGTCATGGACAAGAATCGCAAAGAGTGAGAAGGTATGGAAAAAATTGCCTACATTTTTTTAAGACTAGACTATCAAATCTCAAAATGCCCATAAGGAATATGCTATTCCTTTAATAAATTTCCAGCAACCATAATCTCCAATCAAACAATTTCCTATATCCAATCATCAAATCCAATCTCCATCATGCTCTTCAACCACTCTTTAAATTTAGGCTCTGCCTTGTGTTCTCCAGCTATAATCCATAGTCTGTCACTTTATTTCGTTTTGAACTATTGGTTTCAAGTAATTTTCCAACTATCTCTACACTCTGGATACCAACCCACCTTTCTAATTCCTCTTTTTGTAGTGTCTTCCTTCATTATAATGAAAGCTCCTTGAGGACAGGGACTGTCTCAACTGCTTAATTGCTGGACTTAATTACTGTTTGATAGTGTACCCTCTGTGGCAGCTGTATGTGGATAGAAGACTGGATCTAGATTCTGGAAGATCTGAGTTCGTATTCAACTTCCTAGCTGGAGAAGGAAAGGGCAAACCACTTTAGTATCTTTGCCAAGAAACCCCAAATGGGGCATGGAGAATAAGACATGACTGAAGGACAACTAACTGAACAATTAGGATTAGCTGTTCTGTCTCTGTCTCTCTCTACCAGATCTCACTTGTCAGGTGGCTCAGCTCTTGTAAGATTCTGAATTTTGTCTTCTGAAAACAGCTTCTCTTGTGTTTTCTGTAGCTTCTGACGTCTCAAATCAGGATCTCCTTACAAATAATGAACAATTTCTAACCTGACTTAAAAAAGAAACTATGGATTAACCAGATATAATAAAAACAATATATGCAATTTTTCCCAATCTCAAAACAACTCTGTGATTAATAGTTTCTCAGCCATACCTTCAAAATGTGAAAAGTCACATAATAAGAAATTTAGACAATAATGCCTTGGAAATGTTGGAATAAACTAAAAAGGGTCCTAAAAGAATCCAGGCTCAAATCATTTCCAAATAAAGTAAGGGCATTTATTAAGGCATCATTTATTAAGGCATTTACTTGGGGTAAGGGATGACAAATTCTGGGGGCTTCCTCTTTAAGGGAGAAAGGCAACCCAGTAAAGTGAGGCAAGGGTTTATACAGAGAAGGGAAGGGGGGGAATACCTGGAGGAATAGGTAGAGCAGGAAAATTGGATGACCTCAGAGGAGATTTTCCATATTTGGACAATCTCAGATAAGGTATACATGGTAAAAGATAAAAGGCCTTTTTGCTCTGATGAGGGCCATCATCTGGTCAGAAAGTGACCAGGTTACTGGGGCTGGGGCAGCAGCTCTCAGACTCCACAACCATTTCCACCTTTAGTCAGTGCTTGTATTTTTTGATACTTTCAAATTGATGTTTTGAGAAGTGGTTTCCTGTGAAGGTCTTCAAAACTGTCTCAAGCTGCTTTTCTCACATGAATTTCCTTCTTTTTGCCCCTTTCAGCAAATAAAATATCTATATCTATATCTATCTATATATACATATATATATAAAATAAAAGAGTAAGGATTGGCTTATACTATTCTTGTGGATAGGAAGAACAGATGAAAACTAACTAATAGAATATTTAAGCAGATTAAAACTATTTGAGTAGTCAGATACAGGAAGTATTCAGTAATAACTATTAAATTGAAAACCCTTTATTAGAGTGACCCAGGAAAGTGTCCTTCAACCTGTGCTGTTTAACATATTTATTAATTACTTAAAGGCATAAATGGCAAGCTTATCAAATTTACAGATGACAGGTTAACGGGCAAGACTTTATTGTAAAGCTTAGCAATCAGACAAAGCTCCTAATAACTCTCAGTTAATGAGGGAAGAGATGGGACCTTTTATGAGAAAGGATCCAAAACAATGTTTTCTAATTTTGCTCATTGTGTGTGTCAGTAAGTCAACTGGTGAGTGTGGTAGTCCTATTTTCACAAGATAGCCAAGAGAGTTTATGTCTATAGCTTAACTCCCGAGTTGTGTAAGGCAGGAGTGGGGAAACTTTTTTCTGCCAAGGGTCATTTGGATATTTATATCAGCATTCAGCATTCATGGGTCATACAAAATTATCAATTTATAGAACTTAAGCAGTAAGAGATTTCTTTCAGCTCATTATCACCTGAGGTTACCTTAGCAAATTATTTCAGGCAGGACGGTCCCCACCCCTCGTATAATGTGTAACGTGGACATAGGTACAGGATAGAAGATAATTTTGTCAGTACAAAATAATTCTACAGGATCAGTTTGCTCATCACTGGAACCTGAGACATGATCTTTTGTTGGAGTACCATCAATACCAACTAAAGTACCAAAAAAATTATTTTATAGAATGAGAAAAAACAATAACAAAATTCATTTTTAAGAATCAAAGGTCAAAAAAATCAAAAATGAATAAAAATTAAAATGAAATATGAATATGAATATATATAAATATGAAAAATAAAAATGAAATATGAATGAAAAATGAAAATAAAAATGAAAAAAAATAAAAATGAATAAAAAATGAGGAAGGTGGCTTAGCTGTACCAGGTCTAAAACTGTATTATAAGGCAACAATCCTCAAAATTATTTGGTACTGGCTAAGGGATGATCAACTGTGATAGACAACTGTTTTCAACAATACAAAGATTCAAGACAATTATAAAGGAGTCATGATGGTAAATGTTATCCACATTCACAGAAAGAACTGATCTAATCCAAATGCAAATCAATGCATATTATTTTCACTTTCTTTGTTTTTTCTCATGGTTTTTCCCTTTCATTCTGTTTCTTCTTTCACAACATGACTGATGTGGAAATTTTAACATGATTGAACATGTATAATCTATATTAAATTGCTTACCATCTTGGAGAAGGAGGAGGGGAAGGAGGGAGAAAAATTTGGAATCCAAAATCTTATAAAAATCAATTTTGAAAACTATCTTTACATGTAATTGGAAAAATAAAATACTATTTACATAAAAAAAATTTTGTTTCCTGATGAATTGTGTCTGACTGAGATCTCTTTGGGAGTTTTCTTGACAAAGATACTAGCTTGGTTTGCTGTTTCCTTATTTTCCTTTATCTCCTTTGCACAGGAGAAAATTGAGATATACAGGGTGAAGTGACTTGCTTCATAGAAGTGTCTCGGATCAGACAACTCAGGAAAGATAAGTCTTCCTAATACCAGGCCAAGTACTCTTATCTATTGCACCACTTAGCTGCTCGGGAAAGACCTGGAGAGCAAGCCATTTAAGAATTCCCTAAAGTGTTATTGTCAAGACTACAGAAATACGACTTAACTCTCGGTCTTCAAATATGTATAAGAAAGATTAGATTAGATACAATGAGAAGTTGCAAAGAGGTCAATTAGGCTTGAAGAAATAACTTAAGAGTTATCTGAAAGGGAATGGGCTGTCTTTTGGGAGTTGAGACTTCCTCCAGGGCTAGTTGACTATCTGTTGGTTATATTGTAAATAATGGTTCTCAAACTATGATCCAGAGACTCCAGGGGAGTGAGTCTCTGAAATCCTTTCAGAAGGTCTATAAATTCAAAATTAGTTTTTATTTCTAATAAGGTAAATATTTGTAAATATAACTCATGTAAAGAGTAACTCTTTGCACATATCTTCAATAATTTTTAATAGTAAAACATATTGAGAACAGAAATTTGAGAACCACTGTTGCAGGACACATGCTTGTTCAGGTTGACTGGACTAGAGATGACCCATGAATTTTCTTCCAAATGTAAGATTCTGTGATCTGCATCTGTGCAGATAGCTGTTTTGATTTAGATTAAATGATTTAGATTAGATTTAGATTAAATTTAGTTAGCGCTGCTTCATGATCTTTCCTCATTTATCTCAGTCATCTTCCGTAATCATTTTTGCTTTTTAATTTTCAGTCTGAAGATAGGAAACATGGATGCAAAACAAGATTAAGGGTATTTTTGTGGGGTTTTTTTGCTCTATGAATTGTAAACATATACTTTTTTCATTTCTATTTGCCTCCCCCACCAAAGCACAACGTGAAAAGCCCATTATCTTTAGCTTTTTTTTTTTTTTTTTTTTTTTTTTTTTACTATTCTTGCCTAGGATGAATAACCACTTGCCAGAGATTTTATTGAAGGGATTACTATACTGATTGGGAAGTTGAATTACATGACCTGGGCCTTCAATCTAAGCTGTCTCCCCAGCCTGCTCAGGAACATAAATGTCTCTGTAGACATATATTGTATTTAATTTATACTTTGATATATGTACCATGTACTGGTCAACCTGCCATCTGGGGGGAGGGGAAGGAGGGGAAAAATTAGAACAAAAGGTATGGCCATTATCAATGTTGTAAAATTATCCATCATATATCTGGTAAATAAAAACTATTAAAAAGAAGAAGAACAACATAAATGTCTCTTCCCTCCCTGACAGTATCAAGCCCAAACTCCTCTAGTAGCTCTCCAGGTCTCCCAGCATTTTGCCTCTCCCTACCACTCTAGCCTTGTTTTTCTTTATTTCCCAGCAAACTCCGCCCCTGTCAAACAGGTTACCACCGTCTCTTGCGCCAACAAGCTCATTCATGCTCCCCGCTGGATCTCCTCCTTGGTCCCCCACCCCCTCCACCATCCAAATCTCTCTCTCAGAAGCGGGCGGAAGTCCGGACAACCTCCCTTAACATCCCTCGGACGTCTCTAGCTAACATTCATCCCACCCTTCCCTGAAGTTCTCTGGCTTTTATCTTCAGGTCCAACCGAGTGGTCCTAAATCGTCCCCATCTTCTGTGTGGCGTGCTGGAACTCTTCTACTGGTCTTGTGTTTCCTCGTGAGCATTTAGACTTTATTAATTGACAAATGCTACAAACGGGGGACTGATTTGCTGTTTTGTTGATTGTCTAAACTTAGGAAAGTGACGAGGGAAATGTTAATAACGCAGATTAAAACTTCAATGCAAATTAAACTTTCATCCTCCCTTCCTCTCTCCCCCAGCTCCTCGTGAAGCAGTGAGGGGCACGTAGGACAGAAGGGAGTTTGCACATGCGTACATCGCCTCTTTGAGGTTACAGTGAAAGGTCCATGGGGGGCA